>NC_039282.1:14476878-14802703 GCF_003368295.1 Carassius auratus | reverse complement strand
TGGTTTGCCCGCGTTCCTGGATGTCTCTGGAGAACGGGAGGGTGGCGCTGCAGCCCCCAGGACAACCAGTAGAGGGCACTGCTCTTCACTACAGCTGTCATGCTGGCTTCTATTGGAGGGTTTCAGTATCTCACACTGTACCAAGCTGGGCAAATGGGACTCTCCTAAACCATTCTGTGTCTGTGAGTATGATTATGATATAACGGTCAATCACACAAACACAAATGTATGTGTTTCCCTAATATGAATCATTTTTAACACTATGTGGCTCTTGTTTTCTTTTTTCTCTTCTTTTTTTTTTGCATCATCAGATGACAGTAACTATACAGGTAAGACATAAAATAATCTAATATGGTTATTTAATTTCTTACGTCAGAGGTCAAAATTTCCCAAGACTGAGAATAGCCCTAAATGCTGTTATCTTACAGCTCATATTTGTTTATCACTTGACAGTCTTCTAAAAACAAATAGCAGAGTGTAAAATGAGACTGTTAAAAATGTTAATAAGCTATTTTTTATATATATTTCCAAATTCCGTTGACTGAAAATTTAAACTGTAATGCTTAGTCAACCACAAGGGGCTGTATTTTACCTCAGTCGTTTGAAAACTGTTCCCTCAATCCATCAAACCATTATTTTAGTGCTGTCTCTCTCCCTCAGTTAAAATGTGTGTATATAGATATTATACATTATCATGTTCATAAAATCATTTAGTTTTACCATCCAGACCATTTCTGTTCCTCAGACTATTTCTCAATTAAATAATTGTATGTAAACTCTTGTGTTACATGGTGGCACACTTTAATATCCTATATATTTAATTGATCAACAACTAACAGAGATAGTATAATATAGTATAATATAGTTTAATCAACATGATATAAGCAACTGATTTGGAAAGAGCGGTCAATTGTACATACTCAATTGCATGAATGTACATTCACAATTTGTTCAAAAGAATGAGAAACTGCTATTAGGATGTGCCTAGATGAGGCAAAGGTTGAACAAGTAGTTTTGAGAATTTCAGCTCTGCTCTCTGAAAAAAACTATAGAATGTATATGAATCTGTATGACAATGATCCTGTGAGTTTTCAGTTTTTCGCACCATTTTTAAACAAATTTATCATAGGTTTAAATTGGTAATAAAGTGTGGCAAAATACATTTTAAGATCTCATAGAGAACCATTCTCATTCTTGAAACCATTTAATTGGTCAGAAATCTTGATAGTCAAGGATGTCTCATCAATAATTTTGTTCTCTTTTTCCAAAAGTGAAAATGTATATACAGTATGTATATACAATTTTTAATACGCTAACATATACAGTAGATGACTTCAAGGCTAACACATTTGGTCTAAAAACTACGAAACTCTTCATTTTGATGTCACAGAGTTTTGAATTGTACTAATATTCCACTTATACATGACAAACATTCCATTTACAGTATATGATGTCATATAAGCTTCATGCATATTATAATAAAGAATGAGCAAAATGCTGTTTAAAATGGTTTTAGATACAGTATAGAATGAAGGACGTCCAATCATGTCAACTACCCCACTATACAATCTCATTATGATTTTTCAGGCTGCCAGAGTCTCTTAGCATTAACACAGCACTTCTGCAAGCATGACTGTACACCCTTTCATTCATCATCCCTCCCTTTTATTGCCTTCCATTTCTCTCAATCGCTCTGTCCTTTCTTTCATTTTCCCTCGTTTCTTTCAGCTCTGCTGATTTAGACTATCAAGCCTTATAAATGCACTCTCTCTCTCGACTCCCTCTCTCAGTGAGAAGATCGCTGCCTACTTAGTGCACTCTCAGCACGCTGAAGATTAACACTCGGCCACAGTGTTTAGCTCTGTGTGTATTTCTGCCCTGTGTGTATATGAATGTATATGAGGTTATGTGTGTATCTTAGCATAGTGTGTGTTTAGGTGTGTGTCGGCGTAAATTCGTGACTGTGTACTGGGTGGTGTTTACATCGCTTTTACTGTGGTTGTTAAATGATAATTCAGCATAAAGGTGACCTTTTGTTTGCCAGCCCTTTATAATCCCCTCTAAAGGATGCTGTTGGTTTATGAACAAGATCTGACCTTGTACATTAAACCCCATTCTATTTTATAAACGTATTTATGTATTACATAAACTAATGGGTAATTATATATCCTCACAGGAGGCTCCGCTGGCCTTTCTTTTATTAAATAAACAACTAAAGATCAGGGATGAATAATTAATGACTGGTATATGGAGGGAGCGGATTCAAAGGGAGCTCCAAATACCACTGGAGCATCTCTGGTCCTGAGGTTCACGGTAGTTCAAGTCATCAACTTAAGCTCCTCTGTGCTGTTTTAGGGTATTTAGAGTGAATAGGAGAATCCAGAGAGCTGTGGGGGCAATAAAAGTTACCCACATTATGTGGTGTGGTGTAATTTTTGGCAAGGACTGCATGTTCTGATCCAGTGAAAGTGAAATGTAAGTGCACTATGAGATCACATGGATATAATTATTTGATGGATGGATGAATATAGGAATCTTGTTTTTTCATGGTGTGAAATGAATGCCAAAAAAAGAAAAGAAAAGTCAAATTAAAGAACATATGTATATAAATATACAGTGGGTATAGAAAAGAATCACCCCCCTTTAAAGAGCAGGTCATATGGGTTTCGAAAACTATATATTTTTTGCAGTTTGTAACATAGATCATCAACATAGATTATACATCAATGTAAACAGTCTGCAAAGTTGATAAAATAATAAAACTAATGATAAATAAAGACATTGTCTCTAAAAAAAAAGTAGATTCTGAACTGCCTTATTGAGTCGTCATATTTTCAAATCATCTGCCTGTTACGTACGTCACAAGGTAAAATATTTGCATAATCCCCATCTGCCCACAAAATACACACTCTGACCTGTCCACAAACAGTTTCCGGTTGAGCGACTGCACTGGTCATCTTCGGACTCGGGACAGAATTGATAAGGTAATATTAATGGGATTTTTGTAAGCATCTTTGTTTACAAGTAACCCTCCAGAGCAAAATATAATTATGGTAATTGGCATTTCCAACACTCATTGTATATAGAAAGATCAATCAAAACAGACTTGGCCAGCTGACCAATCAGAGCAGAGTAGGCTTATGGAAGGGAGGGGCTTACAGACCTTAAGCCCAGAACTGCTTCGAATGAGTTATTTTGAAATCAATGAAAAATTATTCTAATATTCAATGTAAATTCTGAGATAATCACAGTGTTTCCTGATCTTGGATGCATTTAAACCTGTTGTAGGGGACTCAAACACAATATTAGGATACTTTAAAATACCATATGACCTTCTCTTTAAATAATCCCATTTCGTTGCTTTGCAACCTGAAATGAAGATGGTTTTTGTTTTATCCAGCTGTATTTACTCAGTGCAACTTATAACATTCAAGTGAAAGAAATAACACCAACAAAAAAAAACATAATCACTGGCTGCATCCGAAAACTTAGGCAAGGGACTTGCTGCTTTGCTGCCGGATGAGGCAATGACTTTACAGACTGCGTTTTTGCACAAAGGCACCTTATGAAACTGATTTCAGACCGACTTCTGAGGCAGCGTAATGGTTTAATTGTCTACAATAAAATATAATGAGTGAAAACTAAACAAATATTTAATTACTATAATACAGATTTCTCTCTAGAACTAACATCAAAAGTGCAAAAAGTCAGAAAGATACATTTACACACACTGACCACCAAACGCAACTTTTGGATGCCATTTTTTTTCTTAACCATCACGGAATGGAATGCAGAGGATTGTGGGATATCAAAGGCAGCGATGGATACATCTATGCTGCCTTCAAAATTCGATCAAAAGAAGGTACCTCTGGAGACTGGAAGTAAAGCAGAATTTAGATTCGAACGTGCTTTGATGCCTTCCTGCCCTGGAATGATGCCTCAGAAGGCAGCATTTTAGAGTTTTCGGATGCAGCCACTATGTTAGAAAAAGGATCATCCACCTCTTAAAAATGACTTGTACACTCAATCAGGTGTTGCTAATCACTTTCTAAATTTAACACAAAGCCATCTGATTTTTAACTGTGATCAGCTGTGCTCATTTTAATTAGCTCAGCATGAAAACAGTTTTTCTGGAGCATTTTGTAATTTATGACAAAGAGTGGTCATTGTGTGCATGTGACAACAATATCACAAATTCTCCTCAAACGTGACTAGTATGGGAAGGTTGCAAGAAAAAAAGCCACTCCTCAAGGAAGTCACGATTGAGCTTCGGCAAAAACACACCTTGAAGATTCTGAGGCCAATGAGACTAAAATTTAATTATGTGGCCTCAACACCAAACGATATGTCTGGCAGAAAACCGGTACAGCCCACCATCCAAATAACAGCATTCCTACAGTAAAGCATGGAGGTAGTAATATGCTGTTATGTGGGTGTTTCTCTGCAGACGGGACTGGAGCACTTGTCAGGAAAGAAGAAAAATGGATGGGGCAAAATACTGCCAGATTCTTGAGGAAAAACTGCTGTCCTCTGCCAGAAAGTTGTCAATGGGAAGAAGGTTTACCATCCAACATGACAATGAATGAACCAAAGCACCCAGCAAAACTGAGCACACAGTGGCTGAAGGAGAAAAAGGTGAATGTCCTTGCATGGCCTAGTCAAAGCCCTGACTTAAACCCCACTGAAAAACTGTGGAATGACTTGAAGACTGCAGTCCATAAACAGTCACCATCACATTTAACTGAACTTGAGCAGTTCCTGCAAAGAAAAGTGGGCAAACGTTGTCCAGAGTCTAGATGTGTGAAGTTAATAGAGATAAATCCCAACACGGGGGTGTTATAAGTTGCACTGAGTAAATACAGCTTGATAAAACAAAAAATGTGTTTGTCTTCATTTCAGGTAGCAAAGCAACAAGATGTGATTATGTTAAAGGGCAGTGATTCTTTTCTATATCCACTGTACAAGGCTTGTAGAGACTTGATTGTCAGAGGATTACGTTTTTTGCATGCTTTCCAATAGAATTCTAAAGCCTCAGCTATTGATTGATGGATGGACAGAAAGATATATATATATATAGAGAGAGAGAGAGAAAGAGAGAAGAGAGATCAACCACCTTTATCATCTCTATTTATCATAGATATATAGATAGTCCTTGTTCATATTACGTTCATTTTCTGAGCTTAGCTCTATCATGCATCAATCAACTGCGTGACTTCTGAAAATGATTTTGATTCAGAAGAGAGTGTTTACTTTAACCCCGCCCCCATCTTGCTATACCACAGTACTGTTCATCTGTCAGCGGATCAGATTCAGTTCTCTGCTGTCTGCTCTGAGCACGGACCTCAGTGGACTGCGTTTGGTGGTCAATCTCTCCCCTCTCCTCCCGGCGGATTAAAGGATTATGCCGCAGCACAATTGTTCTTTTCCGATATTCTGATCAGATGCAGGAATAATATGCTCGACATCTTAAAACTTAATCACGTTTGGTGAACGTCGCGGTAAATAAAGCAACGCCAGAGGATCAGCGCAGCGCGTTCTGACCGAATGTCGCGCAACACCACCTGTTTTTCTCTCCAGTCGTGAACCATGAGCATAGCTGCTCTACAAACACACCGTCTGTGACTGTGAAAGGGAAAGATACAAACATTGACGATGGCGCATCTGTTTTCACCCAACATTCAAAGTGTTATTTCTGTAGATTTGTGCTTTCTGTGACAGGACATTAGTGATCTGGTGTCGGTGTCATACTGCTGAGAGGAATCCAAAGAATCTAAAAGATTCTAAAGGCTCGAAATAAACAGAATATTCTAAAGATTCTGAGGTTCCAAAACATTCTGAAGATTCTAAAGATTATAATTTCCGCAATTGTTAAATATTCTGTGTATTTCAAAGACTGTAAAGATGGAAGGTTCTAAAAAGTATTTCAGAAGATTCCAAAGAGTCTAAAGATTCTAAAAGATCCCTAACAATTAAAAGATTCTATCAGATTATATTCCAAAAGGTTTAAAGACTCTAAAGATTCTGAAGGTTCTGCAAATTGTAAAAGTTTAAACAGATGGTTCTGAACGCTCTCGGGACTAAAAAAGTTCTAATAAGCGCGCAAGATCAAATGTCTTAACGCAATAACTGTGTTACGACGATAAGATCTGGTAGCAATGGCTGACTGACATCAGATATGAAATTGTAACTGCTGTATTGTAACATAAACCCCAATGAGCATCCGTCTGTAATTTCAGATTGCGCTCTAAGTGTTCAGCACTGCTGTTTTTACGCGTTCCGTGCACGGTTCTGTTACTTTAAACTGGACTCATCGCACGTGCGGACACTTTCAGCTTCGGACACTACCACACAGTTACAGCTAAAAACGTATAAATATTGAATTGGATATTGATGGCATCCACGGAGAGGATCAGGACCGTGGGGAGAGTTTGGGGAAGCTTGGCGCTCCTCTACGCACTGCTTATCTTTCTCTCCTGGCCGTGTGCGGTTGCAGGGAAGAAGAAACTGTACATCGGAGCTCTGTTTCCCATGAGTGGAGGATGGCCCGGTGGTCAAGCGTGCCTCCCCGCTGCCCAGATGGCGTTAGATCTCGTGAACAACCGGACCGACATTCTGCCGGATCACGAGCTGGAGCTCATTTATCACGACAGTATGGTAAGCACTTAACATTTTACATATATAGTGTTCACAATACGTTTAGGTGTGTAAGTACTTGTTGTTTTGCTCAGCATTTAAACATATAATTTCGTTCACAATTGCAGTTGATATAATACTTCATCTTCATCAGTGATTAAGATTCTCAGTGTGAAATGATTAGAACAGATCCCACAAATGTGCAAAATTAATCCATAATAAAAGCACAAAAAAACTGGCCCCACCAGTGTTATTTTAGTGTAATTTAGATATTATTATAGTTTTTATTATTTTAAAACAGTTTTTGTATTTTACATTTACTGTTTGCATTTTAAATTTTTGTTAAAGTTTTAGTAATTTTGTTGTTTTGTCATATTTTGTATTATGTTATGTCTGTATATTTAAATTTTTTAGATACGTTTTATTTTGAATTATTTTGGTACTTCAAGTTAAACTAAATTAACATGAGAAATGTTTCCTTGGCAACTAGTTCAATATATATATATATATATATATATATATATATATTTAAGTTAAAGTTTGTTTCAAAATATTTAAAATATATATTTTATGGTTTTATTGTTTTAGTTAACTATAATAACCCCGACCAGGACATGCATTTGTATTGTTTTTAATTCTGCACGATATAAGCACATATGCAAACTTAATTATGCAATAGCATACAAATTAAGTTACTGAAAACTAGATGAAATGTTCTATGTATTTCATGGGATTGTTACTGCAGATAAATTCCATATTCTGTACCTATTTTAGTCTTTTGAAAAAAGAAATCTCATTGCCCTCTTTACCTTCTGTTAATTTATTCAAGTATTTTAGTTCAAGGGCATGAAATAAAGATAAGTACCAGATGTTAATTTAAGATGGTAGAATCTATCAGCGTTTTGCAGGTGCTTCATTGTCGTGGCAGTGATTGTATCTTGAGAGTCAGGAGTTGGTGTCAAGTTGACATTGCAGTTGTTGGTACATTAATATTTCACAACTCACTGCACTTGGCTGTTATCAACAGCCTTCAAGGCTTCAGCTGCATAAAGTAATTTGGCTTCCTAAAAATACTCTTGCACCATAAATGCTTATGCTTGCCTTTAGCATTGCAGAGTTTTCCAAGATCACCTCCAAAGTGGATTCCTCAGTGTATTTTGTTGATTTATTTTTAAATGGGATTTTTTTGAGTAACATGCATAAGTGGAGAGTAAATTATTCTGCCTTTTGCGGAAAGATGGTTGTCCTGAGTTTCAGTTCTGTCAGCAGATACAAATAACAGTGCTGTCAATCCATTAAATCAATATCCTCAAATATGTCAGTGCTGGTTTGATATATAAAACATATGATAGTAAATATGTGCAAATATGTGAGATTTCACTTACTTCCATTGAATATGTAGCACTTTCAGAAGTTCAAAGCAGGGCAGTTTAGTTTCCCAGTGTGGTGTGACGGTTCTGACCTTCTGTAGGTGAGGAAACGGTTAAAGAGTGCTCTAAGTGGACAGAGATGAGTTGTATCATGGTTCTGACTGGTGAACCGCACTCTGCATTGCAATCGCACTCAGTATAGAGGAAGAATCAGCAAGAGGAGGGTTGTCATGGAAACAGCCGCCAGTGAAACCACAGTTCAAACAAACTTGCATCCCTGTAGATCTTGTAAGGATGAGGAGGTCCTTCTGCAGACTCTATGTATCTTCAGCACCTGTCTGACCACTCACGATTGAGATGAATTGTAACTATAATCTGTAATGTGTGAAAATAATCATTGTAGTCCCAGTTAGTTTGTTAAACCGAAATTGCGTCTGCACCTGTGATTCTTGACTTTTGACTCACAATGAAAAGCATTTCTAAATCTTAGGTATTTAGTATACAATGGGTTCATTAGGGATGTTTCTTCTGATACTAAAATGTGTTATGTTATACAATTTGTGTGGAAAAGAGAAACTAAAGGGCTTTTAATGTTGGGTCAAATTTGAATGTCCATAACTGTTTCTTGAAATATGGGTTCAAATTGAAAGATTTGAAACCATTAAAAAAAAAAATATATATATATATATATATTTTATACAAAATTTCATGGTAGAATTTAGAGTTTTTGTGGCTACTGGAAAAAAGCTAGATGCATGTAATTGCTGAAATATTTTTGTGTATTTCATGCCATAATTAAATAAATACCTTATTCTATAATCTTTTAATCATCTAATGAGATGTGATACCAAAATGCATTTTGTAAAAAAAAAAAAAAGATTGAGTTGATTGACTTTTCCACAAATTGTGTGGAAAAGAGACAATTACATATAAAGGGCCTTTGTAAATATAAAATATTTTGGGGTCAAATAGGGGGTTCAATTTGACAGTCCTGAGTTTTTTTTAATTTTTTTACATTTTTTATATAGAATAAATAAACCAATTAAAAATGAAACTTTGATGAATTTGCCACTTATTTATCTTAAAAATTTTAAATGATGTAGCAAAACCATTCTGTAAAAAAAAAAAAAGGCAAAAGGATTTAATTTTTCTTTTCCTTTTCACCAAATAATAATCAAGTTTGGTTATCAGGGTACATTTAATCATTTACCAGATAATTCCATCCAAAGTCACTTTCAAATGAGAAAGAGCACAAGCAATTTATTATACAAAAGCGAGTAATATTAACAGAACTGCAATAATCTTGATTTAATTCACCTTAATTCATGATTTAATGAAAATGCTGTGTACAACTCCAGTTGTCTTTAACTGCTTTCTAGAAATGGCACCATTCCACTCATGCCTCAAGTCTCTTTTAATTTAGCATTAATCTTAATCAAAATCTAAGGCTTATTGCAGGTGCACAAGAAGAAGAATGCAATATCAGAACGGCCAAGTGTGACATTGAATAAATGTCATGTGTTAGTATGCCTTGGAGATGGAAGAGCAAGTGTGAAGTGCTTATACTTGTTGACATTTAAGCCGACAGATATTTTGAGCATTTCTTCTTGATTGGGGAGCGTACCTGGATGAGATTCTTAAAATTGCTTTCAGGTGTCAGAAATGTAATCACAAAGGGAGAAAATCAAATTTGATGTGGGTTTTGCATTTTATTATTGTTCAGAGAATCTCAGGCTAGTTTGGGGCATTCTTTTAATCTCTCTCAAATAGCCAATTATCACGCAGAGCAATGTTTGCATAGAAACATGTAAGTTACCTCAAAATTCCATTTTCATTTGACATTTGATAAATATTTATTTCATAAAAGAGCCGAACTGACAGCCGAACACAGATCTTCTAAGGATTTTAATTTTTTCCTTCCTTTTTGATGTCAAATTTAAAATGACACTTTGGACATTTGTTTTATAGTGAACTAAGACTAAATAGATTTGTACTATTTATGAAGAAAATGTGAGGGATGCTTGTCCATGCAAATCTTGCTGACATGATGCTGTGGTATTTGGCGGTCGCTAGGGTCAAAATAACCCACTTCTAAGTTTCTGTGATATTCTAAATATGGCTTGGGTCCTTTCTTTAAGCCTATGGGATCAGTAGGATACATAATGGAAATTATTAGCTAAAAAGAAATAATAATACAGCATTTGCATGTACATCTATATTAGAATTAGTGTTGTCAAAAGACCCGGTACTTCGGTACCAAGTCGGTACTAAAAAAATTTAAATGTGACTGTACCAGGTTTCTTTAAGTACCGGTAGTACCGAGGTCCCATTCAAACCCGGTTCAGCGCTATGGTTTTTTTTTTTTTAAATTAGCATATTTTTGTGTTTTGTTTTGGTACTGAGAACCGTGGATTTTCACTGGTATCGGTACCGAATACTGAAATTTTGGTACCGTTAGACTCTATGACCTAACAACACTAATTAGAATGATACAAAATGTCATAAAAATGAATAAACCTCATCCCACTTTTGGTTAATGCTATGATAGTGGTCAAAAATGGAAATCTCATAGACACGGTCATAGGCGTTGATGCCAGAAGTTGTGGTCCATCTTGTGTGTGTGTGTTCTTTTGAGCAGATATTTACAGGAACCCCCTTGCACAGATACACTCTCCCTCTCCAGACAGTTGCTATGGTTATATCAAAGCTCAGCCACAAACTTTGATCAATTATTAACCGTGATAGAGCGAGACCAAGGTAGAGAGAGGGAGAGAGAGACCGATGCCCTGATGAGACATTTGTGCTTTCCGTTTTAATTGGCATCTGTTGTATCCAGATTGTAACGAGAAGGATTTCCATACCCAAATGCATGCTTTATTCATTCTCATCTGGGTTCAGGGATGCAAAACCGCAGCTTAGAAATAACAAACCAACACTTGCAAGTTAATGTGAGGTAGAACAGCAGATAAAGACTCATTCATGGTCTGAGTCATGGGAAGACGTGTTTTGATTGGATGAGACAGTTAGCATTTGAATCTGTATAGAAAACAATGTTGAAGCTACAGATCTGGCTAGCTTAAATCTATGGAAGTAGAATTAAAATGAATTATAATTTCATGTGTAACTGTTTGGTTTTTATCTAGAATAGAAAAGATTGTCAGTTTGAAATGGCATGACAAAGCTTTGTTTGATAGTATGAAAAAATGTAGAAACACTTTAGTGGAGTACTTACAATAATATGCAAATAATATACTTTCAAATGAATATATTTAATAATATATTATTATATCATATATATATATATATATATATATATATATATATATATATATATATATATATATATATATATATATATATATATATTATATATAACAGTATGTAATATTTTCAGGCATTAAATTCCAGGGTAATTGCAATTAAATAAAAAAGTATTGTTTTAATTAACATTAGATACAGTTAGTGTAACTTCTTTTGACCCACTTAAGTCCGACTTAAGTTTTTAAGTCTTTATGTGTAATTTCATAATTCTGTTATATCTGAAATATGGTTAAAAGTATTGCAGAATGTACCAACAAGCATTTATAATAAACTAAAATATATATAAATGTAAATTCCACTGGAACTTGACGTTGCAGTTTAGTACATTTAAAATATATTAACTATAATATTGAATAACAATCCACAGGTATAAAATTATAGTACTTTACATCTATGTTTGTCAACATCATCAAAATAAGTTTAATAAGTTTCAGTGCGAACTGAAGTGTGTTAAGAAAATAAAAAAAACTATCTTAAAGTACATTTAATTATACATTTAAGAGTTAAGAGACCCAACAAAACCAAAATTTTCCTTGAGTCCAACAGCAGTGAGAGGAGCATTTCTGACTGTCATTGTTTTTGAGACCAGCACTGTGTCATTTAATTCTAACTTTAACAAAAAATTTAAGCATGCATGTCTCTCCTAAGTGTTTCTGCTGATCTTTACCAAGGGTATTATTTTAGTGTGACTGCATCTGTGTTGTGTGAGCAGTCACCCCTCATTTGTGAAACACTTCCTGTTGTATTTGTCACATTGAACTGTAGCATCATTATTTACAGCTTAATTTTGTTTGTTTTTTCTGAGCTATGAGAAACTGTATTTCTGTGCTGATTCCATTGATCCTTTATTGATTATGACATGCTCAGGTGAAGCTTTTACATCCTGCAAGCTTCAGTTAACATTTTCAAAGGTGGTAGGTTATTTTTGATTCGTCTTGATGTTGTTTTTCTCTTTTCTTCAGTGTGATCCAGGAGAGGCCACTAAACTGCTGTATGACTTGCTGTACACCGAGCCCATAAAGATCGTCTTGATGCCGGGCTGCAGCTCTGTGTCTACGCTGGTGGCTGAGGCAGCACGCATGTGGAACCTTATAGTGGTGTGTCTGCTATGAATACATTTCTATCTGAACTCATTATATCTGTATCGTTGATCATTGGTTTCTCCATTCACCTGGATTTGACTGTAGAACATTATAGAGTTTTGTATTGGGAAATTTGCACTTTTTTCTCCCCAGATTTGGAAGATACAAGGTAAAAAGATTATAATCTGTAATTGTGAGGGAGATATAAACTCACAATTTTGAGATGCCTTGTGATATATATACTTAAAATGGTGAGAAATAAAAAAACCTTTTAATTTTATATTAAGTGATGGAAACAGAATTGCGTGATGTAAACTCAGAATTTTGAGAAACAAAGTGAATTGTCATGTAAAATTTTAAAGGTCAGAATTTTTAGATAAAAAATCACAAAATACCTTTTTTATTTTATTTTTATAGCTTCCATACATTCCGGATTAAACTGATTAAAATAGGAAAAATGATAAAACAGCCTTAACTGCAACCAGATTTGAGATTTTGATGCAAAAGTGCTACACAAAACAAGCGTCTCTGTGTTATGGGTCAAGGAACAAAATTAATTTGGACTTGTGATCTTATTGCCTTGCTGTAGTTGACACTTGAAAAAGTTGACAAATTAAATCTGTCAAAAGAGGCTCTCATGGAAGTATGAGAGACTAATGAGAAAGCGTGAAAGTGGAAATGGAATAAAATACACGAGATACCCTTAGCAATTTGACAGAATTAATTTTTCCACTTATTCTTTTTCAATCTTTTGGTATCCGCCGTGGTTAGCAGCGATGTGGAAAGTAATGTTCTCAACACTGACCTTGTTCTCATCAGATGAGTTTACTTATGTGAAAAAAGTTTGCTGTAATAATTTTGAAAAAGTTGAAAAAACCTATAAGACTTCAGTTACTTTTTTGACAGATGCTCATAAAAAATATTTAACTGTTTATACATGACAGTGTAGGCAAATCAACCCTTGTAAAAAATAATTACATTTTAGCATACTTTAAAAAAAGAAATAGTATACTTAAGAATATACTTAAGTGCTAACTTAATATAATGTTTTCTGTCACTTTAATGCAAGTTAAATGTAATTAAATGAAAATATATTATAGTTTAAATTTGATTAAATTAAATTATCTGAACTTTAGAGTGCATTGTTGATCTTTATACAGTATGTATGCAGTATTTGTGTAATTTCTGAGTTGTGTCCTGATATGTGACAAACACACACACACACACACACACACACACACACAGTGGTGTATAAAGTACCTGAAAGTCATCCTCAAGTAAAAGTGCAGATATCTTACCAGAAAATGACTTTGGTAGAAGTGGAAGTCACTGTG
The DNA here is from genome assembly GCF_003368295.1 of Carassius auratus. Classification (NCBI taxonomy): domain Eukaryota; kingdom Metazoa; phylum Chordata; class Actinopteri; order Cypriniformes; family Cyprinidae; genus Carassius; species Carassius auratus. The sequence continues at coordinate 14,788,963 of NC_039282.1, read as the reverse complement.
TAATATAGTACTTGAGTAAAAGTCTTACAGTATGTATATATTATTCAACATACAACTTTGATTACTGATATTTGAAATACTATAAAACATTAAAGAAGAAAATAGTCGAAATGTGGAATTAAAACCGCCAGTAGGTGACAGCAAGTGAATGTTATTGAGATTCAAGCGATTCATTCAAACGGCTGATTCATGCAGAAACAAAGCATTTGACTGTGTTAAAAAGTGAATCACTGATTCATTTATTTAACCGATTCGTTCAAAAAGCTGATTTATTCATTAAGTAAAACACCGTCCATTACTCAGAGAAGCAAAACTGTGCTGTGATCTTTATTTGGAAATATTGTTGTTAACAAAATTTAGTAAAAACAAGCAATATTATGTCTAAAATGTCACTTATTGTTTATTAAATGTGTTCATGCATCTGCAGAAAAAGTAATCTTTGTGTGAAATATATTAAGTTAACTAGGCCTACATTAAATTATATAATACATTTCCTTCTATGGAACAACACTGGATGTAGAAACAGATTGGCTTATTTATTCAGGTTTCTGGCTTCACTTCGTTGACATTTACCCTTCTTCCAGTGTGTGCAGAAATCAGACTCATATTTTTGCATTGTTTTTGCTTTGCGTTTCGTTCTTTTCAGGGGTATCAAATAAGGTCATCCATATCCAGCTGAGTAAATCTTTCCAGCGTGCTCTCTCTGTAAGTCCACCTTTTTAACTACTGTCTCCCTTTCTCTCTGTCTCTCTGTAGTTTTCATACGGCTCCAGTTCTCCAGCTTTATCCAACCGCCAGCGCTTTCCCACTTTCTTCCGTACGCACCCGTCAGCAACTCTGCATAATCCCACACGTGTGCGGCTCTTCCAGAAGTGGGGATGGACCAAGATTGCCACCATCCAACAGACCACTGAAGTTTTTACCTCAGTCAGTCCTACATACAGAACTTTCTGTCTTATTTACCTTACTCCATATACTCTAGTCATGCTGTGGTTTTCCTATTGCGACCAGGTATTAAGATTTGTGTGTGTGTGTGCGTGTTCTGGTGCCAGATAAGTTTTTAGGGTTGATACCTCCCTCCTATTGAAAATACAAATACAATTGCATCTTACCACTTTAAATAGATACTTTAAGATACTTTGCAGAAACTGCAAAAATCCACAAAAATTAACACAGAATGCCTATTTGGTGTTTAGTGACTTGACGTGCTCAGAAGAAGGAAGTAGAATAGATAGGCCCAGTGTTATTACTAAAAACCCTAATATTCATTGACCACCCAAAGAACTAATAATGAAGAGAAAATGTATTCAAATCCATCCCGCTTCTTGGCTATGTGTAGCATCTACATGTCCTATCATTAAAAAATTATCTTCACAGTTTTTATGGCGCATATAATATAGTACAGGCTTTTGAAAAGCCTTTGCATTTCACATGCAAAGATGTCATAAACTCACAGCAAAAAAAAAATAAAAAGAAAAACGGCATAAAATTGGTAAAGGTCACTAATAGGATGGAAATGGAAAATGGTCATAAAACATAAATTGACGGTGTTTGTGCAAAAAAAAAAAAGAAAAGTGATCTTCAGGGGAAAATTAAATGTAAAGAAAAAAAACAATTATTCGACCCCTTTAAAGGAAGTAATTTTCCAGAAAAGTGGTTTCCTGTGTGTCTTAAAACTGTTAGTGAGCTTAGCTGCCCCTTTACTCTAAGGTTAATGCCTCAGAGTGAACGGTAAAGACCGTGGTTGATTATTCTCTCCTTATGTGATGAAAGACTTTTAAAGTAATTTTTCTTCATGTTGGCTGCTAGGAATATTGACCAAGTCATAAATCTCTCATGCATCGATTCAATATTGAGCTAGTGTAATTCCGCTAGGCTAATGATCCCCCTCCATCTCTTCACCAGCTAATCTCTTTTTCTCATTTACTTTCATCCCAGTCCATCTCTCCTGTTCACATCCTCTTTCTTTCTCCATATTCCTCCATTCATTGATGTCGGGTGTCTCATTGGCACCTTTTCAAAAATACGCTGCCTCGTTGCCTTCCATGGAACTTCATAAATTAACGATTTGCAGATCACCATCTTTTTTCCATCTACCTATTATCTTATTTACATTTCCTTTACTTTGTCATTTTTTTTTACTTTGGTCTGCTGTGCTTTGACCATTCATCTCCCTTTGTTCTTCTCTTTCATTCGCTCCTTGATCTTTTCATATGCGCTCTTCCTGTCTGTCCTCCGCTCTCCACAAACATCACTCCTGTCCTGTCGCTCCTGCTGTCTCACCGTTCTCTCTTTCTCTCTCCAGACTTTGGATGATCTGGAGGAGCGTGTGAAGGAGGCCGGCATCGAGATAAGCGTTAGACAGAGCTTCCTCACGGATCCCGCGGTGGCTGTCAAAAACCTGAAGGTGCTTTGATGAAAAATTCACCAGCCACTCACTTCCTCTCCTCAGCCTGTGTCGGGTAGCTAGCATGAAAACTTATATGAAATAAATCAACACTCAGAAGAATCGGTCTCCCCTGTCAGATCAAGTGACGGTTTGGATACTATCTCGGTTGCTACGGACAGTTATTATTGAATAGATAGCATTTTTAATTGTAAAATTATATTGCATAAAGAACTCACAGGACTGTCTTTTTAAATGGTTGGCTTAAAATATCTTTGCATATGTCTCGTCTTATATTATTCAGCCTTAAATGTTTTTAAAGGTCATTTGCATGATTTTTTTTTTCAATGCTACAATACATTTTCCTTTCACATCTTATTATGCAGAGACAAGGAATCCTTGAAAATGTTTAGCAAAGCTTTTTGAAAATGATAATTATTTTTGCAATTCCGTTTGGTTCCACTAATGTTGCAGAAATTACACACTTCACCTTTAAAAAATATCACAAACAGAGTAAATAAAGCAATAAGTGTTCTTACAAATGGTTAAATCACTGTAACCCACATACTTATGTGCCTTATTTCTTTTATATAGTAATGTTACAAAGAAAGTCATATTTATAATAAATAATTATCAGAATAAAAAAATGATCCTAGCAAGTAATTTAGTTCATTATCTGTAGGCTGTTTGGAGTTACCAATACACAAAGCAGCATTTACTTGCAGCTGATCAAATCATAATGTATATAGTTATCATATAATTATAAAAAATATTATTTAATATTATTAATGTTATATAGTAATTATTAATTTAATATTTATATTTAATAATTCCACATATCTTATCGAAAGCATAGCATTTATTTTACTTGGAACTATGAGTTTCATAATTTGTATTAGTATAAATTTAAGTCAACAAATCTTGTTAGAGTCATTATAAATAATAAATCATGTGTTGTCACTAGCTGTGTTTCCATTCGTGCTGCGAATTTCATCTATGCAAGAATATCAGATTATTGCGCAAACAATGCATCCATAAAACCTTGCGTCTTCAAGAGAACAAAATAGTCACTTCCAAGGAAAATGGTGAAAAATATATTTTATGCTGGTGACATTCACATATTTTAATGCAAATTTTGGGATTGTGAATAAAACACTGAAAGTGAATCATGCTTAGTGATACTTTACGACGTCACATTGTGTGATGATTCTGTGTCGTTTTCTTTTCTCTTATACGTCTCCAGCGTCAAGATGCAAGAATCATAGTCGGCCTCTTTTACGAGACTGAAGCCAGAAAGGTGTTTTGTGAGGCAAGTGACAATTACAGTTCTTTTTACATCTGAGCTGTCAATTTATTTATATCAGTTCCACACTATTCAGTTCGATGTTTCTACTCAGCTTGAGTTAACTCACCGATGCTTAACAGAGATTAAAATATTGAATAAGATTATTGCTTAAGCACAAACCTTCAAAACATGGTTTCATCTTTGGCAGGTCTTCAAAGAGAAACTCTATGGTAAGAAGTATGTTTGGTTCCTCATCGGCTGGTATGCAGACAACTGGTTTAAGATCAAAGATCCAGCCATCAATTGCACAGTGGAGAATATGACGGAAGCCGTGGAAGGACACGTCACCACTGAAATCGTAATGCTAAACCCAGAGACCGTCCGCGGTGCCTCCAACCTGGTGAGTGGCTCTTAAAGCGATAGTTCACCCAAAAATGCAGTGTTGAGTATTTTTTATGATATATTTATGCACTTTATATTGCTTCAAAATCTTGAATTCACTGCCATTATAAAGCTTGTAAGAGCCAGGACATTGTTTAATATATCTCTGATTGTATTCGTCTGAAAGAAGAAAGTCATATACACCTAGTAATTTTCAGTTTTGGGTGAACTATCCCTTTAAGACTAATTCATATTGACAATATACTGACAATAGATGATGCTTACATAAAAACCGTCTATAAATATTTCATGATGAGATCATAAATCCTTCAAAAACCATCCACAGACCTCCCAAGAGTTCCTGGCCCAGCTGATGTCACGTCTCGGGGGGAAGAACCCAGAAGAAACGGGTGGATTTCAGGAAGCTCCGCTGGCGTATGATGCTGTGTGGGCTCTTGCACTGGCCCTCAATAAAACGGTGGCCCCCCTTAGGGCCAAAGGCTGGACATTGGAGGACTTCAACTACAACAACAAGGAAATCACTGCTGAGATTTACCGAGCCCTCAACACCAGCTCGTTTGAAGGAGTGTCTGTGAGTTGATGAAAAATAGCCGTCAAATAACACTGAGATAAAATACTCCAGAAGATAGTTTCCTGGACTTGTCAGAGAGTCTTAAAATCGCAGAGACATCATCAGTCTCAGATGAGCACATTTTTATGATAACAATGAATCTTGAGTTCCAATTCATTATAGGATGATTCAGTCTTTATTTTCCCTTGAATTTTGCCATTTATATTTCTGTTTTTATAAGGAGTCACAAATGGATTTCTTAAATGATGATTTTGTATTGATGTAACGTCTTTAACTGTTTCTATTTATTCATTTGTGTCTTGTAGGGTCATGTCGTGTTTGATGCTCAAGGTTCACGTATGGCCTGGACTCTCATTGAGCAACTGCAAGGTACAAACAAAACTGAAAAACCGATGTAGAAGATAATGATAATAACAGTATTGCACTTAAATGCATTTTTAAGGATCACATCCTACATTTTTGTGGTATTGTATATTTGTCTGTTCTGTTGACTGTTCACTTATGATGTTAATACAATTTTCTTGCACCGAATAAACAGTAAACATTTTTTATGTGAAAATGATATGACAGTTTTTTCAAAGATTAAAATTGTAACAACTATGACGGCATTTCATCCACACAATTCTGCTGTTAGAAATAAAGTATTCTAATGTTTTATATTCTTATACTTATTCACATATATTTTATATATATTTTAAAACTTGGATAATCCAAATAGTAGTAACTGTTAGTAAACAACACACAAAAAAGATCACGTTCTCCTACTGTATGATGCATGGACATTATTAGTAGACAAATTAAACTAGTGAAAGTGTGAAAAGCGACTTTATTTTAGAAATAACATTCCTAAAACAAAAATTCTTAAAGTCCACAGGGCCTAAACTGCCTGTAGTTAAAGAAAAGGCCATCTATCCTATTTCCTCCTCATTGCTTTACTGTGTCTGCAGTCGTATTTTAGTGTTAAAGATATCTGAATGCCCCATATTTCTGGATTTATTTCAATGAATGGTCTGAACTGGTGAGAGAGTCTAATTTTTGTGTTGTGAAAGTTTGTCTACATTGTACAACAAAGTCTTTGATTTCCAAAAGAGCAAAGTTTTTCTACAATATGTTCCCTTTCAGATTAACTTTGATCAATGCAGTCTGATTTTCTTTTAATCTTCGACCCATTGATGCAGCTCTAAATCGACTACTTTTTCAGATTTGCAGAGTCAGGCTTCTGTTGAAGCTTTTATTGCAGTGCTTCGTGCAAGCAAGTTTTCTTAATGTGACCTTTAGTTGACACACTGTTAATTAGATGCTATATTTACACAAGAAAACTTTTCATACAAGCTTTTAAAGTATCATTACATTGTTCATTTTGTCTACAGTACCAAATTCATTCATGGACAGATGAGGGCCTCTTTGTTTCGGTCGAGGCTGAAGAAGATGTCCGCATGAGAACTGGTTTCATATACACTTTTCTTTCAGGCTTTTCTCATTTTTCATTTAACTTCTTGCTTTTTTCCCTCAGGTGGGAGCTACAAGAAGATTGGATACTATGACAGCACAAAAGGCAACCTGTCCTGGTACGGAAACGACAAATGGATCGGTAAGAGAAACCAGCCTTTTTTCTGCTCCTCAAGACAGCTCTGTCCATTCCACTCCTGTCACCTTTCACAGCCGCACTCAGCCCGTCGAGATTGAGGCTTAGCAGTATTGATTTCTGTTAGCTCAACAAAGCCCTGTCGCGCTCTTTAATACATCGCTAACAATTAGCTGTCCTTCCTGCCTGAGGAGGCCGTACAGGCCCAGGGGAGCGGAGAAGGGGAGCACGGTGCCGTTCACGGCTCAATCTGACCTTTGTGCAGCTCTGTGAATTTTCTCGATTGACAAACCAGTATCGATGAAAGAGATGTAAGGCGCAGAGCGGATCAAATGAAAATGTGTGATGATGCTCACCGATAAATGGGAAAGTACAACGTGTAGGAAAGAGTGTGAAATTGAAAAAGTAATTTAATCTTCTTGTGGAATGGTAAACCAAGGTTTTGTTCAGACAGGCAACAAAAAAGCAATTTTTGACATCTTCGACTCCGATCCATTAAGCAGTTTGCAGTCTGGAACAAAGGGTCATAGTGGGACCCCTATATATAGATATGTACACACACACACACACACACACACATACTACTGGTCCAAAGTTTAGGATCATTAAGACTTGTAATGTTTTTTAAAGAAGTCTCTTATGCTCATCAAGGCTGCATTTATTTGATCAAAAATACAGAAAAAAAGCCATCTTGCAAAATGTTAGTACAATATAAAATGCTGGTTTCTATTTTAATAACTTTAGAAATCTAATTTATTTCTGTGATGAAAAGCTGAATTCCCATCAGCCATTACTCCAGTCTAAAGTGCCACATTTAAGAAATCATTCTAAAATGCTGATTTATTATTAGAATTATCAATGCTGGCAACAGTTGTGCTGCCACATATTTTTTTTTGGAAACTGCATTCCTTTTTTCAGGATTCTTTGATAAATAAAAAGTTAAAAAGAACAACATTTATTCAAAATATAAATATTTAAAAAAATATATAACCATTTGCCATCACTTCTTAACAATTTAACACATCCTTGCTGAATAAAACAACAAACAACAACAAACAAGCAAAAAAAAAAAGCTAAAAAATTTACTGACCCCAAAGTTTTGAACGGTAGTGTATATTGTTAGAATACATTTTTTTTTTAAATAAATGCTCTTCTTTTTATCTTTTTATTCATCAAAGATTGTGATTGGCTGAATACCACAAGTGTGTGACGATAATGTTACACTCTTTAACATACTGTAATGCCGTGTCCCGGTGCAACAAGACAAAACCAATAAAACCCATTACAAACGAGGCGTTTGCTGCATCCAGTGGGGACATAATTACTGATTATAATGACTTACACTGTTTGTTTTTTTTACGCATTTAGCAAATAGCAGAAAACTTTCTGCTAGTTTTCATGTCACAGCTCAAGTAACAGCAACTACAATTTAAAACGTGATTTTAATAACATTTTTGGAAATATGTCTGCATCTGAAAGATCAGATTAGATGAAATACTTTAAATACTGTATCATCACACAAAGTGCAGTTTCTGTGAATGAATTCACTTTTCACTTATGCTCACAACTGTGTACTGAATGAACAAATGGGTGAGTGGTTTCACACTCAGCATATGCATGAATGTGAAAATACCACAGAAATGCATCTAACACTTATATTGGCTCATGTGCCTCATGAATTTATTTCCAATTTTCCATCATCTTTGGCCAGTCAGTCCTTAAAATACAGTGTGAAGAAAACAAAAGAAACATTTTACTTTTAAAAGTGTCCTGTCAGTATTCCCTTAGAATAGCTTCGATAAAAAAATTACAGTTGTCACTCAACTTGCTCCTTTTTCTACATGGATGATCGGAGACTATTCTAGTGAAACATTTACAAAAGCACCAATCGGTGCCTTCCTTATTACCCCACAAATTGGTTTTCTGCCAAGAGATGGGAATTGAATTGCCACCACCAAAATCCTGTATTTTCTCACCCAAGAGATATAGAGGCGATTATTTGCTGGATTTGCCCAGTCCTCTTCTGTGACTCATTCTTGATTTAGGCTCTAATCAGTCCTTCATGCTGTGATCCCATTGAGTGGATTCCACCAGCGTGACGGTAACAAAGCAGCGCTGCCCTACATTAGACGAGTAATGACCTCACACTTTTGAATGGCTACAAGGTGAATATCAGTGCTGCAGGCAGAAGTTTTGGAAAAAGTGAAAGATTAATATAGATGTCAGTGTCAGTTTATTGACTGAACAGTGCAATTTACTGTATTTGACAGGGTGATTACAGATTCCACTCCTTCACTTTCTCTGCAGTTACTTCCTGTCAACAAAAGGGACTGCAAAAGGGCATAAAGCCAAAAAACGCCGAAAAACAATTTGACTTAATATAAAATAATTTTCCTCACTCATTTGCAAATGCCAATTATGGTTATTTTCAGAAAAACTGAATTCTGAGTTATGACCTATTTATTCATGTCTTCGTCTTTCCTCCATTGTGAAAAGCGGAGCATTGAGCTGGTGACATTGCTTGCCGTTTTTTGCCCTTGATAATAACTGAAGCGGCAGAAGTTCTTTCCAAATAGCGCAGAATTGAACCAAGTGGGTGAGATTCTCAAGCATTTGTGTGGTTTCAAATTTTTATTCAAATAAAAACTTAGCCTCTATAACATAGAACACAGGTCAGAACTCAAGATTGGTTTCTTTAGTCTTTTTGAGCCACATGGCAATGCCCGTGCTTTTCAGCAATCTCTTGGTAGCTCCTGACAACCACTTTAGCATGACTTTCTCTTCCAAATTGCTGTGGAAACTGTTGTTAAGCCAGGTCTCCATAGCAACACCCTGTCCTGATTCTTAGATCAAGGACAACGGAAGGTTTACTGTGCGAATGCTTCAACTGACAGGACAGAGCTTTCTAACACACACACACACACACACACACACACACACACACATTTATCTCTCACAGCATTGCTGTCACATTGCAGTAGCAAATGTCAGGTGTCTCTCTTGACCCTTCAGTGTTCTGACATTCTGGAAAGTATCAACAAACATTGTGTCTGTCACTTTTGATGAACCCAAGGGCCAGCTGTCTTTTACGTCACACATGCCTCACGGTCAACTTTCAGTCCCTGGTAATGGCACGGTCGCTTCTGACAGAGAAATATTCATCATTCAGAGTTATATTTTTGCTAGTCGCTGTCATTTGTTTGTCTTTTTCAAATAGCTTTATACACTCATGACAGCCATCATCACTGCAATTATTGTTCCCACAGGAATCCTGTTTTTGGTTATAATTATTGTGACAGATTGAATGGCGAGAGGCATAAATTCATGATTTTTGTCACAGTTCAAGGAAGAGTGATAACATTAGTGTGAGAAGTGATAACATGGCACTTTTACTTTGAGTTTACAATGGTGCAGTGAACTCTTTACTTACTTCAGATTGACACAGTGAGCTAATTTAATACATAGTTAATAACATTATTTTACCTTGGATCAAATGTAGGCTCACTTACTGTTGTTTATTTAGGAATGAGGGCTGACAGTTTTAATACACAGCATGAAGATTCAGATTCTTAAAACTAACGACATTAAAATTTGATTTCTGCACTTGAATTTGTTTCACTGCAATAAAAACTCTTGTCAGAATATTTATGCCTTGACATTAGTCTTCCTGCTCTCTTCCACTTTGATCTTCCGTCTTGTAAACCAAATGTCTTCATGTTACAAGCCAATGTGTTCATACCAGATGCCATCCATTAAAAATCCCCCCAGATAGATCAGACTTCTCATTTTGCAACATGTTGTTGTTGGAAAATTTTAACGGAGCCACACATTTTTACACATTCCTTGTCCTTTGGATATTTGTTTATTAAATATTTTACCGTATTTGTTTATTCTTTGAGCTAGAAATAAAAGTGTAGCACTCACAGCTCTATTTAACGCGTCCTAAAATCTGTTTCTTAGAATTCTGCAGAGTTTCCTCCAAAACAAGCGCCAAAAGTGTGGAAAGTGTGAAAGAAGTCCGATTCCGTCTGGTCCTGCTAATGTGTGAATATTGTGAGCTTCCTTTTCCCCTGACATTTTCCAGACACTTGTCATGTCAAACCTGCCCAATGTCCTTATTTTACAGAAAATTTTCCATTAATATTCTCTCCAAGTCATGTGTTTCTGAAGTCTGACAGCGCAGACGTAGCTTATGGCTCTCTGAACTAAGCTGGAATACTTTGCATGTGCTCTTTCAACTCTCAGTGAAATCAATCTCTGATTTTTTTCAGCATCTAGTGTCATTACGTTGTGATCTACATGCTCTTATCTGCCGTTCCGTTTCTTTCAGTTTCTCTGATTTTCCCTGCCTGGTTTCTCTTTTGACAGGCCTTGGTCCTCCGGCAGACCAGACTAAGGTGATCGAAGAGTTCCGTTACCTTTCCCAGAAGCTCTTTGTGTCAGTGTCTGTCTTTGCCGGGCTGGGGATCCTTTTGGGCATAGTCTGCCTCTCCTTCAACATATACAACAGTAGTGTCAGGTCGGTGTGTTCAGAAGAATTCAAGTGATCTGAAGTGCTGTGAAATTTAGCAATCAGTGGTAATTTTATGATCATTTTGTGTTGGTCAGTATGTTAGCTCTGTCCATTTGAATTATTTTTATGGTAGCACACCTCCAATAAGCATGTATCATGTTTTATTTTATGTAATTTTATTTTAGTTGACCTTGTTTGTTCGATGCAAAAAAAAAAAAAACTGGCACACAAACCGTTATGACTAAAATGAAATGATCGTGGATAAAGGTTTTAATAAAACCACAAGAAATCTGAACTGAAAGTTCTTATTTTAGAAGATAAAGGAAAATTTGATTTTTTTCACGATTTTATGACTCCTATAAATGCTCCCATGACTTTTACAAAATAGTATTTCAGCCCAGCATAAAATGTTTTGGGTTTCTCATTTTGAAACAGTGTAATATATCTGTGGACTGAGTTCTAATCTGTTGTAACCTTTCTGACAGATACATTCAGAACTCTCAGCCCTATCTGAACAACATGACAGCAGTGGGATGTGTGCTGGCTTTAGCAGCTGTCTTTCCTCTGGGCATCGATGGCCTCCATGTTCATAGATCACAGTTCCCTGTGGTCTGCCAGGTAGTGTCACAAATGTTATACTCACTTTTTTATTGCTGTTTCCTCTCATTCAGCCTTGACGTCTGCGAGATCTAGATAATAAAGATTTGTTATAAAAAAAATGAATGGCTGCTTTGGAGCTGAGCTCCCAAATCAACTCTTTCTCTCTCATAGTTTCGCCTGTGGCTGCTAGGACTGGGTTTCAGTTTAGCCTATGGCAGCATGTTCACCAAGATCTGGTGGGTTCACACCGTTTTCACCAAGAAAGATGAGAAAAAAGAGAAGAGGAAGGTAAATCGGCCTTCAGTGGCTAATGTATCTTGCATGTAAAGGAATAGTTTTCCAAAACATCTGCCATTATTTTCTCATGTTGTTCCAAATCTGTATGATTTTCTTACCATCTTCACTCAGCTTCATAATATTTTAAACTGTTAAAATTATCATTATACAATTATTATATAAATATGTAATAATTCATAATAATTGTAATATTATAATATTATAATATAATTATATAAAAAATATTTTTTATGTAATATTTATAATAATGAATATATTAATTAATGTTTTCAAATGATTAATCACAATCAGTCACATTCAAGATAAAACTTTTTGTTTACAAAAATATTATTATGTGTATATATAATTACACACACATAAATTAGTATATATTCTGTATATACACACACACACACACACACACACACACACACACACACACACACATAATGAATATACACAGAATACACACACATATATTTTGTAGACAAAAACTTTTGTTTTGAATACAATAAATTGTGATGAATCCTTTGACAGCATTCATATTAATATATATTATATATATATATTGTTTAATATATTAATATAAATACAATAAAATTGTAATTTAATTTAAATTTAACATTTTAATAATAATATTATATAGAGTATACAGTTATTTAAATTATATAACTATTGTAAGTTTTATATATATATATATATATATATATATATATATATATATATTTACACACACACAGTAAATTACTCATTTTAATAATTATTATTATATTTTTCAAAAACTGTGGCAGTGTAAATATATTTTACTTGTGCTCCACAAGAACTAGTTTTGAATGACGTGTGGGTGAGTAAATGATGACAGAATTAAAATTTTGGGAAGAACTGAGAAATTAATTTAAAATAAATTACATTTGATTTAATTTAATTAGAATGATGACGCTATAGACTTTGCATTTTTCAGTAACTCCTAAATAATTTTCAGATAATTCTGCAGAATCTGTAAATGTGAAGAATTCACTGTTATCTACTGCATATGAAAGAATCCTGCACCGCTGACTCTACAGCGTTAGATGAAGCTTCCCAGCATGAAATAGAGTAGAACCTCCCCCTCCTCTCGCATATTCTTGCCGAGAGAAGTTCTGTCCATTTCTTCCTTACTAAACACAAACACACTAATAGCATCTTGACACGTTGTGTTCACTCTGATCCCGTGTCCTAAAGCAATAAGACACGGCATTAGGGAAACCCTAAGACCTCATCAAACGACAACCAGATTACCCCGACTATGGAATATGTTTGAATATGGATGAGCATTAAACTTCTTTTATGGAAATCCGACCTTCAGGGGGCTTTATTATTCAAGTGCTCTGCACGACGAATCGAGATGACTTTCAACTCTCCCGATGCCCGTAATGGGGCAATTTGCCTAAGTGGTTCGACAGCACTTGAAGAAAGTTCGGTGCTCAGGCTGAATGTGGCAGAAACGGGTGGCTCTGGGGTCATTTGACGTCTTCACGGTGATTAAAGGAGAGAGAGAGGAGAAAGTGTGCAGTGAAGCTCGCTTCTATCCCGTTTTCCCAGTCTGACGGCCCGGAGGGAGCCTGCAGCCACAGATTAATGGATGGAATACGAACTGAAAATAACTCCACAACTGTAACACATGACTTTCTTCATGTTTGCTGATAATTGGCATTCTGCTTTCCTGTGAGCCACCATGCAGCGGAGTATTGTAATGGTGTCAAGGCAATTCTGTCATTTACCTCGACAGGGAAGTAAACGTGTTATTCAGAACAGCACCTCAAATGCAGTGACTCTTAAAAATATTTCTGTCATTATTTATTCGACCCTCATTTCATTCTAAACCCATATACTTCAACTTTTGTTTCCTGTGAAACATAAAAGTAGGACTTGGAAATCCAACATATAATGATCCATTTTTTTGATGTTTTTGAAAGAAGTATCTTATGCTTACCAAGATTGCATGTATTTAATCAGAAATACAGTAAAGCAGTAATATTGTGAAATATAATTACGATTTAAATGAACTGTGTTCTATTTTAATATGCTTTAAAATGTAATGTATTTCTGTGATGGCGAAGCTGAATTTCAGCATCATTACTCCAGTCTTCACATGGCCCTTCAGAAATCGTTCTAATGTGCTGATTTGCTGCTCAAGAATTTAATGTTGAAAACAGTTGTGCTGTTCAATATTTTCATGGAAACTTTTTGGATGTTCAGATGAAAATGTGTAAAAATAAGACTCAAAAAACATTCTCCTTTTGTCTTCCACCGAAAAAATGACAGTATACAGAGTCTACAATAATGTTTACAACTGCTGCAACCATGCATAATTGTAACTTTGATTCCACTTTTACAGTATAGCAGTCTATTGTTAGATGCTTTGTGACTGTGTGTCAGTGACTAACGATTATGGTCTTGTTATTTCGCCGCAGCACTTGGAGCCGTGGAAGCTATATGTGACTGTTGCAGTTCTGCTGGCTATTGATGTTCTCTCTCTGCTTATCTGGCAGATCATGGACCCTCTGCACATAACTGTGGAGGTGTGGTGACGCTTCACTTTTTTTTTCTTGTTGTTACTGTGAATTTTTTTGATGTGTTTCCTCTGAGATGCCTTGGAAATTTCTGCCGAGCAAACTCATGGTAGTAGGTGTTAATGGTGAAGGATTGTAGTGCAATGCTCTGCTGCATTGACCTCAATCTCTGTCCTTTAAAGTGCTCATGCTCACTCTCTTGTTTTCTCGCTCTAAGCAGAAGTTCACTAAAGAGGCTCCTAAAGAAGATCTGGATGTGTTGATTCAGCCTCTTCTCGAGCACTGCAGTTCAGAAAAGATGAACACGTGGCTTGGTAAGCATCAAGCAATTACTCACCCTGTCCGGAGTCTTTTTAGTTCAGTATTTTTAATAAAAAACACTTTAATCCTAAATATTAAACTTTGTTGTGAAACACATTAATATGAATACATCGTAATGCTAAAAAATAAACATGATTATTTTAATTTTTTTTGCTCCTGTGCGCCGTTAATTTGATTTATTTATATATATCTTGGAGTTTAATTATCTATCCGGTTGCTTCACGCTTTGGACTTCACTGAATACAAGTTGTTTCTGATATTTAAATGAATAATTTGTTATATGCTCAAGAGTTTTTTTTCCGGTTCATTTTGTATTCCTCTCACCGTATCACAACTCATTCTTTCCCTCTCTCACGATCGCTTTCTCGCACTTTTCCTCTTGCTCTGCCTTCCTATCAGAGCACCGCAGTGTAAAATTAAATTTTGTGGGTCAGTGCCCAGGTCTGGATCTCATAGCCTGACTCTCTCACACTGTACAGGGAGATAATATTACAGAGAGAGAGAGAGAGAAAAAAAACCTTCTCTGAACTCGAAACGAGATTAAACTCTTAATGTGACTTATTAGTCCCTCTCTTCTCTCTCACTTCCTGTATCATTCTTCCTCTTTTTATATATTTATTGTTTCTGTATTTGAATTGCTTTCACAATGTTTTAACTATGAACATATGGACAGGACCGAGATCATCTATTTTCACGAACATGATGAGTAGGGGTGTGACGAAACACTTATCCCACGAGACGAGACACGAGACTGGGTTCATGGGAGCTAGACGAGATTTTTAGACTTTTTTGAAGAAATCCTCCATGATGAAATATATAGGGAAAAATAGTATTTCATTCAACTGAAAAACACAAACTTTTTTTTTATTCTAATACATTTTATTCAGTAATAAACAACATGTAAACACTGCAAAATGTTTTGCCATAAACTCAAATGACAGGCAAGTAATAGCACAAAAATTATAATTAGTATAAATAAACAACACAAATATCCCAGCAGTCAAGTTTACATTATTTAGTAAACTGATCTCCACTTTAATAAAAAAGACATAATAAACACGATTAATATAACAATTTAAAAGAATAAAGCAGTGGTTCCTAAACTGAGGGATAGTTAGGGCCCTAGGGCCCTATTCATTTTTTTCCCAAATTTTTTTTTTTCTTCTGTTTACATTTTTGTGGATTCCGTTTTCATTTTTATCAACTCTTCTTTAATAGTTAATTAAATTGTATTAATTAAAAAGCATATCTAATAAATTAAAATCATGAAACTTATATATTTTCACACCAATTTTTTAAAAGTTGAACAAAAAAATACATTTAGGGCCCTATAAATTTTATGGGCCTTATGATTTTTTTCCCCCTCAGAAATTTCTGTGTTGTGTATTTACTTTTTTCTGGTTATCAAAGAAGGCATAAAACATGAATTTATCGTTTATCTTTAAATTATTGAAATTTTAACCAAACTTTATTTTTTGCCAAACAAAGGGAATGTACTATTAAAATGAATACATGGAAGAAATGTTGTGTGATTTGTTCCTTGAAATATAATGTTTAATTTTAATAGTAGCACTAGTAGTGGTAGTAAGCTATGTACATTCTACTGAAAAATAGTAAAAAGCGCAATGTTTTTAAATCAAACCGGACTTTTATTTTGACGGGTTACCGTGAATCCCTTCTGTTATGTGTATGTGATAAGATGCTAGTTTTACTCAGTAAATCAGTAAAATGCTCACAAATGACTCTCAAAGCAGTTCTCCAGATGTTGTTCATGTGTTTACGTCCTCATTTAGTGAGACGGCAGATGCTGAAATCAGTGCGAGCGTCACGCGCTCTTCCGTGTGTGTAATAAACGAAGTCACGCTTCTGCGCCATTCATTAACACAGACACGCAGAACATGAAGGATTCATATTTAAATTGACTTTTGCAGCTTAATATTTAAAGATACTACTCCATATCGTGATTTATTGTCCATATATTTGATTTAAGTGAAATGACATACTTTTGATTAATTAATTCTAAATTTGACAAATTCCGTGACATTCTACGTTAAACTGTGATTTTTTATGACGAGATAAAGACTTCACAGCTTAATTTTCCCGCTTATTATGCGGCCACTTCCTTGATGTGAACATAAAATATCTTGCATACAACCAATGGTGAAGGAGCCAGTGTAATGCAAATATATCTGAAAAAAGGTCTGCACAAGGTTATCGTCATGTTCCCCTAATCCCGAGGTCATATGTCACTTTTTAGGGCCAGAAATTTTCACATTTCACATTTTCACCAGGTTTTATTACTGTAATATAGAAAATATCTACTGTCATGCACAAAGCATTTTATAGCATTGAAATTGTCAAGTTTCGTGGGTTGGTATTTGTTGTGCTCATTTGAATTTTTTATTTAAAAAGTCTGACTCAAAAGTATTACAAATTATAAAATGCCATTTTTATATATTTTTTCCCAGTTAAAATACATATAGATGGTGCTGAATGTGGTATTCTATATGATTTTAACAAATCATCCACCTCATTGCTTCACTCCCAAATAACTATTTTAAGTTATCATTATTTTTAGTATATTATTGGACTCAAGACCATCACATACTGTACATAACATACATCACATACAAAAATAGAAAGCATACAGTTTCCATGTGAGGCATTAGCTTAATCTAACCTCTTTAAGCTTTAAGAGCACTCACTATACTGTAAGTAATGCGTTCTCCCTTCAGGTGTGGTGTACGGCTACAAGGGACTTCTGCTGCTGCTGGGAATCTTTCTGGCCTACGAGACCAAGTCCATTTCCACAGAGAAGATTAATGACCACAGAGCGGTCGGCATGGCCATCTACAATGTAGCTGTAAGTCTGGCTGCTGGATATTTCTATATATTTACAGCACAAAATGTCCTCAAAGTGTAGGCTAACCATAGCTGACAGCTGGGAGAAACATATGACTGTTTCATCAAATATATAATTATATGTATTATATGTATTTTAGGAATACTGTGCCCTCCCAGACAAAACTATTTAACTATTATATCTTCCCCTGGAGTTTAGCAGCCACAACATGTGACTCCTTTATAAATATATGACAAAAGGTTGAGTTAATTGTGAAACTGCTTATAAGCAGTGGTAGAAAACTGAGTAAGCTGTCACCCGGGGCTGTAGCAGTTTCTGGAGTGCTATTTGTGCTGCTCGTCCGTCTTCTTGAAAATGAATTGTGACCCAACAGGTGACTTTTTTCGAGCAGCTCCCAGAGTTTTACTTTCCGCCCATCTCACTTCAAATGCTGTCTGTCTGCACTGAAGAATTAAGCAGTTTATTCATGAAAAAAGTCTCTTTACCTGTTAGAAAACAAGAATGAAATCACTAAATTGATTGTTTGTTTGTTTTTGAAATAAATTAATATTTCCCCAATTATGCATTATATTGATCAAAAGTGACAGTGAAGACATTTCTAATGGTTTCTACAAAATATTTCTATTGTAAGTATTTTTGATCAAATAAATGCAACCTTGATGAGCATAAGAGAGCATACTAGTATAAAGGTTTTTTTTTTTTAAAGGTTTTTATTTGGTTTTCTACTCTTTCCGGCTTTTAACTTGACCTTTATGACTTATTAATGAAGTTATTAATATTAATATAACGTTTTGTATTTATAGTTACATACAAGAGATTTTATTTTATTTGTCTTGGTCTTTTAATTTATAGCTGATGATTTATTTTCTTATTGTAGCAAGGTTAAAAGTATAAATATTAAATTATACTATAATATATTTATAGAATGTATTTCTACTATTTATTGATTGCAATAAAATTTAAATCAAATGAATGTATTAAATATGATCTTTAACTACAATAAAGACTTACTGTGAAAACAAAATAATAGCCATTGATGTAATGCTAATTTTAAGAGTATTTATTTTTGTCAGCAACTGCATGTTCGCCTTGTGTTTGAGCCTTTTTAGCACAGTTTTTGAGCGAGGTGTTGATTGCTGTTTTTTTCTGCTTCGCTCTGAATTGCTCCACTGCTTGCAAACAGTTTGATTCCAGCAATAACTCCAAGTGCTTCGCAGGATTATTTGCATAATTGCCCCCATTTGCTCAAACTCGGACTAAAACATCCTAATTAGGGAAACAAGGAACACTTCACTGGTAATTCACTGACGCTTTACATCAGACCTACAGCTATTTTTTCATAAGATCAGATGAAGTCCCAGAACGGCACCATGTTTCTGCCTTGTGTCAGGAATAACATGCCTGCTTTGATGCTACTCAAGGGTTGTGGGCTTGATCAAAAACAAAGGATTTACTCTCTGTTTTTACAGTGATGCAAGATTCAGAAACGAGCCGGTAAAAAGGTCACAAGGGAAAGTACAAATCTGATCTACGCACAGCAGAAAACATCTTTTTTTGAGATCTTAAACGTAACGAGCGGTTTCCTTTCCATCAGGCGATGTTTTGTGACTGGTAGATGAACACAGAATAGCTCGTATCGCTCCAGTGCTGTCGAGGTCAGAGAGGAAATAGACTTGTGGTGCTCTGGACGATGCTTTGACTCTAACAGTCATGACAGTCAGGTCATCGCTCGCAGTTATCGCTCTGTAGAGTCATTCTAGGCTGTTGAAGGTAAATACCAGTTATTTTTCCAAGCTGTCTGCCGGATATGACATCTGCACACATTGTAGCCTATAAGATCTTCATCTCTCTGCAGCCTGCTGCAAGTGTTTCAACAAAATTACCACTCTTTTTCATCGACAGTTCTCTCACCTTTTGTTTTTGTCTCATGCTCCTTTCTATCTTTATGTCATCAGTTTCTCAGCTCTCATTCATGGCATTTTCTGCTCTGCAATTTAAGTTTTCTTAGTTAATTTACGCCATCTAGTGGTGATGATAGCTTGGTACACGAAGGCCTTGTTTAGACGTCAAAAAAAGTGTATATGTGTGTGTGTTTTATCTTTATATCTGACTCTTTTATCTGAAAGGCAAAACAAACACTTGAAATCAGATTTTACAAACTAGATCAAAACCAGATTCATAAGTGGGTTTAAATAAAAAAAAAATTATATATTCATTTTTAATGTTTTAATGTTTTCTTTTCTTTTAATAACCTGCAAAATGACCGACAGACAGATAGTTATAAAGATCTGATAAATTTTGTTGTGTGCTTTTTTTGTCACATTATTGTAAATATTATTATTATTTAATTATTACTATTTATGTTTCATTTTTTTATTTTTATTTCAGTTTTGGTTTTAGTGCATCAATTTAAACTTATTTTGGTTAGTTACTAGGCAACTATTATTAACAATGTAATTTAATTTAATTATTTTAAATTTGAATTCAATTGAATCACCTGCAAAACGACTGATTTAAGTAAAATCTTCACAGTTATATATTCACATTATTAATGTTATTTTCTCTCTCTTTTTATTCTGTTTGCAGGTGCTGTGCATGATTACTGCTCCGGTGACCATGATCCTGTCCTCTCAGCAGGACGCCTCATTTGCATTCGCCTCTCTGGCCATCATCTTCTCTGTCTACATCACGCTCGTGGTGCTCTTTGTGCCCAAGGTACAAGCACTTAAATAATTCCCAGCTTCGTATCACTTCCACATTCATGCTGTTTTGTCTTTATGCAGACACAGAATTCTCATTTTGTCTGATTTCGGTTCTTTCCCTTGGCTCAGTTTCATTTTTGTTACTGCATAAGAGTGTTAAGTTTACATTTCGATCTCAACAAGAACGTGTTTCCTCAAAACAGAAAAAAGTGATCTTTATTTCAGAGAACACTTTCTTTTTTAAACTTTTGATTGTTTTACTCAGCACTGGCAGATGCTTGATTCTGATTGGTCAATCACAATATTATGTGGTCAAATTTTCTTTATATAATTTAGTTTTTATAATGCCTGTTGAACTAGAAATATCATGTGAAACATTTCTACTAGTTTTTCCTGTATTACTCTGTGGCAGTGTGAAGAGTTATTATAATTTGTATTAAATTATGAAATGTAAATATTGAATTAGCTTTTTTTATTTTCACTTTTAATTTTAGTTTATTTTGTAGTTATTGTATTATTTTATATTTTCAGTTTTTAATTCATTTTCTTTTTAAGTTTTTATTAATTTAGTTATGTGTTTTTGTCATTTTTTTATCTTTGTTTTTAATATTACTATTTAGGTGTAAATTACTCGTTTTTATTTATTTCCAGTTAATTATTTTAGTGCTGAAACTTAAACTAATATCATTTAGTAGCCAAGCAACAACCAATTTTTTCATGTAATATTTTGTTTACATTTTATAAAAAAAATACTTATAGTTTTGTTAATGATAACATACTTGCTTTGTGGTCTCTTCTCACATAATGAAATAATAAATCAGTATTTCATGTCCATTTATTTATTTATGTTAATAAACCTGATAATGTACAAAAGTAGAGGTTTATCCCAGAATAAACTCTTCTGAGTAATTTATTTCTGAGTAAATCATTTCTGCAGATACGGCGTTTGATCACTCGTGGCGAGTGGCAGTCGGAGCAGCAGGACACGCTGAAAACCGGCTCGTCCAACAACAACGATGAGGAGAAGTCAAGACAGCTGGAGCGCGAGAACAGGGAACTCCAGAAGATCATTCAAGAGGCACGTGCTCCTTCTCTCTCCCTCCATCCATCACTTCCTCTTCTCATGTGCTCGCAGCTCGTGTCTTAACTTACACCTTAATAGATTAACAAATTACTGCGCAAAGTGGGATCCCAGAAGGGTAGAATGAATTTCTGAAATTATATCGTCCTTGATTTTGTCTTTGACCTTGTGAGTTGTTCATTCAGTAAGGCCAGGATATGCTTTATGTAAGAGGAACTTTAAGGGACCAAAGAGTCAAAGCAAAGAAGACAGAGAGAGTTTCCCAGGGGAAAGTAAAAAAATAAAAAAACAAAAACCACCCAAATATATTCTAAATACCGTATTTTTCGGACTATAAGTCGAACCTGAGTATAAGTCGCATCAGTCTAAAAATACCTCATGATGAGGAAAAAAACATATATATAAGTCGCACTGGACTATAAGTCGCATTTATTTAGAACCAAGAGAAAACATTATAGTCTACAGCCGCGAGAGGGCACTCTATGCTCTCAGCATAGAGCGCCCTCTGGCGGCTGTAGACGGTAATGTTTTCTCTTGGTTAATTTCTCTTGGTTCATGTCAAATTAATTTTGATAAATAAGTCGCGCCTGACTATAAGTCGCAGTGTGTTATATATATATATATATATAAACACACACCCACACACACACAGACACACACACTTAGTCCAAAAAAGAAAAAAAAACCTACAGTTCATTAATCCTTTAATACTGGTGAACAGAACTAAATAGTGGTGAAAAGCAGTGATCCAGTCCTTTCATGCGAGCGGCCCCCATATCAGTAGCTCCGAAACCTCCACCACTGCTTCCTCTGTCAACACAGACCACATCAAGGAAGCACACAGAAAACAAGATCAACAAAAGTGTCCAGTAAAACATATACTAGAATGTATTTGAATGACAAATAAACCGAGTCTGATTCTTTATGTGTACTGTAATCTCAGATCAGTTTGAAGCATTACGTCAACTGCAACATATGAAACATAAAACAACGAATAAGATAAAGATAAATGTTGATGTATGGGGGTGTGTGAAAGCACGTTACCACTCAAGAGATGTGTGGCCGCATCTTGGGCCATCACAGGAAATACACGTTAAAGGAAATGTTGAAAGATTAGATCATTTACTCATTCTCATGTGGTTCCAAACTGTGTGACTGACTTTCTTCTGTTGAACAACAATTGAGAAATTAAGCAGAATGAATACTATTAATGTTAATGTTTTTGTATGCAGAAGGAAGAAAGAGTGACGGAGCTGCGGAATCAGCTCGCAGAACGTCAGGCCTTGCGTTCTCGCAGACGCCCGTCCGTCCAGAATCAGAACCAGAACCACAGCGTCCCGTCGTCTCAGGCTGAACCCCCCAGCTACTCCCCCGCAACGGATAAACACTCCCTGCCTGCGTCCTTCTCCAATTCTTCCAACCTGTACCAAGGCGAGGGCAAACTGAGCCGAAACAACTGCCACAACAGCCGTCTACCCCTGCTGTACAAATGAGTACAAATCCAGGCAATGTAAAGTTGTGTTTGTAGTTTATGGACTTTAATTGAGTTTTTAATTCAGCTTTTCCTGACATTCACTTTTGATAACTCCCTATCTCAGTTATAAAAACACATTATTTTAAACTCTATTTATATGAGTCCATTCATATAAATTCAAAAGGTTTGGGTCAGTAAGTTTTTTTAATTGTCAAGGCTACATTTAATTGATCGGTAAATACAGTAGAAAGTAATATTGTGAAATATTATAACCATTTAAAACCGTTTTCTATTTTAATATGATTTATTTATTTTCAGCATCATGTTGCATATTCAGTAACAGAGACCAGTGATGTCAGGATTTTACTCCACAGTCCTTGTCCATTAATCAAACCTTCTTTAAAGGAATGTTCTGGATTCAGTACCAGCTGAATTGACAGCATGTGTGGTATAAAGCTGAATAGCACAACAACAACAAAAAATAAATAAAGTGACTTGTCCCTCATTTTCGAAAACATTTACAGTGGAAGTTATTGGGGTCAGTTTTTGGAGAACTTAAAAGCACATGTATTATTCTGTGAAAACTTGCTTGTACTTGTTGAAATCATCATGTTTACAGTCATTTTAGGGTTTATGGTGTTTCTTTGTCATGGCCACAGTTGTAAAATTCAATATAATTATACACCGAAAAGGTCAGTTAGCAATTTAAGACACTAAATCATGTAAACATGCATACTGT
This sequence comes from Carassius auratus, assembly GCF_003368295.1. Taxonomy (NCBI): domain Eukaryota; kingdom Metazoa; phylum Chordata; class Actinopteri; order Cypriniformes; family Cyprinidae; genus Carassius; species Carassius auratus. The sequence goes on along the minus strand of NC_039282.1, from coordinate 14,765,613 downwards.
TTATATCATATGACTTGACTTTTGAAAAAGTGAGTATTTAAGGTCAACATAAAATAAAAATTTGCCTTATCTGTGTTCTAAAATGCATGTTATTGCGAACAATTCATCGGTTTACATTGTGACCTCATTATGTTAAGTCAAAATGTAGAAAACTAGACCTTCTATTGAAAACGTCAGACTTTTCTGTGATCGCATATGCTGGACTTAGTCTAATCGATCAGAAACCACTACATAGAACTGTGTACCACCCTGCATTTCTTCCGTTTCGCTAATACATTGCTCTCGGATGTAATTGACAATACGGAGGAAAAAAGATCAGTTGCTACATCTGTTTTATTGCAACTTGAAACAGTTTGGCCTCAAGCACTTCCATTTGTAAATGTCTCATTGTAAGCTTTTTATATATACAAGCAAAAGAGGGACAAATGGGAATCAGGTTAGCTGATGAACATTGTCAGTTGAGCTTAACTTGTACTGAATCTGTAATATTCCTTTAAGAGCAAGGTCTAACTGCTGACTGAATGTTAGAGATTCTGGTTGAAGCAGGAGTGAAGACGAGCTGAGTTTCTTAAATCAGGTTTGTTCACTGCTATTATTGTGCCCATGCCCTTGACTTAAATTGGAGTTCTTCAAGGGGAACTTTTGCAATTGGACCTCTGTAAATCCCTTCAGATAAAGCGTCTTTTAAACACTGGGACAGGAGTGTTAAGGAAGGATTGTGTGGGTGCTGGAGCCAGACGCGGTCAAACATTTCTTTGAATTATTTTGTTGAGTGACAGCGAGGGAAGAAGAGCGCGTCTCCGTGCTTCGCTTAGCATTTGATGAGACTGTCACTTTAATGAGACAGACCTTGCTTTGCGCCAGCAGACGGTATCAGATGAATCGCTCTCTCTCTCTCATCCAGTTCACAAAGGAAATGAGACAAGGTTTTAGTTGCACCTGTGATTTACTTACTCCTAAAGGTGTTTGACCCGAGTCTGGTCGATACTCTATTTTCCTCGTATGCTTTCTCTCCTTTAATCCCTGCGGCCGTGTGCCAGGGTGCTTTAATGGCTGTTCTGTCCTTGTCTCACCCTCTCTGACTCCCTCTCTGACTGTTTTTACGACCGTAGTATTAGAAGTGAAGTGGAGTGCAATGGAAAAGAATGAAAGAAGAGTCTGTTTTAGTTTGGACCGTATTTGCATTCCTCTTATTAGCATACAGTCGCGATGCCAGATACTTTTGATTAGATCATAGCTAATGGCTTATTTGTTTGTCAAATCATCTGCGATGTTTGTGATTTGTGTGTTACGTCACAGTTTGAGTAAAAAAAAAAAAAGACAAGCACAGGCCTATAAACAGCTTCTGTAGCTTTTGCACTTTTGGGCCAAATCAAACAAACACTTCTCACATCATACATCACATCTATCTCGAAATTTATTAACATTTTTTACCATATATTGATATTGAGTAATGTTATGCCTTTAATGAATAACAGTAGACAAATGAGTGCTCTTTACACTTGTTTTCCTCCAGATTATACATTTCTTCCCCCAAATTCAAGACCATTACTTGGTCTGTGCAATATTTCTATTAATATATTTATTGTTTTTTCAAGCTAAAGTGTTCAATTTTTTTTTTATGGTTAAAAAACTATAATTTTGTGCCTCTTTCAAGGAACAGTAAACAAATAGTCTTCACAGTAGTTTATATGTGTTGTAAGGATGATACCACTCTTTTTGTAAAATTTTTAAATTATATTTATTACCATTCTGTAACATTTAAAATGAAATGTTATGCTTGGAGACTTTCTTAATTATATATCACCTCATAAACACTGTCATAGTGGCAGAAAATCTTAGAAACTATAAGCATATCTACATCTATAAAAAATTTTATTGACTCTCTCCTCTTGCATTTTTACAAAAAATTATTATCAAGTGTAGTCAATGCTTAAACTTTTGTACCAGTGGACAATATCTATGTATATTTAGAATTATTGCAATATTACAGTGGTTTAATATTTATTTAAATGAATTAAATTCAATTCAATTCAATTATATCCTATGGTAAGACAATCAAGTAATACTTGTTTACACAATAAAACAATATTTGGGGATTTTAACTTAAGTTGTGCATTGTTGCATGTTTCATTCTTGTATGAAAAGTACTCAAGTATAAACTAACTAACAAGTAGTGATTCTCAGTTGGATACTGGACAGCTAGGCATGGTACAGAACATCATTTCCTTCTATATATCAGCATTCTAGTAATGTAGCTCAGGGTGTGTGACTATCACTTGACACACGGTAGAGGTACAATCTGTGATTACTGAAACAGTGCCTTTTGAATGGATGGGAGAGGTTCTTTGTAAACATCTGAGTGGAGTCACTACTGACGTACACGGGAGGGTGGTTCTTATTCTGAGGCATTTATTTCTCTACTTACTCTGTGGTTGTAGCAGTAATGGATTTTCCTTCAATTTGTTTAACTGTCAGGTGTGTGCACTATACCACAAGGATTTTTTTTTGATACTTCACAGCATATAAAAGTAATGTAATTAATTCCCATGTAATTTTTCAACTGAAAAAAAACTGTACGTGTGTTAAGTTTTAGAAAGTTTCTCTAATTATGCAAACTTTGTGGATGTCAACATTCAATAAACTCATTACTTTGCACTGAGAATGCAGCCGGGATTGTTCATGATGCAGTTTAAGTCTCAAGATCTCATGAAAAAACAATAAAACAGTCTCAAGACAAAATAATGAAAATGCAAAAATATTCGATGAAGATGTTTCGTACTTATATTCGTAATTTTAAGTACTATACATTTCATATGCAAATATATATGTGTGCGTGTTTGATTATATTTATATATATATATATATATTTTTTTTTTTAAATAGATGTTGTATTTATGATAAACTGTATTTTACAAAATATTTTGTAAATATGTATTGTATTTGTATTTATTTTTATTCTTTTTATTTTTGTTTCTATATATATATATATATATATAAATATAAATATATAATATATACTGAATCTTACAAAAAATATGTGAATATATATGGTTCTTATATGTATTTTTATTAATTTTATTTATGTAAAGGTACAAAATAGAAGTACAAAATAATAATACAAAACATAATGTTTTGTATTTTATACATTCTTAAAAAAAATAATTTTAACTCTGCTTGTCTGTATGTTAAAAGATTTAGAAATGCATGCAATTTGTTCATAGAAGCTCATAAACACGGGACACCTCATTTAAATGCTTTATCGTGCTGTTGGGTTTTTAGAATTTGCTATTCACTGGAAAAGTGTGATTATGTCGATCCCTTTAGTCTACTAAACCCTCAATCTGGTGAAATTTCACGCAAGACTACACATTTTAGCTGTTAGCGCATCTAACCTGTTTAATTTTTGTTTTTAAAAAAATAGTTTCTGGTGATTCTGACCAAAATGTTGGAGTCTGTCCAGTTAGGGTTCTTTTAGATCAAAGCGCCCCTGGAATTCACAGTTACATTGTTGCACTAAATTGTGAGATCACCACCCTTCACAAATGTAACCAATGGAGTGATGCAATCCTGTTAATTCAGCACTCTATTTTTGTTTCGAATCACACCTGGGAGAAAGCAGTGTATGTTCACGAGAGAAACAAGCAGTGACCTCATTTCTGACAAATAAGAGGAAGTTAGACTTTAGGAAGATAAAGAACCACAGGTCATGTACAGCAATGCAGAAATCCCCCATTGTGTTCATATGACCTGTCACAAGCTGCTTCTTCTTTTTAATTTGGTGTTAGGAATGAGACTAGTACATTACATTGAGACTTCGTGTTTATTCACCGTCAAATGTCAGAATCACAGGATGAGTGTAAAACTCTTTCAGTACAATCATTTTCTAAATAATAGCATATACAATCATTAATAAATAGATAAATAAGACATATAAAATAAAATACATTAAATACGCTCAAAAGTCATAAATAAATATATACCACAAAAAACATTGTTATTTTTAAAACATCTACATTCCTTATTATTTCTTCAACGAAATACGTAAGATGATAAACATCATATTAGCTTAAAATAAATATCCGAGTTGTAGTGCCCTTGGTATAGCGCTCATGCCTAAGTACATAGTATTCAGCGCATAGCTCTCACTGCATCTGGTGTGTTTTAGAACTAAAATATAAGGTCACCATGCAATAAGGACTCAGCATTAGACAAACTACTGTAAAGCAAACGCCCTGAGAACATACTTTGGAAGTTTTAACATAAAACACTTGTCTTCATACTGTGCCACACAACTCATGTGGCTAATAAATCACAAAGCAAACACTCCAAAGAATGTTTTGGCATACTCTTCCTCGACGTTGGCCACGTAGGTGGTTTTGGTCGACAGCTTATCTCCCTCCATGAGCTTAAAGACGGCGCCGAGATAGATGGTGCTGTACGTGGTCCTGTCGTGCTCAAGTGATTGGCATATGGAGTGGGCCGAGTTCTGCAGAGGCTTCCACTGTTCCACCGCATCTGTATAACGCCAGATGCTGTGGCTAAGGAACTTCTGAGAGCCATCATTTTCATTCTTTTCATTGCACAGTATGGCATAGGACACTTGGCTGTACACAAAGTAAAGGCCGTCGGCGGGAATGTGAATCTTGTTGTCGACCAGCTTGAGGCCGCCCTGTTCGAACGACTGATCCACGCCGCTGACCCACTTCAGAGAATCAGGCTCTAGGCTGCTGTCATGCTCACCTGCTAACAGAGAAGAGAAATGTGTGAGAATGTGACCACAAACTCATTCTAACTGTGTTTACTAAAACTGTAGGTCATAAACTTGTAGAAATGGGCCTGTTTCCAATTTGGGTTCTTGGGTTAATGATCCCAGTGTTTATCATCGGTAGAACATGCGATTAAGTAATCAGGAAGTTTTCTGGAGTCTCCCCACATCTTGCCACCCACCGAAAGCCAAATATATCACTGTATTTGAATGACGGTTTATTACACTAGGAAATCTACATTAGCTAATGTTTAATGAACCATTCAGGCTTGTTACAAGTGGCAGGCCATTGAGCAGCTCTGCGCCAATAAATGCTTTTTTGAGAATCTGATAAGATGAACTTGGCTGAGAATACTAAACTCAGTCTTTTGAAATGACCTGCAATGAATATGAGCCTGGTGCACAGAGAAAAGTCAAAGGGACAGATTGAGACTCACCACGTAAATGAATGGCAGCTATTGTTCTCTCAGCGATCTGCTTTAGTATTTTTCCGTGCTCTGTGGAAAAGAGGATTGGAGTCAGTTTCAGATACCCATTTATGTGTAAAATAATTTTTTAAGCATGTATTTTACTTAAGGAAAAAAAAAACCACTCATGGCAATTCATAACTGTTTTACAATGTGGTGAATTGGTGGCTAATTTGTAATACATTTCAATTGCATTTTTTTAAAACGCATCTGCTTACTATCTACCCCTAGGTTTTGGGGTTAGGAGTAGACCTGCATGCTTATTTTTTTTTCCAAAAAAAAAAAAAAATGTATATTTTTTACAGTCTACAAAATAACCACCTCGTAAAACAGTTGCGTTTTCTCGTGCAGTTCAGAATCAGCTTTGAAAAGGGCTAACAGAGACTTGAAAGCTGGGAATGTTTTTTTACCTGGTGGTGTGTTGATCTCTTTTTCTGGTAAGAAGTTCCCTCTTTGGTTCTGTTTCTATAAAAAAGACATTGAAAATGTTGTTTATCAAAGGCTCATTTCAAATGAATTCACACTGTTATGTACTTGAATAATATTATCATCCCACACTAAAGTTTCAGTCTTACCGTCACATGCCAGGCGAAGAAAACAGCTGCCACGGCACAGAGGGTGACAAAAGCGATAGCAGCGACCGTCTTCCATATCCAGCTGCGGGAGGACTTCACTGGTGAAGGTGCCACCATTGTCTTATAAACTCCCCCTGCGCCGGCTTCCATATCTAATAACGTTGTTTCGTATTTCACCATGCTGTTAGTTCTCCGAGATGTGTTCCTTTTTGTGAGAGCTTTTGAACTGAAGTTGTCTACTCTCCATACAGTGTGCTTGGATATATATAATAAGATAGGGGAAACTCCGGTGATGTCAGTATGCAACCAGCTTGAGGAACAGAGGTAGGTTTGAAAAGGGAAAAACACCCTCAGCTCTCAAACACCGACTTTCCACCCACTAAGCTCCACACACAGCACTCACACATTCACACCCTCACACTCTGCAAGCCAAATAGTAGTATTACACATCCTCTTTACGCTTTACACTAAAATAATTATTACGCCTATAAAAATGAAGCTTTTGTTTTTTGTCTGTTTCACTTTATCGGATTTTTATTCATTTGATATTGCATTTATATTATACTCAACAGATCATTAGTTAACTCAGTGTACTTTTAAATTAGATTTGTATGTGTGTGTGTGTGTTCATAATTGAATTCTCATTATATTTTAAGCAAAATATGACTTTCATCAATGGCTTTTTTTAGTTAAGCATTCCTAAGTGTTTTAAAAAAAATTATTTAGGCTAAGTAAATGATTTGATGAGTATATTAGGATTTTCATAATCTCCTCTCTGATTTTGCAATAAAACCTGATAAACCAGCTCTGTGTGGTAATGTTAATATGCCACTGGCACTTTCAGTTTCAGGTTGGTGATGTAATACCAGCCCATCCGACTCACCTAACACACAGCTGGCTGACTTCCTGTTGGGAGACTCCACACCCTGAAATTCTTTTGGCCTTTTTAGACTTGTTTTTGTTTTCTCTCTCCTTTTCACTCTGTCTCTCTTTCTAACGTGATCTCACACTAACCTTCTAGGTGAAAAGCTACTTCATGTTTGTTATTGAGGATTATTTACGAATTTCTTTTTTATTTATTTAGCGGTCATAAAATCTTTCTGGTGCAAAATAAATGTCTGAAACGGGCTACTTTAACACTGTTGCCGGTGGTTGTTTTTCATGTCCGTAAGTTGAAGCGATTCCAATAGCATGATATTTATGCCCTGGAATGCTAATTTTAGTAGTGGAATCTCGCCAAAAAAAACAATTTTACCCCCACGGAATGCTATTTTTAAACGGGATTGGGTGTGGTTTTCTTGTGAAAACCTGGCAACCCTGTCTGAAACACAATCATTTTGCAATACAGAATTCTACGAATTCACATTAATTGTGGTGGTTTCTTAAAAACCCCATTAAATATGATGTGGGATTGTTTTGATTCTTTTTTAGCATGCCAAAACATTCCCTACAAAATCAAAATCAAAAGGGGAACAGAGTACAAAAGCAAAAAAAAAAATAAAAAAATGTTGGTTTGACAGACGTTATTGGAAGAGACCTGAACTGGATGATAACATCACTGAATCATCAGTAAAAATAACTTTGTTATTGTCATTCTTGCATTATCGTCACTTTTTCTGTCTGCACTGCAGCTGTTTTGACACAAACTGTGTTGTATAAAGTGGTTTACAAGTAAAGGTGACTTGACTTGTTGGAAGCCGTGTGTCAATTTGAAACAATAATCTATAATTTAGGCAATATAATATCTTATATCTATAATAAGAGGTCAGTATGGCTGAAAGCAAGTCGGTGTAAAGTTAATCACTAAACTTTTACGGTTACTTTTAGGCCTTTATAACATAAAAATTTTTTTTATGATCATTTATAAATAAGTGATGGAAACTAATATTGAATTCAGATTTAATTATTTGGGTTGTTCACAATATAATAAGCCTATTGTTCAGACTTATTCTGTGTTATGTAGCCTATTGCCTTTTTGTAAAGCCTACCCGTCTTGAGTTCCCCAAGTATATTTAGTGTTTTGAATTGACAACCACATTTTATATGTGACCCCTAAACTGAGATATTTTATAGACTATGAGAGAAAATCTAAAACATGGTTTGTGTTTTTTATCATATTTGAAAAATCATGCTTTTATGGGCAACATATGATATTGTGTGAATATGGTGCTCACATAGCCTACTTGAGAAGGAAATAAATAGCCTACATCAGTTTTATTCAGAGCACCCCCCCCCCCCCCCCCCCAAAAAAAAAAATTATGTAAATCAATTACTTTTCTTATTATTATAAAACACTACATAAAATGCACAAAAAATTAGTCCTTCTGTTGTTACTTTACATTTCACAATAATATTAGAATTAAACATAAAATGCTTTTCAAAACGCATACAATGCTAAAAAAAATTTTTTTTAAAAGGAGTGGTAATCAGAGGGCAGAAGTTATTCAGAAGATTGTGTTCAAGAGGTCAAGTTTGGACCGTATTTTTAATTTAGAGGCGTTAGCAACTCATGCATCAAATCTGATATGAGGGTTATACTACACAAAATATTCTGTGTGAATGAGTGCAATATTTGGAAATAAATCATTTGAAAATATGACCTCTTTACCAAAAATGTATTTGCATTATATAACATTTTCTTAATCCGCATTTTATTATTATTATTATTATCATTATTATTAATGATGTGTTAAACCAAAAACTATTTCAGTGCTGGTTCCATCTCTGTATACCTATGTATATTTTTATTATAGATCAGTGGTTCTAATGAATTACGTATATAGGGTGTTAATGCAGTTTATGTTGTTCATGTGGTTCTAAAATCGTCATCATCTGTGCATTATGTGCAGCAATACCATATAGGCCTATCTCATTTCCTTCTCTAGAATGGCTGTGAAAGGAAATGAAGTATGAGGCCACAGTAGTCTGGTATCGCTCCACCTCTTTTTTCCACTTCTGCACAAACTTCTGCCAAACCCTAAAGACAGTGTATTAACTCATTCCTCTCTTACTCACAGTATCGTATTTATTTGATCAGAGTGAGTCATCCCATTCATGCTGCTTTTTGTCATGTTTTGAAACGATTTCTACAATAATAGCAGGTATATGTGCAACATTGGAGGATTGCACCATGGTGCTCACCCACTCTTTCATGCAGTAATTCCTCATTCTGATGTTGCCTAATTAAGGAGATGCAATGGAAACTCTTTGCTCATCGTGTCTTCCACGATTTCGCTGAGGATTTGATTCCTTCTCTGGCCTTGTTTATGGTTTCTGTTGTGATGCATCGTGTCAAACGTGAAGTGATATTTACCAGGTCCTGTTTTAGGTGACATGACATTTACGTGTGATGATTTGGGTCTATATGTAGGCGCTGAAAGGTTGTTTCTGCATAAACGTAAAATACCTCTGACATTAATATTAGCATATGTGTTCACTGATAGCAGCAAATATCATTTCTGGAGTTTTCTGCTATGAAGAAGGTGTTGTAATCATGTAAATGACATCAGGGATTGGAGAAATGACCACTAGAAAATATTAGATAATAGTGTACTTGAAAAAGCAAATCTGTCATACATTCTTTCTTTCAGTGTAGGATGAATCTTGATACTTCTTCGAATGGTGACAGCACTAGAAATATGAATAAAACACCATAAAAGGTATTATAAAAATAGTCCATACAACTTGTGTGCTATATTTTAAGTCTTGTGAAGCTGTAATGTAACTAAAAAGGAGAAATGATAATATTTACCCACACTCGTGTCATTCCAAACCCACAAGTCTTTTGTTCATCTTCAAAACACAAATAAAAATTACGTTCATTATCCATGTCTTATGAAGAGACCATATAGTGTTTTTTTTTTTTTTACGAAAATCTTTCCTTATGAACCTCAAATCTTATTTTTTTACTAATTCAAACTTGAATTGTCACAACTGAAAATGAGATCCAATGGAGTGTGGCATTACTGACATAAAAACTTAAAATTATAATTCATATTATAATATAAGCGTAAGAGAATGAGATTAGAAGGCTGTGGCAATGATATGATCAAATAATTAATATGTCAGTCTGTTTCTCACACAAGCTACACCAGATAACTTAAGAAGTCTTACAATATTGCATACAAGTCACACTTTTACAATATTTTATGTAGCTTTTTTTTTTGTCATTTTGGAGCTTACCCACTTACCTCTTTCACTTTCATTATATTCTGGCAAGAAAAGTTGGAAAACACGACGGAAATTAAGGATTGTCCATTGAAATTTTTAGGTTAACTGTTATTTCAATAAACTTGACTGAAAAAAAAACTTTATTGTCTAAGCAGAGTAGCCACTAAATTGATCAACATTTACGTTTTTGTTTCACCATGAGTTGTTTTAGATTCGCTTACCAACATTTTGTGTTTCATGTTTGTTTACCAAAAAAAAAAGAAAAAAAGAAAGTCGTCTGAATTTTTAAATTGTCATAGTCATCAAACGGTTGTAGATTTTCATGCATTGCAAATCTGTGACTATAGCAGGTGCTCTCTGTAGAGAGTGCTATGTTCAAAGAGCACCTGTGATGCTACATCAAAGGCCAGGTCTTTGAGAGGGGGAAGTGTGGGAAAGCCCCATATTTTAGGTCACATTAATGTGGTGATTCAGTGGTATGGCTGTGTTGATAATTCTGTAAGGATTCCCTCCATGCTTTCCACAAATATTACCCTTCTCTCCATTTTCCTTTACCTTGTGTCCCACTAATGCTCCACGTCGGAAGGGATATGTGACGTAGAGCAGCCAGTTTCACAGCTCCTCTCTGCATCTAGGTTAACACTTTTACCACAAAGAAGAAGAAAAAAAGCACCTTTTCAGAGGAGGATGCACAGAAGAGCAGGAGTTTCTAAACAATAACTCTCCATGCCGCCTCATGCAGTTATCCCCTGGCACCTTGTTTGTGTTGCCATGTAACGCATAAGCTTGAAGAACATGCTTATTTAGCGAACATTAGCGTATTTGTCGATGTGTGTTATGAGTCCACCAGCTCAATAACTGTATCTCGGGAACAGTGAGGTTTTGAGTCAAAAGTCCAATTACACAAATGTGTTTTCTACAAGTGGTTTTGCGTGTTGTTTTTCAAATATCTAGTGTAAAGCCCTCAGTTCTGTGAAATGCATAAAATTCCAAAAGTATCTTTATAGGACAAGCTGTCATGTTTTTTTAAGGTGAGACACTGCAGGCAAAAACACTGTTTTTTTCAAGCACCTGTCACTTTTGAGATTTTGGGCTTTTTGGTTTTTCATAAAGTGCTTTTTCAAACTAGTGGAAGGAAAACATCCAAAAGACACTGTTAAGTGTTTCTTTTATAGCACTTTATCTGTTTGTATCAATAGATTTCAATTACATTACATATTTTTAAAGGCCGTTTTCTCAAAATGAGTTTTTTCTTCAACACTGAGCCATAAATCTCCACTTCAGTAGCACTTACACACACCAAACTTGACATTTTTATTCCTGTCTATATTCTGAAGGTTTTTACATAGGGATTTGTTCATATATATTTTCCTTGGTTATATTAAACATTTTATTCACCCCAAAATTGTGAAAATATATTGTTTTCTGGCTGTTCAAAGTATTTTCTGAATTATGGAGTGACAAAAAAAGATAACCAGAATTCCCTCTGTAAAAACATTTGACTCTAATATGTCAAAAAAAGTAAAAAATTTTTTGAAACTGACTTCATCTAGTGTTCAGATTTTTGTACTAGACATTTATGCAAATTAGCACATATTTCATTAAATAATGCCTCATTTGCATATTTAAACATAACATTTTTGAAAACTTGTAATACAAAAAATGTTTGCAATAATCAATGTAATCAATCAACTGGGTAAGTAAGGTGATAACTATTAGTTTTTATTTTTGCCCTATTCACCTGCAGTGTCTCGCCTTAAATGCTAGAAATGACCCCCCAATTTTTAATATTTTTAAGTTAACCCCAAAGTGAAAATTTGCTAAGAATACACTTACCATATATTAAGGTATATAATATTATATGGATATAATTAAATACATATTATTATATGGATACTCTTCAACGAATGGGTGCCGTCAAAATGAGAGTCAGATTAAAACATAACAAAAATCGTCAAAAAATGCACTCGAGTATGTCAGTTAACATCTTGTGCAGTGAAAAGCCTCATGTTTGTAAGAAACAAATCCATCATTAAGGCATTTTAGCTCATGTGTCACCTTTGGCCACCTTTGACATCACTTCCTCCAGTGCCCATCCCCCATTGTCCTCTCACATCAGAATCCACCAAATTATTTGCTTTGGACAAGGCATTAATTGATTGACTGGACTGGTGATGTGGATTATTTTGATGTTTTTTTCAGCTGTTTGAACTCTTATTTTGACGGCACCCATTAACTGCAGAGGATCCACTTGTGGTGAGCGAATGGTGCTAAATTGTGGCATATTTAATTATCACAAAATGTCAACGTGCATTTGATGCACTGTATATCTTTTTATTAGGCAATGTTGTTTTTTGAATTTTAGACTTTGTGTCTATACTGAAATTGACTTTCAAAAAGGAACCCACTCTGAAATATTCACTAGAGGGAAATGTGACAATGTATGTAGACACCTTTAAATAGCTAAATGCATGAGTTTATGCATCAGTGCAAAAACCCACAAGCTAACAGGAAATGGTTGACGGTGCACAAACAGACATTCACAAATAAAGGTTAAGTTCAATTGCTTTGCATATCACCAAAGAAATGTGCTGACCCACTTCTTCTAGTTCTACATGCCAACGTAAGTTTTTACTTAAAGGTAAAGTTTGCATTTTTATTTTCTGTTTATTTTTAAGTCAGACTAATCTGGTTTTAAGAACACAAAGAGGTTAATTTGTCCTATGTCATAAACATGCAGTTGTTTGGAAGGCGCTGGTTCATATCAGGACACAAGGAAAGTGTTGATTATGAAAGCAAGGATATGAAAAAAAAATCACATTATGCTTTAAATGATACTGATGAAACTGTGGATGACAGTCTCATGAAAGAAGAACAGAAAAAGCTACCCAAAAATATCATGTTTGTTTGAAAAAAGCACGATTTGCTTCCTCAAGTGATTTTCCACACTGTTAGACAACTAATACAAGAGAGAGGAAGTAAATGAACTAAGCCTCAAATTGTCAGACACTACACTGTAGTTAACATGACTAGAATTAAGATGAGATAAATATAAACCAAATCTCTCTCAAATGGTGCAATTGCTTTATTAATAGCAAAAAATTAGCATGAATCTGTGCAGTTTGCTTTATTCCATTACTATTATCCCATGTGGAGCACTGTTGTCATATGCTCTTTGTACATTATGCAACTCATGCCTACCTCACTGCAGTTTGTCAACCACAATACGGCATGATTTAAGATGCGAAGGTGAGGTGACATTTCAGCGTAGGCAGAGGAATAAACTAAAACATAGGATTTATAAATGTGGGGATTTCAAATTTGTGACTCATAGGACATGAAATTAGCTGTCTGCGTTACATGCGGTTACAGTTGGTTGATGAGGGCAAATTTTTGGAAATAAATTCAACTTCGTACAGTATACCCCATCGAGACTCAATACTTCAAATGTCAACATTGTTTCGATAGACAAACCAAAACTAGACTGTGTACTATATATTGACCTTGACATATTGTTCACTGTCTCTCTTGGGTAGTTTTGCAATGAGAGGAAGCTTCCTCCTGCCTTTGGACTTCTAGATTTGATGCGTTTGTACGCAATCGAAACAATGCTTGTATTTGTGGCTAAAGTGGGTTTAAGTTTCAGTGGTTTGCTTTCCGAAGGCCAACAGGAAGGCCACGTTTAGCTGGGGCTCTTATGATGACTGGCTCCCTCATGTGGCTGCCTGAAGTAAATGGGAACGGGCTACATGCTGAGTTGAGTTAAAGGTGCAATAGGAGATCTTGGAAAACGCTAATATTAGCCTTATAGCACTGAAAGCGAACATCTGGGAAGTGAGAGACGATAGGAGAGCTGACGAGTGTCAACAAAAAAAGTATGACAAGTAAACAAACAAAAACACATCTTGAGAGTCCAGAAGCATTCACTGCATGATGAAACAAATTGGAATGCAGTCAGAATGGCCTTATAGTTCAAGCAATGGAGAATAGGTTTTTATGTTTTTATATTCATTTCACAAGCAATGTACTTTTCTGAATATCAGCACATAAATATGTTGTTAATTTTATACAACAGTGTACAGTAACGCGGTGTTTCATTCTTTGAATGAATCTGTTTTTGAACGAATCATGTGAGCCAGTGATTCAGTCATTTGATTTGAATGATTCAATAAATCTTTTATTAAGATTAAAACAGGGATTTGCTGCCACCTACTGGCGGTTTTATTGTCATCTTTATTTATCCATGACGGACCAAAACCAGCCAAGGTGCCCAGCACAAAAAAAAAAAAAAAAAAAAAAACACACATTCAGCAAAATAATGTTTAATAAGCCGTATTGAACCAAATCCAGCCATTTCAGGCCTCAGAAGTAAAATAAAGCTTAAAAATAATAGTTAATTTTTCATTAAAAAAAATAAATAATAAACTTTTTTAGACACATTTTTTAAATCATTGTGTAAAATTAGCTCTGGGACATCACTGCAATACAATAAAACTAAATTTATTGGTCCTATGCCTTCCACAGAATGTATAAATACAGATAAATACATTTAAACCACTTAACTTAATGATAGCTATAGGGATGTGAAGAGACTTTCAGCTAGCATAACAAAACATTTTCTGAAGACAATCACCTATTGCACCTTTAAAATGAAGAATAGACTGTGAAATGCAGTGAACTGACTTTTATTTTGATATAGCTTACAGAAAGAATAACTGTAGTTCACAAATAAATTATTTTTTTTAAAATGTATTCATTTCAAAATGTTTGTGTCGACAACTGTTCATCATAATTTTTGCATTAAATTAAGAAATTCCAGAACAGTTTATAGAACATTAACAGCCCTTAAAAAAGAAATTAAATAAAAATAAAATATTATACACAAATAAGCAATAAACAATTTCGATTGGAATGTCTTCAAAAATATTTTAATATAATAAATCTTAAAACATTTCTCTAAAATGTCATATAAACTCTTTAAATTTTTAAACATAAAAAAATATCAAAATATTCTTTTTGAAACCCATAATGGGCTTGAGAACTAACCATACAAACATCTTTTACCAGTTACTTTGGTAAATATAAATACAGACAGTTTTAATCCTTTGGGAGAATCACTTGACATAAAACGAGGTGACAGACACTCAGAAATTGAAATGTGAGTCTTGTAATTCTATAAGGAGAAACAATCTGTTCATTTAAACCCTGATTGCACTTTGCACAAAAGTCAGACTTATTATTTGTTATTAAACAAGATAATTTCCCAGTAAGTATCACAATCATTTCCTGATATGCCGCTGATATGATTTATATTCAGGCTGATACTTTCTCCCTTGCTCAGCTTGACCAGATGGATCATTGTCAACGATCCTGGTCCATTGCCCTTGACCTCACTTAATCTTCTAGATTCTGTCACATTGCTTCTGTTTTTGATCAAAGTAACAGTCGGCACATCAACTGTTTGAGGAATCTGTTGGAAGTAGACCTGGACGTGGAAATAGTACAGCCCGCTGTCTCTAACTATGACAGTGCTGTTCTCCAGGGAGACTAAGTTGCTCTCACACGGTTTAGGGCATATCCAGTGCTTTTGATTGTCTGCAGGAAGAGAATAGAAATATTAGTGTGCATTCTAGAATGCATCTCCCAACATTCCCCAAATTTGAACACTTTACTCTGTGCTTTTAGAAGCAACAGAGTGCTTAAATTCATAAAAAGATCACATTTCATATTTCCTGTTGAAGAATAGGGTCATTTCAGAGGGATCAGCTGAATATGAAATCCCAAACCACTCTTACCAAATAGTATGCTATTCCAAATTCAGCATTAATTTATGTTACTATCAGATTTTGTCAGATTTTATTAGCTTTAAATAGCATTTGCTTTTTATTATGCAAGTAAGATAAAATTGATTTAATATATATATACGTGTGTGTGTGTGTGTGTGTGTGTATACTTGTTTTTCTATTCTGGTGGGGACTTAAACCTGAAAACACACGGACTCATGGGGACTCGTGTCAAGGTGGGGACCTAAATTGAGGTCCCCACGGGTAAACAAGCTAATAAATTACACAGAATGAAGTTCTAATCTAAAAATGCAGAAAGTTTCCTGTGAGGGTTAGGTTTAGGGTTAGGGTTGGTGTAGGGCGATAGAAAATACGGTCTGTACAGTATAAAAACCATTACGCCTATGGAGACTCCCCACAAGGATAGCTGACCAGACATGTGTGTGTGTGTGTGTGAGTAAAACCTTTAAAGTTTGGGGTCTGTAAGAAATATTATTACAATTGAAAATATCTGTTTTCTGTTTTAATATATTTTAAATGTTGTTTGTTTCTGTGATGGCAAAGCTGAATTTGATTAAGTGCCCCAAAAAATGTCATAAAATTTTACATTCGAATTGTAATTAATTTCCTAATATTATCAATGTTGAAAACTGTCTCCTGGCGGCTTTAAAGAATACAAAGTTCGAAAGAACAGTATTTTTATTTCTATTTTTTGTAATAAGTCTTGCACTCATTTTTGATAAATTTAATGTGAATATATATATTTTGAACGGTAGTGTATATACATGTGCAAATGTTCTCCTGCTATCTTGTTACATAATCAGTAAGAAATTCAAACATACCTGCAATTAAAATGTCAAATACAAGAGTATCAATAGCATTCATTCAGTTCACACCTTTAAGAAGTACTGTATAGTTCTTCTATCCACCTTTAATCACTCTTTTCATTTTCTTTCATAATTGTTCCATGTGTGGGGGTCAGAGCTGGCACTCATCCCACATATTATGAAACACACTTCACACAGGACGTGAAGCGAGGTCAGGGAACGAGGGACTTTTAAAGGAACGTTTCCACCTCCTTCCTCATACACGAGTCGTGCACATTTAGACTAGTTATATTTCCACTGATTCACAACGCCTCTGCAATAAACATTCAGTGTCACTTCAGAAGTATCTTTGTGGTCACTGAATCTGGTTCATCCTGCGAGTGAGCGCAGGCAACATTTACACGAATGAGACGAAAGAAGTACGACCTCCTACTTGATTGGAATGAAGGTGATCGGGCAGATAACATGAGCTAGCCTCACAGAAAACGACCAGGCTGAGCTTATTTACAGATGTGATGTACATATTTCAATGTGGTATACAAACTCAAGAGACTTTTAGATCACAAAAGATTCTTTAAAAGCAGAAAAACCGCATGCCAAACTTCCTCAGTGCAGCAAAGAAACCGAGTGACACAATGACACAACCAAAATTCCCGCTGTCTCTTGTTTTCATGATATTCAGAGAAGTGAGATACAGAAAAAGTGTGAAAGGGAAAGTTGTACAAAAGAGGATGAAGGGGGAAACAGCAAAGAGGAAACATGCAAGACTTCCACAGGGAGGAACATTTTGCTCACCTCTAATCAGACGGATATAGTCAATGACGGATGGACCATGCACGAAATCTGAAAGTGCAACCAAATCAGTTTGGTTACTTTTTTTAAAATAAAAACTTTTTTTTTTTTTTAAAGATACAAAATTCCCAGAATATAAATATTTCCAAACTGAAATATGATACATAAAAAAAAAATAGCTCAACATTTCTCACCTATTCGTTGTTCAGTTTTGCCATCGTTTTCTGCAAAAGAGTATTTAATTTTTACTTTCAGGACAAAAGTACACAATTTTCCATTAAATTGAAATTAAAATATGTGTGTGGGGGGGAAAAAGATTTGTAAAAGTTTAAAAATCAAACCTGTTGTATTTGACTCTTTGTTTCCAGTCACGTCTGACTAAATAATAATAAGAAAAAAAACATATTCATATGAAAATAAACAACTTTGAAATATCAGGTGAAGTATGCAATGTTAAAAATTCTTCTATCCCAACTTAATATGCAGAGGCAAATGTAAGTGAGCCATTAGTAGATTGGTTTCCTCCTGAAAGTGTGACTTTCAAAACATTGCTATATTTATTTGAGCAGCAAATCCACCAACATTTGACAAACCAAAACAAAACCTGTAAAAATGACACAATCTTGGAACTGTATACAATGTGTGCCATTACAAATAGTCCACGTCTATCCTAGTTTACAGCCTCGTTTTCATGTGTTAAATTAAAAATGGCATCCAAACTGATTAATGTCTATAGCATAGGGTTGGGTTGGGACCATCAGTTTGTCATAACATTGGCAGACGGGTTGAGAATATGCTTGAAAGCAGGCTACATTAAAGTGTTTCTATATGATATACTATGCTATCTCAAAGCAATGTGGAGGTCACCCTACCTTTTTGTGTAGATTTGCAAGATATACCGTCACTATCAAAAGAGCTGAACTCAACAGGCAGCACCAGCCAATCAGGAGGCGGAACCAGGGGTGACTTGAGCTGGTCATCTCCGTGACTAACTGAGACGGAGAAAAGGGAAACAAATCCATTGTGAAACCACAGATATATGTTTGCATTGAATCATGTGGATGAAACCAAAATAATAGCCTACTGACTTAAATGCATGGACTTGAAAGGAATGCAGAACTATCTATTTTCACAAACAGTATATTTTTATACAATATAATCACAAACCATAAATGAAGAAAAATAAAAACTAGTGAGGTGAGCAAATCAATTTTATTTATTTTACTTACAGGCCCCAGACCCATCTACTCTCTCTCCACATCGGTTGTGTGTGTATGGCTAAAAAAAGCAGCTTTATATTTGCCTCTCACTAAAGTGAGGTAAATTCCCATGTTGACCGCAAAGATACCCTGACCTCAAACCCAGGTGGGTAGAATTGAACATACTGACTGTTCAGTACTTTGAAGCTGGACATTTTTCTGCCAACTGAAAACACATTATCTTCTAAAGGAAGTATTTTTGTTCATTTAATTTACCACTGATCTGACCATTTTTTGTGAAGATATCGATTCGTTTTTCTAAAGAGATTCGCTGTGTGTTTGCTGCATGTCAGTAGAAAAGCATGTGTGCCAATTTCTAAAGAGTCTTCCAAAGAGTTCCCATTATTATTCCCATCATCTCTCTGAGAAACAAACAGCAATACAAAATGGCCCTACACTTACCGGATTACCAATGAACTCATCTAATCTAATGAAATACTATATAAAGAATCTAACCTGAATAAGAGACTCCTTGAAGCCTAGATGGCAAATGTGTTAAATTATATTAGCAAATATTTATGATTGGGGGATCTAAAGTGTCAAAACTCCTTATTGAAAACTGCATATTGATCAACATTTAATCTGAATAATCAGGAGTGCCACATCCCCCCATGTTGGTTATTGTCCTGAAAGTGTATATTACAGTACACTTGTCATAGATCCATGACTAAATGCAAATCCCTAATAGAATTATGCAATGAATTGTTCAATTAACATCTTCTATAAGGAATATAAAGAGTGAGAATTAAATGACAATATAATATGACCAGATCTCATCAATATTGAGAACTAGATTATGAGAGAGGTTGCTTTACTCACCTTAGTGTGTGCTGTAGTGTGAAATGTGACTATGGGACTGAATGAGCATCTAGACATGGTCTCTCCCTCAGGGTTTCCCCTTTTCAAGCTCTCATTTTCTAGCCCTGGACCTTCTCTCTCTCTCTCTCTCTCTCTCTCTCTCTCTCTCTCTCTCTCTCTCTCTCTCTCTGTGTGTGTGTGTGTGTGTGTTTGCTTTTTTCTCTCTTCCTCAGTTTCTTTCGCTGGTAGTGGCTGTGGTTGGAAACAAGAGAAGGTAGATTGCCTGAACATCACTGTACTAGAAATTAATTGGGTCTGAAGTTGCTGAAAGTGATTGGACTTAGGCTTTGGCTTCACTGAGTAAATATATAAACTACCCTTCTGCCTCTTTATTGTTACAGATACAGGGATTTCAGCTACAACACAACAAAGATGAAATTAAGATAAAAGGTCATAGAGATGTGGCTTCTGTTTAAACACATAAGTCAATCCTAAAAGCTGCCAATTTCTCTTCAGCTCAACCAAAAAGAGGAAAAGGTGGTTTGCCCAAGGGGAATACTAGGGGTCATGCTGTGTTTGTATAATGCGGTGATTCATCCAGGAGAGGAGGTAGTATTAATGTGTTTATACTGATAAGCAGGCAGTTATTGTTTTTTTTTTTTTCACTCTGATCCACAGCATTTCTTCTTTCCTTCTCTTGGATGTGTTAAACCCTGTGGGACATCCCCCATTCAGCTTGTACTTTCCTATGAAGACATGCATACCACATACTCCTACACAAGGGCACACACAAAGACAAACTCTTGTACTGTCTCTTGGGTTATCGTGACTGCAGTGAATAGCCATGGTGTTATCAATATATTAACAAAACACATTCCTTAAAATATATAAGGAGGAATCCTTCAGATGAAACCAAAACAATCAGTTTACAAAAACAACACTGCTACTAATAGGATTTTGAATGGGATGTTTGAAGCTGTTAATGGTCATTCACACCGAGGAAGATAAGTATAACTATACAAATTTAATAATCAATTTTAAATCCAATTTCAAGTTTATTTGTAAAGTGCATTTTACTATACAAATCATTGCAAAGCAACTTTACAGAAAATTAAGTTTCTACAATATTTAGTAGTAGCTTATCAGTGGACACTGTCAGTTTATGTGCATATGAAAGGAATTTTCTGAAAAGTTAAATGAATCATTCTAATTCAATTCAAGTTTATTTGTATAGCACTTTTCACATGCATATCGTTTGCAAAGCAGCTTTACAGAAAATGTACGTTTCTACATTATATTTAGCGTGAGTTCTGTGAATACAGTAAAGTCCACACCACAGCTATAACAATGATGACATAGTGGAATAATATCGTTTACAGGACTTCACCATTCCTGTATAATTTGAATTATTAAAACTTTATGATTATCATTATCAGGCATTGTGTACAACAATTGCTGGCTCTTTGATCAATCGCTTTGTTCCTCTTTTGCAAGCGTCTGCTAAACGCATAGATGTAAATGTAAATCAATATTATTATATTTCCCATCTGGTAACACTTTTCAATAACAGCACATTAATAAGCTAAGACCTCAGTTCAGGTTTAATAATAACTAATTTAAATATTACATTAGTATGATCATGAACAATTAAGGCATGTATTCATCAAGAACTAACCTTAACATGGATCAAATGAAATCATATGTGAAAACTTACCCAAAGTGTTAATTAATATTAACTAACAAATATGTTGTAATGTAGTCAAGGAGATCCTTATTCACAGATGTATTAATATGAACTAATATGAATTAAGGTTAGTTCTTGAGTAGTACGTCTTAACTTATCATTCATTCATATTAAAGTATATTCAATTTAGGTGTTGGTACATGATTATTCATGTACTGTTATTGTAAAGAGTTCCCTATCATCCTTTGTGTGAACGGGCCTTTAACTCTTTATTTATTATTCATCATTTATATACATTGTAGATTTCATATATAAACATACAAAAATCATGACATGTTTTGTTAGTAGCATTTTCATTCACCAGAGGTGTAAAGTATTTGAGGAAAATTTAATTTATTAGGCCTACTGTACTTGACTATCATTTTGGATACTCTGTTTTACTGAGTATCAAAGATATAAGCAACTTTTACTCTCCTTAGCAAGTAGTTGTGAATCGAGGTGTTTTATATATGACTGCAGCTGGGAATGAGACCAAATCCAGCATATCCAGTGCATACTTTTCAAAATGGCATCTAACCTGATTAATGTCTGTAGCATAGGGTTGGGTTGGGACCAATATTTTGGCATAACAATGGCAGACGGGTGAGAATTTGCTTGAAAACAGGCTACAGTACATCAAAGTGTTTCTATATGATATACTATGCTATCCATACTTTTTAATTCTACTAAACATTATTTTATTTATCCATTATACTGAAGAAACCTTTTTGAAGTTTTTCCTCTCTCTCTCTCTCTCTCTCTCTCTCTCTCTTTCTCAATTTTGAGGTGTTTTGAAGTGTTTTATTTTGGTTTTAGAAAAAAACGTGATTGCTCTCCTCTCTGTGCCTTGTCTTGGACTTTTATGTCACTTCCTCTCATTGTATTTGTAGTAAGTTTGTAGTCTGTTTGTTCATTGGTTCCCAGGAGTAGCTTGTTATCTTGTTATGCTTGTTAGCCCCCTGTATATAGCCCTAGTGCTTCTTTAGTTCCTTGTGAGTTGTAGAATTAAATGGTTGTCTGTTTGCCTGTCATTCTGTTATTTTTTCATTAAATATTTTTTCCTTGTGGTTTTTGGTGTGTTGTTTGTTCTAGTTTTCCCACACCTGCACACAGATTTTTGCCTCTACCTGTTTACCCAGCTTTTCCACAAGTAGACTATTGTTCAAAGAGACATGTCAGACAAATGTTCCACAAATGCCAACAGATATTCATGTGGCTCAGTGGTAGAGCATTGTGTTAGCAGTGCAAAAGGCTGTAGGTTCAATTCCCAAGGAAAACACACACACACACACACAAAACACTGTTAGTTGCTTTGGATTGAGACAACTGCTAAATTTAAATAGTGTATAGTGTATTAAAAATCTTTGAGTGTATAGTTAGTATAAGTAAAATGCTTAAGGCTTTTACTCAAGTTGTTTTGTAATTGGTGACTTGTAAATTGAAGTGTAGTAAATTTCACTGTAAGGTATCTGTACTTTTTAGTATTATTGTAAGGTACTCTTTACACCTCTGTCATTTACTGAACTGAAAGCGTAGCAAAATACTGACTATACATAGAACCACGTGTCATGTACTGTATTTAGGACAGATACAAAAGAGAAGAGTTTTGTGTAACCAGGATTCCTTTTCTAATTAAAGAAGGTGGGGACACTCTCCTTAATGAGAGGGAAACTCAAGCAGATGTTTTCTGCAGATAAGATCAGATGCTGAGATAAGAATAGAAGGTCAATAAACAATTGTAGGTGGAGACTCTTCGGTGGGAAACTCTCATGCTTGATTTTTTTTCACAGCAGTCTTTCTAGCATGATTCGCGAGAATCTTTCTGTTTTCATTTGTTGGGGAGGGGGGAAAGACCGATTTATATTAAGAGGCGTGTGTTTACAACAGATGAAGGAATCAGAAAGAAAGAGGGAAAGAGACATGAAGAAGAAAAGATTAAGATCAGACTTTGGGAACATCATATTCTCTTTAGTATTCCATCTGTGGAAGAAAAACCAGTGGGGTGACATTCTGTATGAGGTTAGCCATAGTGATTATGAAATGGCCTGTGCTTTCCCCAGCGCTGCGTTGTGCGCCTGGTATAAAAAGATCACTATAGATCCAAACCAAGATAAAACTGTGGGTATGAAAGTAAAACTGTCCAACTTACATTAGTAGACTGCTGTTACTTACTTCATCTGCAGCTACCTGTTTACATGGAACCCCATAAATTTACTGATTTGTTGCACGACCTTTTAAATATAAAAGTTCCTTATTAGCAAGTATGGTTCCATGAAGAACCTTTAGCATCCATGGAACCTTTACATTGCATAAGAAGTTCTTTATAGTGGAACACATTCTTTAGATGATGTAAATATGTTCTACACACTAAGAAAAACTATATTTTAAAAACTGTTCATTGAAAGGAACCAAGAATGGTTCTTCTATGGCATCACTGTGAAATCCCCATTTGAAATCTTTATTTTTAAGAGTGTGGAACTGCAATGAGGAATGTCACATTATAAAGACCCTTTTGGGACAGGGTCCTTTTGATGCCTTAATATTAGCAAGCATAACTCATCAGGTTTTCAAGCAAAGCATGTGAAAAGATCAGACTCCTTTTTAGCATGAACTTTTCTAAAAATATGCATTACATGGAATAAAAAGTCATGGAAAACCTATAAATATCAAGGAATTTTAATTATTTTTTATTTAATTCTAATTCTAATGTCCCAAGCCTGAAAAGGCAGGACAAACATCTATAAGTTTGCATATTAAAATAGATTTTTGTAGATTTATTTATTAAGTCTTAATGATAAAAAAATATATATGTGGAAAGGTCATAGAAATGGGATTCAAAATGTGGAGGAACAATTGGAATGACTACTGGAATTATTTGCATACTGTTTACTACAATTTTACCATATTGATATTCAGATTCAAAGGCACCCATGTTTGCTTGTTTGTGGACTACCACATTTACATTTTACAACATTTGTGATGAAGAATAAATTCATAATGTATTTTATTCTATTTTATTCTTTTACATTAAATTTCAAATATTTTTAAAATGCAGTCTGTTTGTGAATTCTCATTTATCACACTGCAGCACAATTGATATATATAGATCTGGACTCTGGAGATTTCTGCATCTGCCGGTGACCTGTGGGAGTGAGAAATTACTTCATAACTGTCAACTCACATTGTAATCTCTGTTAGAAAATGAAAGCCGCAATGTTTACACATGCAGTATCTTTGCATTTAGGCAGTTTATATTGTTTATACATTTTCATTTACCTTTATATTTACAACAAAAAAAATGTTTGTTTTACACACTAAGAAAAAAAATGGTCCTTTTAAGAACTGTTTACTGGAAAGTTCTTTGAGAAACCAACAAATTGTTCTTTTAAGAACAGTTTACTGGAAGATTCTTTGGGAAACCAAAAAATTGTTCTTTTGAGAACTGTTTACTGGAGGGTTCTTTGAGAAACCGAAAAATGGTTCTTCTATGACATCACTGAGAAAGCAAGAAACTTTCACTAAGCAGTGCCTTATCAGATGCAAATGGCGGATGGCATTAACTGTACTATGCATGGTCTTTTTTTCTTTTTTTTTATGCACCATACATATATATCGTGCTTGAATTTTTTTTTTGTAATCAGTTGACGCCTCTGCACTGTTCCACAGGGCCACTTCCCCTTCTCATGCTTCCAATTTGGCCCACCTTGGTTAATCTTTTTCCATTTTCCATTGCCCCCTCAGTGTACATATGTCAATAATTAATAAGATGCATCAATGTTTTTTGTTTTTATTTAAACGTTTTAATTTTTTAGATTGCTATTTCATTTTAAGACCACAAAAATAAAAACATTTTTGTTGCCTTTGCTATGTCAGCTGTGTTCATCTCAGTGTTGTCATTACAATGCTAAGTGTCCAAACTATGACCACATATTTCGTTCAAACGCAGCAGATTGTGTTATATGCGTATAAGAGAACTATTGACAATTGAGAGCAGAAATATTATGCATAACTGTCTCTTTCCAACCATCTAATAGATACATCAAATAAATGGAAATTGTGGTCTTTAACTGTTCCACAGACCACTGCTGGAAGGGAAATCAAGTGTACCCATGTCACGCTAATATAGATTATCTATATGCATAGTAGTATATGAATGTTAATTAAAACTGAAAGTGAATTACAAACCCGATTACAAAAAAGTTGGGACACTATACAAATTGTGAATAAAAACAGAATGCAATGTGGAAGTTTCAAATTTCAATATTTTATTCAGAATACAACATAGAAAATTTATAATTTTAAGTGAAAAATAATTTTATTTTACATTTCATGGCATCAACACATCTCAAAAAAGGGTCAAGGCCATGTTTACCACTGTGTGGCATCCCTCTTCTTTTTATAAAGGTCTGCAAACGTCTGGGGACTGATGAGACAAGTTGCTCAAGTTTAGGAATAGGAATGTTGTCCCATTCTTGTCTATACAGGCTTCTAGTTGCTCAACTGTCTTAAGTCTTCTTTGTCACATCTTCCTCTTTATGGTGCGCCAAATGTTTTCTATGGGTGAAAGATCTGGACTGCAGGCTGGCCATTTCAGTACCCAGATCCTTCTACGCAGCCATGATGTTGTAATTGATGCAGTATGTGGTCTGGCATTGTCATGTTGGAAAATGCAAGGTCTTCCCTGAAAGAGACAATGTCTGGATGGGAGCATATGTTGTTCTAGAACTTGGATATACCTTTCAGCATTGATAGTGCCTAGGGCTGTAGTACTCGAGTCCGGTCTTGGACTCGAGTCCGGACTCGAGACATTTTTTTGTCGTCTCGGACTTGTCTCAGACTCGTTGCATTTGCACTCGGACTTGTCTCGGACTTGGCCATTGGACTCGCCAAGTCTTCTAGTTGGTCTCGACCGAGTCCGGCAAAAAAATAAAATAAAAAATGTATCCTTAAAAACAAAACCACATTTGCATGATGTCGCGACTGAAAAGTTATGGAAAACGCTAGGCGCGCTGCTCTCCTTATTTCCAAATGAGTCTGTGGCCTGCGCTTGCCTCCAGTGGCGTCTGCTGTTGCTGGGCAACCATGACCCGCTCTCTGTGAAGACGCAGAAGTTTCAGCAAAGAATAAATGGATTTCCAGCGCTAAACATCCCTTGCAGTAGCTCTGCTAATATATTCGTTTAAAAAATGGCTATCCTTGTACAGCTATAATCATCTGTTTCTCCATCTTAGCTTTCAGTATTGTTCCGGGAAAGGATGTGCATGACCAACAGTGGACTTGCTGCGACCTCAAAAGTTTAGATGTTTCTAATTTAATTTTCTACCTGTTAGATTGTGTTTTATTTACGTCTACACCTAGATCGCCTCAAACGTCCCCTTTACAATAATGAAATACTAATTATTGTTGTACAGTATAGGGGTTGCAAGACTACTGATTTCTACTAGTCGATTTTTTAAATAAAAAAAGCTTGAGTTACTCGACTACTCGTGGTTCATGCTATTGTAAATGAAAACACATTAAAGTTTTTTTAATCAATAAACGCGTATTAATGTATAGCCTTATGCAACAATTACATATGTAAATTTTAAAAACTTTATAATTATGACATTACATATTTAAATTTTCATGTAACAGCCAGTATTTGTATCTGTAACAATCACAGAATTTTTCCTATCTGCATTCGGAACATCGTACAGTTACTTGATAAGACCGTTCAGTTATCAATGAACAAGTTTGTCGTGTTAAACTAAAATAATAATTAATTTCTAAAATAATATGTATCATGCAAGCAAAGAGATGTCATGAGTATGACAAACGTTTAGTGATCATTTGAACACGACTGAATCAAATCAAATGCGCACATTTTCATTATGCAGAACACTTTGAGCGAGTCTTAATGTTAATGAACTTCACTAAACAGATGTGTGTGTGCCGCGCAAACCAGCAAAAGGTAAAGACGCAAACGTGTAGGACAACTACACAATGTATCCGTATCTAAGCTGATTATTAGCCTACTCTTGAGAGAACTGATTTGTTTTTTGAGAGACTGAGACGCGCAACGCTGCTGTTTGATTGGTGAGCGCGCTTGGAGAGGCGACAACAATGCGGTGTTTGATTTGCGCTCTTTTCACTCATAAAGTTTACATTCATTCACTTCTGGCGCTGATTCCCTGGCTCACCTGTTATCTAGCAAACACCAGACTGTGTCAGCTTCAGCCGAGTATTCGGACAGAATTATTCCTTGTCAGTTATTCGTTTTTTAAGCCATTATCCGAGCCATTCCGTATTCGGCTTCAGGCACAGCCCTAATTATTACACACGTTTTATTTTTACATGCAGCATAGATAAAGTCATAAAGTAACAGCTCCACGCAGTATTGTAATTCTAAAATTCATGTCGTACTTGCAAACACTTTGTATGCATTATAGTTAATGCATGCTGGAGTACTCGATTGTTTCAGACAGCGCTCCACTAGTCTATGCAAGCACTAGTAAAGTATGACAAAAATTTCACTGTATTTATGTGCGCATGCCCAGTAGAGCCAAACGTATCCCTTCTAGCCTTGCTGAGCGCATTTGTCATATCCCGAGCTTTGCATGTGTGTGTGCACTGTGCCAAGTCATCAGTCATTTTAATTTTTGACCACAGACATAATGTCAGCAAAAGCCGTATTATTAAGTAAAATAAAATGAAAATAAAGTACATCAAAATAATTTGACCTTACAGCTCCAAACTCTGTTCTAGAGGGCCAGTGTCCTTTATAGTTTAGCTCCCAGGGTCGGACTGGGGGTAAAACAAGTTCTCATTACCAGGGCCCCAAAGGAAGAGAGGGCCCTTGAAAAGTATGAATCTGAAATATATTTTAATTTACCTGGATATTTTCATGGGTGGGGGGCATGGGGGCCCATCAGGACAGCCTAGGGCCCGGGATCTTGTGTAACGCCCCTGTTAGCTTTAACCCTAATTATACACACTTGAACCATCTAATCAAGCTCTTACTAGACCTAGAATCTTCCAGATAGGTGTGTTAAGGCCAGTTGGAGCTAAACTATAAAGGACGCTGGCCATCCAGGATCTAGTTTGGAGACCCCTGTCCTACAGAGTTGTTACTTTGCACATGCTTTTTGATCATTACAAATAATAATGTAAAATTATTTTCTTAGAATAGGAGATATGCTGTCTCTCGCATCACATACATTATCAGTAGTTAAGTATGTGTTCTTGAAGAGGACCCTTTTTTCTCTCATTTGGACTCGGACTTGACTTGGACTCGAAACTTTTGGACTTGGACTTGACTTGGACTCGACAAAGCTGGACTTGACTACAGCTCTAATAGTGCCTTTCCAGATGTGTAAGCTGCCAATGCCACACGCACTCATGCAACCCCATACCATCAGAGATGCAGGCTTCTGAACAGAGCGCTGATAACAGCTTGGGTTGTCCTTGTCCTCTTTAGTCCGGATGATATAGCGTCCCAGTTTTCCAAAAAGAACTTCAGATTTTGATTGGTCTGACCACAGAACAGTTTTCCACAGTCCATTTTAAATGAGCCTTGGCTCAGAAAAATGCCTGCGCTTCTGGATCATGTTTAGATATGGCTTCTTTTTTGACCTATAGAGTTTTATCCGGCAACGGCGAATGAAATGGTGGATTTTGTTCACCGACAATGTTTTCTGGAAGTATTCCTTAGCCCATGTTGTGATTTCCATTACAGTAGCATTCCTGTATGTGATGCAGTGCCGTCTAAGGGCCCGGAGATCACAGGCATCCAGTATGGTTTCCAGCCTTGACCCTTACACACAGAGATTGTTCCAGATTCTCTGAATCTTTGGATGATGTTATGCACTGTAGATGATGATAACTTCAAACTCTTTGCAATTTTTCTCAGAGAAACTCCTTTCTGATATTGCTCCACTATTTTTCGCCACAGCATTGGGGGAATTGGTGATCCTCTGCCCATCTTGACTTCTGAGAGACACTGCCACTCTGAGAGGCTCTTTTTATACCCAATCATGTTCCCAATTGACCTAATAAGTTGAAAATTGGTCCTCCAGCTGTTCCTTAAATGTACATTTAACTTTTCCGGCCTCTTAATGCTGCTACCTATCCCAACTTTTTGGAATTTGTAGCTCTAAATAAATCCAAAATGAGCCAATATTTGGCATGACATTTCAAAATGTCTCACTTTCAACAT
Organism: Carassius auratus; assembly: GCF_003368295.1. Classification (NCBI taxonomy): domain Eukaryota; kingdom Metazoa; phylum Chordata; class Actinopteri; order Cypriniformes; family Cyprinidae; genus Carassius; species Carassius auratus. The sequence goes on along the minus strand of NC_039282.1, from coordinate 14,736,257 downwards.
TTCATATGCTATCTATATTCTATTGTGAATAAAATATAAGTTTATGAGATTTGTAAATTATCATATTCCTTTTTTACTCACAATTTGTAAAGTGTCCCAACTTTTTTGCAGTCGAGTTTGTATTTTTGCGTAACCAAACGCAGAAATACAAAAGGTGAAATCCATTAAGAAGTTTGTGTTTTAATAGCTACATCTCACGATAGCATAGTCTAGCTCTAGGCCTTACTGTCTGTTTGTGTCTGTTTGTGTAAACGAGAGTGTAAAAATGCTATTCCACTAAAATTTTGTATAATTAATTTTAATACTGAATTAACTTATACCTCACATGCCAAACTGCTGATTTATTCATTTCAAACATGCACTTCTTTACAGCGGAGTTTATGAAAACCACGTGACGTCATCGCATACTTCCTCGAGCTTGTAGCGCAACACCGGCTAGCATGATAGCGCGAGGCTTTTAGCTTCGCTATATCAGTGAATTAAACGGTCGGTTTTACACAAACAAGCACAAATTACAGCCACACTGTTACTAAACTCAGAAAGTATATCGTATATGCAAAACAGCGAATTTCAACCAGGAATAACCGTGTCTCGAGGTAGGACAAACATAGGCGAGCTCACATGTTCGCACAGCTCGAGCGCACTTTAATTCGTCTCTTTACTACTAATTGTTTAGTTTATCACTGACAGTCAGGCGAAATGCGTGAATACGTAATGCATTTTTAGTAAATAGTCATATGCTATCTTTAAAACGCTACATAAACGCTTGTTTGATGGTTATTTAGCAGCAAATGACCGTTAGCAGGTTGTTTGTATCAGATGTCCTGGACTTGTTCTGTTGTTGTAGTTTAGAGTTAAATATCTTTTACTGTCTGAAAGCATATGTTTTCCTTGAATTTGCTTTAGTAAATCAAGAAACTTCTGGAAAGGTGGGGTGTGCATGACAGCTGGGTCTCAGTTGAGGCCTGTGTATAAGCTGACACAGCCTTACTTCTAGTTGACATGGTTTATTACTGGATTTCATGTGTTCCGTGGCAGGCAGCAGATTATTTATTTGTACTTTCTGCATGGTTATCATTGCTTTCTAGCGTACTACAGACAGTATGGAAGAACAACCAAACAATAACATAGAGGTGACTGTGAAAACCCTAGACTCCCAGAGTAGGAGTTACACAGTTCAGGCGCAGGTAAGCTGGAGTTTTCTTATTGTGCACATTGTCACATGTTCTTTATAATGATGAGTTAGCGTACTGCATTTGACCACAATTTAAGGCAAATGACAGGTCATGTGACCACATGGCAAAGATAGAAGTCTACTGTCTGCCAGTTGTCTTTTGAATTGACAGCTTCTTGTTTCGCTTCGTAGATGACGGTGAAAGAGTTCAAGGAGCACATATCACCTTCTGTTGGAATTCCTGTTGACAAACAAAGACTCATTTACCAGGGCAGAGTACTTCAAGATGAGAAAACCCTAGCAGAGTACAGTGAGTTGATTTGTATAAAATCAGCAGTTTCAAAATCCTTCGAGGGAACTTGTGTATATGATTCCATCGAAATTGTGACATTGTGTATATGATTCCATCGAAAGCAAGTTCAGTTGAATTACAAAGCAAAACGACATATTTATTTATGCATTTCAGCATGTGTTTTTGAATAACATCCCCTTTTTGCAGTCTTGTGACTTTTCTGTACTTGTCCCTGTTCATCCATCTCTGTCTAGATGTGGATGGAAAAGTAATTCACCTGGTAGAGCGGGCTCCACCACAGACCACCCAACAGGGCTCAGACTCGGGTGGCGTACCAGGGTCCTCTGGGGCGACACAGGGAGGAAATCAGAACCCAAACTCAACCAGTAGCTCTCAAGGGATCCCTCTTGGGCCTACGCATGACCGCAATGCCAATAGCTATGTTATGCTTGGTACTTTTAATGTTCCGGTAAACATAATGGATCCTCAGCAAATTCAGGTGGAGATTTTTTTTTTGACTTCGTGTAACTTGTATTGCTTGATTTTGGTACTTTTTTGCGTAATGTATTCGTTTTTCTTAGATGTCCATTCAGCAGATGATGACAGGCCTGGGAGACAGTGCAAGAAATCCACGTGTCAGTACCAGCACGGGGGTGAGGACCATTGTGATCTAAAAAGAGAGCCCTTTTGTAGTGGTGGCATTTGCATGCAAAATAAGCAAATTCATGTTTTTATTCAACAAGGATGCGATAAATTGATCAAATGTGAGGGTAAAAACGTGTAGAGTGTTACAGAGAGTTCTATTTCAGAGAAATGTTGTTCTTTGGAATTTTATGATGCCAGATATTCCTGAAAAAATAAATGCATCAAGATTTCCACAAAAAAATATTAAGTAGCAGAACAGTTTTCAATATTGATAATAATAATAAAAAATTTCTTGAGCAACAACCCAACATATAAGAATGATATCTGAGTGATCATGTGACGCTGAAGACTGGTGTGATGGACCCTTTTAACAAGACTGTGATGTCGCGTTTAATAGTCATCAGCATCGTAAATCATAGGAAGTTTTACATTTTTGTATTTTTATAACACTGTTCTTTTTATTATGTCACCTTTACATCAAATTACCAGAAATGAATTATGTTGAATTACCAACACTAATGCGAGGGTGTTTCTAATGCAGCGTCTTTGGGAGGGAAGGTAAATTTGACATTGTTCTCTCTTCTGACTGCCGTTATCAGTCTCTTTAAAAAAAAAAAAAAATTCCTTTTATTGAATGTCATGAAAACACTATCGTGGAGTTTTTCTTTTTTTATTTGTGCAAATGGGAATTAAAAAATATATTTGGGGTACTCTCCTGCTTCAAGTTAACCCAACTATGATGACTTCCTCTGCTGAGAAACCCAGAAATGTCAAAAAGGTCCATGATGCTGAATGTAGCTTTAGTATCAGAGAAATAAATAACGTGTTAAAATCTATTAAAATAAAATTATTTTAAATTGTAATGTGTCATAATATTGCTGTTTTTTATTTATTAAAAAAAAAAACCAGCCAACCTTGGCTAGCAGTTTTTTTTCTTCTTTTTAATAAAAAAAAAACCAGTATGCATATAAAAAACTGTATGCAAATGCATTAATTAATATATATATTTATATATATAAATATATATGTATTAATTAATTTATGCATTTAGCAGATGCTTTTATCCAAAGCGACTTATAGCACTTATTGAGCGACTTGTAGCTCAAGTGGTAAAGCATTGCATTAGCAAGCGAAAGGTTGGGGGTTTGAATCCCAGGTATCGCATGTTAGGAAAATGCAATGTAAGTGAATGCAATCTAAGTCGTTTTGGATAAAAGCATCTGCTAAATGCTTTAATTTAATCCCCGGGAATCGAACCCACAACCTTGTGCTGCTAATGCGATGCTCTACCACTTAAGCAGTATATATATATTAGGGGTGTAACGGTTCACAAAATTCACGGTTCGGTTCGATACGATTCACTGGTGTCACGGTTCGGTTCGGTACGGTTCGGTACGTTTTAGATACAGCAAAAAGAAAAAAATGGCAGATAAATTTCCTTGATTTTTAAAAAATGTTTTATTTATTAAAACTAACAAAGTAAGTTTTTTTTTTTTTTTACATTGAACAATGATGGAGCTATTCTTTATCCATCTTCTATGGTGTTTTCTTAGCAACATACAGTATAAAACAAAAACAGCTCCTTATAAAAAAATGAAAATGTTATATTGTTGTAGTAGTTATGAACAAATACAAAGATGTAACTTTTTATATGGAACTCTAGAACTCTATATTGAGTGTGTTTTTACTCAATTGGTTCTCTATAGGGCTTATGTTTTTTGGAACAAAGCAGGAATTACGGTCTGGCTGAAATGAGCTCGTGAAGGAATATTGTAACGGGGCTCAATTACGCATGTTCTTAAAACCTGCGTTTTACACTACACTACTGGTCTGTTAAACGCATTGGCCATTTTGCAACGAGCCTTCAGCGCGTACTGAGTGAGCGAGCGCCTGACTGAGTAGCAGCATAAACATAAACATATAAGTTGGTGTTTTTTTTTCTTCTTCGGGGAGTTGCCTGTTATGTCGTTTGGGTTATTGGGCTACCTTGTTGAACGCATATCATTATATTTCAAATTTTTTTTTTTTTCCAAATATAATTAATTAGTCCAACGAACCGTTCGGTACATAATGCGTACCGCGTACCGAACCGAAAGCCTCGTACCGAACGGTTCAATACGAATACGCGTATCGTTACACCCCTAATATATATATATTAGGGGTGTAACGGTTCACAAAATTCACGGTTCGGTTCGATACGATACACTGATGTCACGGTTTGGTTCGGTACGGTTCGGTACGTTTTAGATACAGCAAAATGTAAAAACATCTTAACTTTTCAGAATGCCGCAAGCGCACCGCGGGTCATGTGACAAGAACTAACCAACCAGCTTCATTCTTTCCAGTAACAATGTTGAAAGCTCAGCCAAGATGAAGGAACAGCTGATCATAGTTGTATATGGATTGCAATTTTGAAATAAATTTAGTAGCAGAGCTAGCCTACTGCAAGCGATTCTTAGAGCTGCAAATCCATTTATCCTTTGCTGAAATTTCCGCGTCTTCATGGAGAGAGCAGAACGTCATTGTTGCTTAGCAAAGGCAAATGCCTCAGGGGCGCTTCTGCCCGAGCGCTTTGGAAAGGAGGAGAAAGACGCGCCTAGCGTTTTCCACGACTTTTTAGGCGGGATATGTGAACGGCCCCTAAGGCGCTCGCTTACTCAGCACACACTGAAGGCTCGTTGCAAAATGTCTAATGCATTTAACAGACCAGAAATAGAAGATCCTCCAATAACCAACAGGTCTGGTGTTTGGGTGCACTTTGGATTCCCTGTAAGCTATAATGGTGATGAAAGAATGAATGGTAAATAGTAAGGTCTCATATCCGCGGCTATAATGTAAATGTAACGTAAGCCTACCAATCGCCGCGGTGATGTCTTTTGCACTGTTTGAGTCAGTTGGAAATGTCTGTCTAAATGCTGCGGGGATAGTTTGTTGCGTGTATATTTCTCCTTTTTTTCGTCTTTTCCCAGATACTGACACACTAAGGTGATGTCGGCGTAAATGAGTTTACATGTTTCAAGTATTCCCGCTGGTGTTTTTTTTTTTATTCCTGCTGGTGTACCCTATTGTCATGTAGCAGATGCGACCGTTGTTTTTTTTTATCCACCACTCTCTTGCCATCACCATTATAGCTTACAGGGAATCCAAAGTGCACCCAAACACCAGACCTGTTGGTTATTGGAGGATCTTCTATTTCTGGTCTGTTAAACGCACTGGCCACCGCGTACCGTGTATGAACTGCTCAGACACTCAGCGCGTACTGAGTGAGCGAGCACCTGACTGAGTAGCCTAACATAAACATATAAGTTGGTGTTTTTTTCTTCTTCGGGGGTGTCAGGGGCATTGCCTGTTACGTCGTTTGGGTTATTGGGCTACCTTGTTGAACGCATATCATTATATTTAACTTTTTTTTTTTTCAAATATAATTAATTAGTTCAACGAACGGTTCAATACGATTACGCGTATCGTTAGACAAATGCAGCCTTTTAATTTAAATGTATAGAAATAAATTACATATATGCAGTAATTTCCATTCAGTAATTACATATAATTCTTTCTTCCAGACCAGTGGCTCTGTGAATGTTCAGATTGATTTGGACCAGTCATTGCAAAGTGAGCCCAGACTGCGGCTGCTATTGGCTGAGAACTTGCTGAGAGACACCAATGCTGTGATCCAGAGACTGGAGGTAAACAATATTGCTGAGAATTACTTGGCTTGTTTCTTACAGTGGTATCAGAAAGACATAAATGTGCATATACATTGCTTATTGATTATTCCTTCATTTCTGGCTTCTTTCACAGGGGCAGCTCGAGGATGGCTCAGCATCCCAGGAGGACTCTGCACCTCCACCCACCTCCTCCACTTCCACTCCATCTCCTACTGTACAACCCATGGACACTTCTCCTCCACCGTCAAGTACCCCACCGTCCTCTTCCTCCTCCACCCAGACTGAGGGTGCTCCACCCCCTCCTGCGGGCCTCAGGTAGGAGCGGTTATAATTAGAATTTAATTATTTGCTTTATATAATAAATCTTAATATATCTTTCTATTTTCCAATGAAGTTTCAGGGAATAATTAATCAAAAAAATTAACACAAAATGAGAATTGATTGTTTTATAGTTGAACAGTGTTGTTTTATGTAAAACATCTGCATAATGATTCTTTAAAAAGTCTCTTTTGGTGTTCCATGTTGAAATAAAACATCACATGGGTTTGGAATGGCTTGAGTATGATGACACAATAATTCATTTTTGGATTTATTGTGCCTTAAGTGGCTTTGTTTTGCTAAGCCTTTTTTGCTCTTATCGAACCATGCTTTTAATTAAATTGAAGTAAATGGAAGTTATGAGTCCAGAATATAAATCAAGTTAAAATAAGGACTAACCATCTTGCATAGGGCAGTCATAATGTCTCATAATGTCTGTCATGATTTTAGTCTTTGTTTATTTTTGTTAATAAACCATCTTTTTAAAGATAGTAAAGGTTAAAAAAGGTTATTTAAACACATCGGGGCATTTTATGGGTGTTTTTTTTTTAATAAGTCCATGAATGTCCAGAATGACTGTTTAGTGTTGAATTACTCTAAATCTGATAAAGGTTCGTAGGTAAGCCTTTAGTGTTGTGAATAGAAAATCTGGTGGTTTACAAAGTAAGTTTTTGGAAGACTTACAGCTAGGAAATGATGATACATACAATTTGACAGTGTGACAATATTTTTCTGGTCTCAGCCCTATGATAACAACTAATAAATATACAATTCCATTTTTGGTTATATCTTTAATGTTCCTAAAACTATGACTGTACTAAATGTACTAAATCCATTTAAAGGTACACTCCATTTTTTATTTTCCGTCAGTCTTAGTACATGATGTAACTGCAGAAGAGTTGAGTTTTAAATAGGAAAAATATAAATATATATCTGGATATTTTTGAGTGAGATGCTAACAGTATAATCAGATTCGGTGATCTGTGCTAAGCTAAAAGTGCTACCAGAGATTGGATGAACGGATTAGAAAATGGTATAACTCAACTGTTTAACTCTAGGGGAGTTGGAAAATGAGCCTATTTGCAAAGAGAGTGGAGTGTTCCTTTAAATCACCAGTGAATTGCCACATGAAAGATAGATTCTGTTTCTTTCAGAAGAATGACTAACAAATTGGAACAGAAATGTGAGTTTCTGTCTTTAAGTTTCATAAACACCTGACTACAATGTTCCTTTTGTCTCATTTTTTACCTTTTGGTTTGGCCCAATAATGAAATTTGTGGGAAATGTACAGACACTTTTAAATCAACCGCCTACAATGTGAGGTGAAACAGAGGGAGTTAAATCGGGAGATTGAGTTTCGCTATTGAAGGAGTAGGCATGACTTCAGTTCAGTCTACCTTAGACATTGTTGACATTTGACATCAGGTTAAGAAATGTGGATTTGACACTTTGAGTAACCTCACTGCATTAGGAAACTAGCAACTCACTGTTTATTATGCTCTATAATTCTATTTAGGTATATGTTAAACAATTTACATGATAAATGTATCATATGAAAATGTAGGGTCACTAAGAGTTTTTTTGTTTTTGAAAGAAGTCTCCTTTGTTTGCCAAGGCTGCATTTATTTTAACAGATATACAGTGAAAACATTTATATTGTGAAATTATTACAATTTAAAAATCATTTAAAAATCTGATTTCGTCCTCAATAAACATTTCTTATAAATTTTGCAAACAGTTTTATAATTCATGAAAGGAGTATTCAAAAGAAAAGTGTATATATTTTTTTTATAACAACATGACAATGATGAATACTGACCCCGAACCTTTGAATGGTAAAAAATATATAACATTATAAATTATAAGTTGTTATAAGCTAGCTTGATGGTAGTTTTATATATTAACTGGTTCTCTAATTTTCATGTTTCCTCCCTTGGTAAACAATGGTTTTCTTGTCCAATTGAGACATTTACTCCAAAGCTTGTGATTTTACCAAAAACCAGAGCAGATTATAAAACAGTACATGAAATTCATTTGCTGTGTATCCTAAAAAGGGAAAGTCCTTTGTGGCCAAAACCGTTTGTTGTACTGTAGATTTTAAATGCACTGAGCACTTTACTTTTTGGACTTTGTTACAATAAAAAAATATATTGCTAGCATCTTGGCATGAAATCCTTTTTTGGATACAGAGCAAATTAATAATAATAATTAAAAAAAAAATTGTGCTCTTTTTGGAAGAATTTATGACTTGAAATCATGTCACATGTGGATTGAAAAGAGTGCAGGATCCTCAATTTGTGTTGTTGTTGGTATAATACGATACATACAATAACACTCCATACAGACGATGAGTCACATTTTCTTGGTTTCATGTGCATTTAGTCTGCACGGATGCTTAAATCCATCAGTGGGAGTTTATCTATAATAGGAAGTCTTTGCCTAGCCACTGAAAAGCGAAGCTCCCACTACTATATCCTACTCAGTTTTAAAAGTCAGAGAAACCACCATTCTTACCACTAATGACTTGGTTTTCAAGTGTCAAACTAAAGGTTATTTTTAGTGTAAGCCATCTTGTTTCGTTGACTAAGCAGCGTCTGTTCTGTTTGATTAATTCACATTCATACTTAACCATACTCTACTTCAAATGCTCTTACACAGGAATCTATGAACCGGGTAGCAGTTTATGTATACCTATGTTTTCCTTTCAATATAATGAGTGTATTAAAGTGATGTCCTATCGTTCAGTGTTTGATGCAAGTTGCATTTGGAAACATTGATTTATGATGATCCTGTTGCTGTCTTCCCATCAGCCATCCAAGCCCAGCTGAAATGGTAGAGATGTTAACAGAGCTGAGGAGAGTGGAGGAGAGACTCCAGCCCTTCATTCAGAGAGCTCACCTCATTCTAGAGGCAGCCACAACTGCAGACTACAACAACAATGTAAGAAGCCCACTCGCCATAAATGTTTTTTTCTCACCATAAATGTAGAGTTCAGGCGCCATAATTACTTTGATGTGAATGCAAATTCATTTTGCAAGTGAGGCTATGATAAGTCATTCAGCCAATATATTTTCAGTAGGCCGAACATGAAAAATGAGTTGAAATAATAAGATAAGCGATGCTATCATATATCAGTATTGTAGTGATACATTGTTTCAAGTGATACTGCCTAAACAGTTCAGATCCTATAGCTTAGAATTGATTCTTCTATTCAGCAAGGGATGCTATATTGATCGAAGGTGACAGTAAAGATGTTTTAAAATTTAAACAAATATTTAAATTTCCATTTATTAAAGAATCCCGAAAAAAGTATCATAGTTTCCAAAACAATATTAAGCAGCACAGCTGTTTTTAAAAAAACAGGAAAATCTTACCGACCCCAAACTGTATGGTATTGTATATGGCAAAAATATGGCATAATAATAACTTTAAAAGTTTCTTAATTTTATAGTTGTTATAATTGGCATTTGTGCATAATTTCATTAGATGTTAAATATTTATATCTGCTTTTTTCTTTGTGAACAACAGACCCAAGAGAGGGATGAGGACCAACGCATTCTCAACCTCGTGGGGGAGGCCCTCCGTCTCTTGGGAAATGCCCTGGTTGCCCTGAGCGACTTACGGTGTAACCTCCTGAGCAACCCTCCTCGACACCTTCACGTTATCCGCCCCATGTCCCACTACACCTCCTCTGTGCTTACTCCAGGGGGCGTGCATCACCTTCCAGCGCAGGTAAGGATGTGGTCAGAGGCTCGTGCAGTGGGAAGCATGCACTGCATAACCCTGAAAGTGAAAGTTTGTAAAGCTCTTCAAAAATAAGTACTGAGGTGTTTTTGGTAGAGGTATATTTTCCAGAGATGTTAGAAATACTGAGAGAACAGGGACTTTAATGGTAGTTTGTTGAAGTAGGCCTAATTAAAACAATTCAATTAACTTTTAACATTCTGCAGTTGAATCTTGGAACTACTGTGACCATGTCAGCCAATGGCAGACAAGCAGCTGATGGTCAGCCTCCGTCTACTGGCCAATCAGATCAGCAAGGCCAGGGACCAACACCTGCCAGTCAGACTGGTCCAGCCAATCAGCAGAGTGGACCGCCAGGGCCTAGAGTCATCCGGATCAGTCATCAGACCATGGAGCCTGTAGTGATGATGCAAATGAACATTGATGGTGGGTTTCTTTTGTATTTGTGTGCAAGGGGTGTAACTATTTTTCCTATTTGAATTTAAATCACTTGTTTAATATGTTACAGACTCTGGCAATGCTGCACAGACAAATGGTCAACAGAATGCTGCTGGTACTGGACAGCCTGGTTAGTCTTTTTTCTGAAATACATCCCCATAGAGGCAATTAAAATATTCACTTTATATTATGAATAGACTTTTAAGTTATAAGGAGGAAAATGATCATAACATATTGGATGTGAGTATTTACATTAGTTAGTGTATTTCGCATATATGAATTGTAAAAAAATATAGACAACATACACATTTTAAATATATATATATATATATATATATATATAAAAAGTAAAATAATTAAAAGCAATATATTTATAAAAATGATAATAGCATGTTAATATATTGTGTGATCTTCACCAAGATGAGCATGTGTTTATATGATACACATTTGCGTGTTGCAGGTGCCCCCCCTACTGTTCAGATTCCAGGTCTACCTCCAGAATTCATGCAAGCCATTGTGCATCAAGTCACTCAGCAAGCCATGGCAATGGCAAACGCTGCCTCTACTGGCCAGCAGGGGCAACAGACCACCCCTCCTGCAGCAAATGTTGGCACTGGCTCCACTCCACCCCCCATGCCCCCTTACCCACCTCAGGCCAGAGTGGTTTTCACCAGACCCTCCTTTACTCACAGGATGACCAGCCCCACTTTCACCCCGCGGGGAGCTACTATCAACCTCAGATCAGCTGTTCCACCGATGATGGGGCAACAGCCGGGACAGGTGAATGAAATTCCCATGATTTTTCTGGAATGTAGAGGTGTAAATGCCAGACAGGAATACATGTGTTTCACCTTATTAATGTATGTATTGTGAAATGAATTTTGAAGTGATTTTAATATTTTTTTTTTTTGAAGAACTCTATATATGCCAAGCCTACATTTCCTGTAAAATCTCTGTTAAAATGGTTATATGATGCGATTTCAAGTTTTTCTTTCTCTTTGGAGAGTTACAGACTTGATTTTGCATAGATAAACTCTCTGAAGTTGCAAAGAGTAAAGTCTCAAAACCAAAGATATTCTTCATCAAAGTTAAGGCAATGCGCTGCACTGGAAGTTGTGGTTTGCTGAATTCAGAAGCAGTCATGCATTATGATCAGTTTTTACAGAAGTCCTCAGTGCTCAGACTTGTTCATTGGGTGTTGGTTTCATACAGATATGTGTGTTTTTCTCCGCAGGCTGGACAGTTCCCTCCTGCTGCTTTGAATCAGATGATTGGTGGACTGGTCGGCCAGCTTCTGTCAGGGGCTGCAGGTCAGATAGGTACAGTTGCATAAAACTTGAATTTGTAGTAATATATGTACTGATTTTTTTTTAATTGATAACATATGAGTTCTGAGATATTTTAGTTGATAACTGACATGTGGATCAGCTCAAATAAGATCACTGACGTGCTTGATATTCTCTTAAAATTTTATGCAATACATTTTACTATATAAATGCATCATTCATTCATTCATTCATTCAATACTGATGTAAAATGCTTCTGATTAGGGTATAGTATAATATATTTTACTGTTCTCTGCATCCACAGCCAGCCAAACCACCACATCATCCTCTCAAACATTCACCTTCTCCACATCTACTTCCACAAGCACTCCATCTACCACCACGACCACCACAAGTGGTTCTGGGTCCACACAGTCTAATAGTACCAGTACCAGCACTCCCCAACCTGGATCTTCACCGCCACCTCCTCAGGAGAATCCTTTAGGGGGAAACCTGGAGCAGTTGTTGGGGTCTCTACTGGGTGGAGCTGTTGCCACAGGAGGCCAGGGTCCTTCTATAACAGTCACCATGCCTGGGGTCCCTACCTTTATCCAGGGGGTCACAGACTTCATGCAGGTGAATAGCCTACTTTGGCTTTATAGACTTTTTTTCCAGATTTTATTATTACAATAATATCATTTTTCAAACATAGAATTACAGAGCATTTATTTTGGTGGTTGTTCAGTTAATAAATATACACACTGTATGCTGTAGAGTAAAGCAAGCAAAAATAAATTTGTTTTTTTGCATCTCTGTCATCAGGCTTCCCAACCACTTTTCTCTCAGCCTCCTGGGGGACAGCCTCAAACCTCGACCCCTACCGCTCCCACTGCCCCACCAAACGCAGCCACCACTCCTGGGGCCGCCACAGCCAATGAAGGTCTGAACCCTGAGCTCTTCACTGGGATAGTGCAGGGCGTCCTGTCCACCATGATGGGTTCTCTGGGTACCCCTCAAAACGAAACCGAGAGCATCGCTCAGTTCATCCAGAGGCTCTCCCAAACTAGTAACATCTTCACCCCTGGTACTGGAGACGCTATGGGTGAGATCTTTTGGGTTAATAAGTTTCTTTTAGTTCTTTTCTTTTTTTTGTTTCAGTAAAATGAGGAAACTAAAAAACCTTTATACATGTTTAGGTTTCTTCGGTGATCTTTTGGCTTTGGTTTGTCAGAACTTCTCCATGGTGGACATGGTGTTGTTGCTCCATGGGCAGCACCACCCACTAGGTCGTATCCAGCCCCATCTCGCTCAGTTCTTCACTGAGCATTTCCTGCAAGGCCGTGAGCCTACAGAGGCCAACATCACCGTAAGTTGTTCTTAAGCAGTGCCAGAGGGCTCTGATTCCCAATGCTGGTCCCATCTTGTATGCCTTCCTGATCAAACACATGATGTTTTTCTTCCACTGGCCTTAACCCATCCTTTGCTCTCTTATTGGCTGTAGCTCATTGTAACACCGGACACCATGTGATGTTGTGTGGGCCGACCGTTACGGATATTTGCATGATATTTGTTTGGCATCAGCGAGGCATCTGTTGAGGCCACAGCGATCCTCTGATTTGTCCTTGAGCACTACACACATAGATTGCAGAGCATTGATCACCCAATGATTTTCTCCGATCACAGCCCAACCTCTCTGCATTAAATCGAGCTTAAAATCCTGTAGTGTGAACTTGGCTCTACTAACCCTGACAAGAATATACAACTTCAACATTAACACTAACTATACTGCAATAAAGCGCAAAGCATGATATGTACACAGAGCAGAATGTACACAGAGCATTGTGCATTATCTTTCAGCTTGCACGCAGTCCACAGAATTATTGTAGGAAAGAAATTAACACAAATAGCCAGATGTAACTTTTTCTGGTAGTTTGCGATCTCTGCATTAAAGACATATCAGAACTATATGTAACTGTCTCTGGAAGTCCTGTCACATCCCATTTCTTAATTTTCACTTAAGTTTCTGAGGTGTTTATGCAGTTGCATTGTCCTCCCCCGGTACAGTCCCTTGTCTGATTCTTCACTTTCTCCCCTCTTTCTGTTTCTATTTTCATCTCTTCATCTTATTTTTTCTTTCTGTTTTTATAGGCAGCTGCTGATGACTTAATTGCAGAACTCGAGGAATACATCACAGAAAGTTTTGTAAGAATCCCTGAATCCTTTCTTGACTCCTTAAAAACTATGAAAAGTGTCTGTGACTGATCATTCAGTTAGTAACAAGCACTGTAAAATTTTAAGTGGAAGTCTGCACACTACCATACACCATCCACTACCATTCAAAAGTTTTGGGTCATTAAGTAAAATAGATTCCGTTTTGAATATATTACAATGGAAAGATGTTAAATATTTGTATATTGTAATAATTCACAATATTTCAATTTTTTATATATTTTAATCAAATAAATTCAGACTTTGAGAGAATAAGAGACTTGTTTGTAAATTTGTTATAAAAAATCTTACTGACCCTAAACCTTTGACCTGTAGTGTAGATTTTACATCGGTACCACATATCCTGAATAACTTAGATAACACATTTGTATGGTGTAATTAATATAATCACTAATGCAAGCTGAATTTTAAACACTCTGGAATGTTTTGTGCCTAGACTTCCAGTGTGAGTGAATTACTGCAAACATAATATGATTTTATATGATATGAAGTCAAAGCATGCCAAAGATGATGTTGCTTTGCTTAAAGTAAATAAAAGCACTTTTTTCACACAGTGGAACTGATGCAAATTTGATATTTATGCTTCCTGTCCATCCCATCTAGTCATCCATCGCAGTCCGTGATGGGGTGGATATCACCCAGACGAACCGGGCTTTTCTCAGACAGCAACTTGCAGGCATCGCCACCCACATTCTGCACTGCACCGGTATGTCTAGACGATGTGATGAGTCTCTATTTAAATTCATAAATTATTGTAAAATATTAGCTTGCAGTTTTGCTTCTTATATCATGTTGAGGGCTCCATAAGAATGCAGTAGTTACTCACACATAAAAACATGAAATAATTTAAATGTGCATTTATTTCATCAGATCAAACGTTTGGACCTCGGCTCCTGCAGCTGTGTAACCGTGCACTCTTTGAGTGTCTGGCCCTCAACCTTTACTGTCTAAACGGAGAACAAAGTGCCCTTACTGCCGTCATCAATCACCGAATTGTTAGTATCCAAAACATCTGACGTCTGACTCCTACACCCTATTTCGTCTTGGTTATTCCTTTATTCATCATCCTACAACTGCTCACAGTAAATAAAATTGCGGAGGAGACATTTCCATGTTGGCGGGTGCTTGCGTTGATGCAGGAAACTTAGCAATTAATGATAAAGGTGTTAGGGGTAAGATGGGGTTTCGCAGTCATGGAAAACCTAAAAATATTAGGGGATATTAAAATAGTTATTAAAATGTAAAGGAAAATTAGAAATGAATGTGTATATTAAAAAAAAAATTATTAGCTCATATCTTTTCAGTGAGGAAAGTGTGTGTATGTATGTATATATGTATGTATATATCTATGAATTAACATGAATTTACATGTCTCCTCTCTATTAGAGGACAATGTCAGCTGAGGTTAACCCTAGTCTGGTGAACTGGTTAACCAGTATGATGACCATGAGGCTGCAAGTGATACTGGAGCACATCCCCATCACAGAGGAACAGATCACTCATTACATCATCCGCACACAGGTTTGTCTCCACACATTTTGCATAGAATTATTATATATTTTTTTCAGATTCCACCAGTTATGAAAGTTGGTTAGTGTGAAGTGCTGGTGGTTTGCATCGTCAAGATGGTCTTAGTTAACATACTGTGACCAGTCTTTAGATTGAATATGGCCTGTTCATTCTATTTAGCCAATAAAAGGATCATTCACCCAAAAATGAGAATTAGCCCATGATTAGATTAGACATTACTGAAGGTCTGACATCTATGGCAGCTTTCATTGTCCAAGATCCGCACATGATGCCGTTTGACCGTCATGTCAAAAAACGGATTTGCATGGACAAACTACAGATGAAACCTTTTATGATTACCCTACTTTAAAGCATAAATCAGATTTAAATAATATAGGTCTATATAATATTCACATAGGGGACATAGTTGTATTAGCCCTACAGTTAAAGCATAAAAATACTATTTAAACCTAAAACTTTTTTTTTCTTGTACATGCAAATTTATTTCCTAGTTGAAACTTTATAACTTAATTCAACTCAACAATTGCGAGTTTGTCAAATCTGAGGGGAAAAAAGCCAGAAGTGTGGGAAGATTATAAACTCATGATCCTGAGCCAAGGGAAAAAGAGAGAATGACAAGTTGATTTTTCTTTACCAGAATTATCAGGAATTTCAGAATTTAAAGAAAATCTGAATTTTTAAAGGGTAACTAAACCCTGAAGATCTAAATAACTATATAATTGATATGCTAAATAGATGCTATAATACTCTATCCTGATCGTTTTCAATACTCGCAATTCAACTCCTGACTCACTACAGTGATTTTGACGGAACAAAATGGTTTTATACTGCCAAGGGCGTGGTAGCTCGTACCAAGGGGCGTGTTGAGCTGGAAACTGCTTACGTCACCTGCCACCGCTTACGTCACTTGCCACCGCAACATCCAATAGGAAAAATCAACTGCAGTAGCCACCGTTCAACCTGAAGAGGGCAGCACTCAGACGTTTTTACACCATATATTGTAGAATTAAAACACTTTATACTCAAATGTCAAAAAAGTTACTCGAAACAATGAACAGCACTAATAAAGCCCCATTCTTACAGACTAACTAAAAAAAGTTGGTTTAGGGTTTAGTTACTCTTTAAATATAAGCTCAAAATTAGATTTTAATTTCATGGCTTACATAGACTGCTATGTTAAAACTGCCATTTTCTGCCACCAGATATGTCAAAACAAAATACACATACACAACAAAATGTCATAACTGTTTGCAAACACTGAAATTGGTCTATACAGTTTGGAAGAGCCTGGACAATTTTTAATATAACTCCTAAAAGAGAAATGGCAAATACACCTAGGATGCCGTGAGGGTGAGTAAATCCCTATGGGCAACCTCTGTAAAAAAATAAAATAAAAATAAAATAGTAGTAAAATATAGTTAATGTACCTGAATATTTATTGGGTTGTAATAATTCATGCATCTGGAATAAATCGAACCCATGACCTTGGTTTTGCTAGAACTAATTTCTAGCATTCATCTACAGGAACATGCAGTGGGGGGAAAAAATCAAGTGCTAGCATAGCTTTTATATTCTATTTAAATGCTAAGTTTCACACTTACATGGCTCTCAAATGATATTTTGCATTGCCTTAAAATGCATATGTATGTGTTCTCAGAGTGAAGAATCAGTAGAGAGGCCCATACAAGATCCTGAGCCTCAGAATGTGGAGGTAAATAAACATAAAAGCATTTGATGCTGATTTATGGATTTACAATGAAATGCAGTTGCTTTGGTCATTGAAGACTGGACATGTACGTAATTTGTTTTAATTCAATTCAATTCAAGTTTATTTGTATAGCGCCTTTTACAATACAAATCGTTATAAAGCAACTTTACAGAAAATTATGTTTCTACAATATTTAGTAGTAGCTTATGATGGTGACTGTCAGTTTGTGCACGTTTGACAGGATTTTTAGAAAAGATTAATACAAGACGTAGTCAGCTAGACGATGAACATTATTAATATTATTAATTAATAATTATTATATGATGCAGTCACACATGTAGCAATAATTGTTAGTTCTGTTTGTTGATTCCCGTGGCAAAACATAGAAACAAAATAGAGACATCATTAGCATAGCTGCTGATCCAACAAAGTAAAATTAGTTTAACCCAAGCTAATGAATAAAAATGCACATTTGATCAGATGCAACTACACTCACAATTTAAGAGATACATTATTCGAATGCTTGGCGAAAGAGATGAGTTTTTAATCTAGATTTAAACAGAGAGAGTGTGTCTGAACCCCGAACATTATCAGGAAGGCTATTCCAGAGTTTAGGAGCCAAATGTGAGAAAGCTCTACCTCCTTTAGTGGACTTTGCTATCCTAGGAACTACCAAAAGTCAAGCGTTTTGTGCCCTTAGGGTGCGTGATGGGTTGTAGCGTGGTAGAAGGCTAGTTAGGTACGCAGGAGCTAAACCATTAAGGGCCTTATAGGTAAGTAATGATAATTTGTAAATGATACAGAACTTAATAGGTAGCCAGTGCAGAGACTGTAAAATTGGGGTAATATTATCATATTTTCTTGACCTCGTAAGGACTCTAGCTGCTGCATTTTGGACTACCTGTAGCTTGTTTATTGACGAAGCAGGACAACCACCTAGGAGTGCGTTACAATAGTCCAGTCTAGAGGTCATGAATGCATGAACTAGCTTTTCTGCATCAGAAACAGATAACATGTTTCGTAGCTTGGCAATGTTTCTAAGATGGAAGAATGCAGTTTTTGTAACATGGGAAATATGATTTTCAAAAGACAAATTGCTGTCTAATATAACACCCAGATTTCTGACTGTAGAGGAAGTAACAGTACATCCGTCTAGTTGCAGATTGTAATCTACAAGATTCTGTGTAGTGTTTTTTGGTCCAATAATTAATATCTCTGTCTTATCCGAATATAATTGGATATTTGTCATCCAATCTTTTACATTTTTAACACACTCTGTTAGCTTAGATAATTGAGAAGTTTCATCTGGTCTCGTTGAGATATATAGCTGAGTATCATCAGCATAACAGTGGAAGCTAATTCCGTATTTTCTAATAATATTACCAAGGGGCAACATGTATATTGAAAATAGAATGGGACCTAGGACGGCTTTAGATGTTTAACAGTGTTCTCATGTACTGTATGGTCTCATATATAACATCTCCCATACATGGTTCAGATGGGGGACAGTCTCTCTCCAACACCTGCTACTACAGCAGAAGAAGCTCTTGCCTCCTCCCAAGAAGCAGGAGCAGTGGGAGGTCCAGCTAGGGAAGGAGAGGGAGCTATTGGAGGAGAGGAAACCGGAAGTGACGCTGAAGCATGGGCAGCTGTGTTGCCTCCCGTCAGTATTTTTTTTTCCTACACTGCATAAACAATGTTTCCACCAAAACATTTTGGATAATATGACGTGCTCGAGGCATCTGTTGTTATCACGTTTTGGTGGTCAGATCATGGAATGCGAGATTCAATGTTCTTCTGAGTGTTGTTTGATGCGCTTTGTTGTTTGTAGGAGTGGGTTCCTATTATCAGACAAGATCAGATCAGTCAGAGGAAGATCAAGGCCCAGCCTCCTCTCTCTGATGCATATCTGCTTGGAATGCCTGCAAAGCGCAGGAAGGTAAATATTCAGTTTCATGCAGTTACATGTTAACATTTAGACCTCTTTAGCCCGATCCGGATGTTAATTGTTTCTCATGTGGACGTCTGTAAAAATAAGTTTACATATCACCTCAGTGATAAAATTTATGGATTCAGATGGCGATCTATTCACAGAGGAGGGAGTCAGTTATGTGATCCTACCAACCTGAGAACGTGCTAGTCACATGACCAGTCACATAATTGTCTGCTCTAAATAAAATAAATTTTATTTACAAAATGTATTCTTTTTATTGTTTAAAATGGAAAAAAAACATATAAGTCGCACTGGACTATAAGTCGCATTTATTTAGAACCAAGAACCAAGAGAAACATTACCGTCTACAGCCGCGAGAGGGCGCTCTATGTTTCCAGTGTAGACTACAGGAGCACAGAGCAGCATAGAGCGCCCTCTGGTGGCTGTAGACGCTAATGCTTTCTCTTGGTTCATTTCTCCTGGTTCGTCAAATAAATTTTTATAAATAAGTCGCACCTGACTATAAGTCGCAGGACCAGCCAAACTATAAAAAAAACGCGACTTATAGTCAGGAAAATACGGTATGTAAAATGTATTCTTATTGTTGCAAGCATATTTTATAATATATAATCCTATTGATTATTTTTATTATTTAAATCTCCTGTTTAAAAAGATGCACTAGTTGTATATAATTATATGCAATAGAATTATGTATCCTGTATATCATTTTATAATACACATTTTAAAGCTGTACTGCATACCCGCTGCTTCCATAATAAAGAACGCTTCGAATTTTTGCTTGCTTTTCTTCTCTTTCTGCTCCCAGTCGCTGTGAGCAGTTATGAAGTATTGTTCTTTTAAATACTTTTCAGCATTTCAGAAATAAATATGTATGCAAATTACACCGAAGTACAACAGTTAACGTACCTTACAGTGTTTTGGAGTGCTCAAAAAGGGTTTAAGCGCTGAATTTTGAATCAATTTATTCTTGTAAACGCAGAGATGTGTATTCGGACGGCAATTAAATTACCACACGAACTAGGTGTTTGTCAAAAAACAGTAGGTAATTTGGCCGGGGACGGCAATTATATCACGGCTACCCCTTGTAAATGGTGAAAATTACTTACATCCCCCTGAGAAACATTTATCGTCCGAATAGGGCTTTTGTATCCATTCAGATTGGTTTGCCTTTCCTGAAGCATTACAGTAAACATTTTTTTTTTTATTGTGTCTCCCCTAGATGGTAAAGAGTGATGGGCCCAAACTTTCACTCTCTGAGGCAGTAAGTCAAGCCGCCAAGTCAGCTGGTGTTATGCCCATCTCAGTTCCCAACGCCCTACAAGGAGATTTAGAAAAACCAGAACTTCAAGAAGCATACAGTGAACAGGTAGTTAGTGTGAAAACGTGTTTTCATATTATGCCTTTGAATATTTATTTTTTTATATTCTATTTTAGTAACCATTTTTTTAAATATATTTTTAGTTAACTATAATAAGCTTGATTTGTAGTGTGTTCTTAATATAATTTTTTTTCAGTATTAGGGTGTATTCACACCTGTTTTATTTGGTTTTGTTCGATTCAATTTAACTGAAGTTTGTTTCACCCCTTGGTGCGGATCTTTTCGGCAGGTGTGAATGTTAAGTTACGTTTTTTTGGTTGTTCAGTTCAGTCTTGTATGAGGAGCTGCTGTGGTTGAACGTGTTTGAGCAGTAAGGAGTGTTATTGCTAAGAACAGTTGTGGTTATTGAGTCAACATGAATACAGTAATCACACTCGGGTGCGGACCAAACAACCGCACCGAGATCCAGCTGAAGAGGTGGTCTCGGTCTAGCCTGACTACGTCAGACTTCCTACTTCCGCTCAATTTCATTTCGCTTCTGTACTCAGTCTGATACAGCGTCAGAGCTTTCTGTTTGCCACCGGTCTGAAAACAGCCGGGCGGGCTGAGAGCCGTGACGTAGATGCTAAGCACCGAGTTTTAAATTGTAGGTTAGAGAAATCGAAAACCGACCGCGGAAATGGGAAACGAGACACGGGATGCAATTCGCTCTGTTATGGAGAACATTCAACTCTTTTTCAAACTGAAGCCAGAACAAGAGTGTTTAACAACAGGTTTACAGTGGAAATTCAATCATAGATTTGAGTTCGATGCATGATGTCTGTGCTTCGATGCGGCTGTATAGGCGCATAACATACGTCATAACTAAACGTATCTGATTGGCTTACGGGTAACCAATGATTTTAAACTTCAGACAAGCGCCCCCTAGCGAGAGAGAAAACACTTCTCTATTATGCCATTCCAGACTCTGTCTACGAAGCAAAGTGAAGTAGCAGAGTCTGGTATTACCAGGCTAGTCTCGGTCCAGTTCCAAACGAACTCTGGTACGCTTGAGAATTACTGTCCAACAAACGAGGACCTTTAGCACACGTGTGGTTTTGTTTACAAATTTTGGTTCACTTGCAAAAAGGGCAGTGTGATAGCGAACCACACCAAACAAAAAAGAAATTAACATTGCATTTGGTCTGGACCAAAGCAGGTGAACTAGCGGACTATCCTGGTGTGAATACACCCTTAGTTACCCATAAACTTTTAATACACACAAAACATGGAGCATTTCCAGAAACATACATTCCACCTGTAGAAATTTGTATTTTGTTATTATATATTGCTTTTTTTTTAATTGCATTTAAAAAATATATATATGTATTATCTAACAAGTGTTATGTTGTTTTTTATCAGCTGAAAAGCGACATCAAGAAACGAGTAAAGGAGGACCCAGATTACAATTCCAGACGGTTTCCTAACACACATCAAGTATTTCCTCCAGACTCATAACTTTTGTACCTGCCAGCTTACATGTTCACCTCAGCCCTGTTCCTTTTGTGGGGCATGTGTTTTATTTGCACAGTTATGTGTTGTCAGATGACTTCACACCCCACATTTCTGTCTATACTTTTTAATTGACTGATTATCTGCTTGCTGATCCCAAACAGCAGATGTGCTGTTGTACGTGTTGGTCATGTGAGGCTGGAGGTTCTGAGTGTGATCTGCATACTGAACATCTGATAAGTGTCTTTTCCTGGTCAATATAGGCACCTGTGTGTTAAGTGTCTGTCTTTGATCATGTGTGGCTGGTTGGTGCAGTTTGCTGTCTGCACACTGAACATCTGATAAGTGTCTTTTCCTGGAGTCAGGCACATGTGTGTTAAGAGTTTGTCTTTAAGCCACCTGCCAGCATGCTGTATTGGAACTGTTGTGTTTTTATGATTCAGTCTGATTAATAACAGTATTGTAAGTTGTAACTGAATCCAGAGGAAAGTCATGATGAGAACAGAAGAGATAATGTAGAAAGTTACATTATTGCAATTATTGCAGATTCTGTTGTTTAAAGCTTTATTGCATATTTAATATTTTGGTTTGCCTTTCACCTCTACCATGGTTCTGCTATGGCTTTATCTATGATAAATTGCTAAAAAATAATAAAAACGATGTCATTTGGAACCATGAATGTAAAATGCCTGAAATTAAACAATTTTGCACCGGTTATTGAATATAGTTTTTTTTGTTGTTGTTGTCAAATCAACAATGCATTTTGCATGAGATAAAAATCCAATACAAATTAAATCATCCAGATTTTAACCTTATCACAGAATAAAATGTACCAAAACAAAACTTTGTAGAATGATTTATAAATGTCTGAATCTCCACACCTCTGAAATGTTTATGAAAACTTAAAAGGAATAGTTCAGCAAAAAAGTTAACATTTTCTGAAAATGTACTCACCCTCAAGTCTTCCAAAATGTATTGTTGATCATAAGAGATTTGAAGGGACTTTGCATTCCATTACTTGTTTAACAATGGATCCTCTTATTTAAAGTATTACATTATGGATATTGCAGTTTATTGCTGTGGCCACATCTGCTTTTCTTATGCCTCCTGCGGCGGGATTACGACATGTTCACGCAAGTGAACAGAAACCTTTGGCATCTTTCTCCTGTTTTTCAGTCAGTAGAAAGGTCTCTTTACTGTCCTAAGTTATTGTAACTGACCATAAATATCTTAAGAAGGGTTTCTTCTTAGGTGCATGTGCAAGTATTATATATGTATATTGTTTAAAGGGGTCATATGATGTGCAAAAAAATCTTAAAACCTTTAAAATCTTCCTGGTCTACTGACATGCATGACATCTGCTTTATCATTTGATGTGCTCCTTCGGGTGATGATGCTGTGTCCTGATTGGTACAGAGACTGTTAGAGACTATTGCTTGTTTGAGTTGAAAATAGTTTGTGTCTGAGGAGCCTTGCTGGTTTATTTGTCCCCTTTGTCTGTTTTATGACACTGATTTTGGATTGCCCTTTGTTTGCTTGGGCTGCTCGCAGTGTTGGTCCTCCCTATTTTTTAAGAATGAAAAATATGGTATTTAGCTGTGAAAAGGGTGTGCTTTGGGTGTGCACTTAAACGGACACATTGCTACACTGCACAAATAAAAACAATCAGTTATATTACATAAATATTATGTAATCATGTCATCTTTGTCATGGGGATTCTCTCTTTAGTGAAACACAGAAGATATTTGTCCTAAGCGATAGTGTTCAAAGGGGGTGAGACGTCATCTGACTAGTCAAGGTGTCACCAGATAGCCATCAGGTAAGTATATTGTATTTTCTTTCCTTTTAATAGGGTAAGACAGAGCGTTAAAAACTAGACTGTTCTGTTTATTTTGGCCTGGTTGGCTCCCATATTCAAATTACAACAAACTCACTGGCAATTTGTTGTATATGAAATTCATTAAATGTTGCACCCTTTTCCCTAGACGGGGAGTCACGATCTTTTGTGACAAGTCTCACATGCTGTTTCTTGTTCCTTACAAACATGCAGCTTTCCTCTTCACAAAATGTTAACTGATGGCCTGGAGTCTTGTGTTACCTGTGGATTATTGTGATGCTTTTATCAGCTGTTTGGAATCTCATTTTGATTGCATCCATTCACTTCAGAGGATCCAGAGTTGTAGAGAATTCATCTTTGTGACAAAAGACATTGAGACAAAAACAGAAAGAGTAGACAACAACAACATACCACTTCTGCTTGTCATCTGTTTATCCTTTGTGTTCTATCGCCGATTCCAACAGCTGGTCACTCCCACTGCTGGCTGTTCCTGTAGATTCAGGTGCACATTAGTCAATGAACTTGCCTGGTAGGATTAAATCATTAGTTCAGCTTCTGGTAGTAATGGGGGGAGATCAGTTCAGTACTTTGGCTGTGGCCTTAAGGGGATGCTTTCACTAATCTGTCTTCTGCCTCTGATTTACTTCCTAAACTATAAGAAAGTCTTCTGGAGGAAATTTAGGTAAGTGCATTTTGACTTTCAGACCGAAGTTATACCATGATGTACTAGTAGAAGTCATTTGCAGTAAACTCTTTGCATAATTTGATTTGCAAATACTCAGTGTAGATGTCACATCTTCTCTACTTGAGGCAAAAAAAAAACTGATGCAGTTTTTTTTCCATAGGGATGAATTCCTTTTAGCAGCACACACATTGAATCATTCACTTACATTTATGCATTTAGCAGATGTTTTTATCAGGTTTATGCTTTTATCTGACTTAGTCATTCAGGCTAAACATACTGGGAATTGAACCCACAAACTTGCGCTGCTAACGCAATACTCTACCACTGAGCCACAGGAACTTGGTTGATGTGCAGCCACTTAGTTTTCTTCCTCATAGCATCCTCTATAGCAAAGCATTAAGTGTATTCTTAAAGCATAAATAAATACTTTATCTGTAATTAATTAAATGCTAACACTATTAATTCTGATTTGACTGTTTATCATAAATGAAAAACAGACTTAAAAATCTGGGTTGCCTATATTCCTTTCTTCTGTATACATTTGTGAAACTGTGATATAAAGGATGAGGAAGTGCTCACACCTCACCTTGAAAACTTGTTTTGAGAACAGGAACAAATCCACCACGTCGAAGTAGATTGGGAGTTTAAAGGTGTCATCATTCGTGATGTAATAACATAAATTTGCATGTGAGTTACAAGTGAAAAGGAAGAGATAGTGTAATGCTGATCCGGGTTTCTGGCAAGTAAAACATTTCAGACAAGGGTGGTAAGCCATTGAATTAATCTTAATTTTGAAGTTAATATTTTTAAGCAAAGAATTGACAAGGTAAATTTTATTGCAATTACTTTTAATTTGATAAAATAATCTGTAAAGATGTTACATAGAAGCTTGCACTGAAAACTTAATTTATTGTTCAATATCTAAAAGATATAAACTTATGTTTGTCATAAGACAACATACCCTGGTCATCGTATTCAAAGTTTGTATTTGAATTCAGCTAGTATTTCATCTTGTGGACTATATGTACACATCTGTTTTGTGAAATAGTATGTTTAGGGAAAAGAAAGAATCAACAAACAAGATTCTGCTAGACTGGATGTATTTTTGTTTTCTGAAAATCCAGTTCTTCAGGTTTTGTGAAACTCTTCTTCAGCAATTTAAAAATGTTTTGTGTTTCATTGTTTTAGGTGCACCAACCAGTTACAAGTGAAACACAGAGAATCTTATCTGAACTTGTATATCTCAAATGTGATTATATCAAGATGACGGACAGTAATGAAGATCAGCGAATATTAACAATTCTTTCATGGAATGTAAATGGTTTTAACCGTAAAAGGTCTGAGGTGCTTCATCATTTAAGTCTTCTAAAGGCTGATGTGGTCTTTCTTCAAGAAACTCATGTAGGTCCAGATAGAATCTACTCAACTGGGAGCATCAAAATTCAAGATTTAGAATGCGATTACATGGCGGCATTCACCGTATTTAAAGGAAGTTCACGAGGGGTGGCCGTGCTTTTCAAAAAGAACCTCGGATGCGGTGGTTTCAATGTCTATTGCGATGAAAAGGGAAGATTCATAATCATTTTGTGTCAAATTTGGGGGCATGATTTCGTATTTATCAACATGTATAACTCAAATGATGAAAAAATTAAGCTGAAAGATTTCACACAAATTTCGACCCACATCCCACATTCTGCATATCTGGTGGTCGGTGGGGATTTTAACACCGTCATGGACGCCGACCTTGACAAAACATCGAATTTACGAAACCGAAGTCACACAAAGTCTTTCGATGCCCTCCGATGTTTTTTGGAAAACTTCAGCTTGTTGGACGTCTGGCGGTGTCTTTACCCGGAAGTGAAAAGCTTTACATATTTCGATAGGAAAGGTCAGTCGAGATTGGACTACTTCTTTTTGCAAAGTCACAATTTAACAAGTGTAACTGCCTGTAACATTCACAAGAGACCAATGTACTTGGATAAAGAAGAATATGTTTCAGATCATGCCCCACTGTCAATTCAAATTCAGACAAATGGACCAAAATGGCAGTTCGATTCTTGTCTCCTTGAAGATAAAACGTGTATGGACCACCTTTCGAGCATAATAAAGAAAATTTCACAAATAAATACCAAAAGGAATGATTACATGTGGCCAGGAGTGAAGGTCAGACTTGTTTGTGAGGCAATAGCTCACACAAAACCATCAAGACATTCAGACACGATTGAACTTCCTCAAGAGATGGACCAAGGAGGTAGAGCTTTTCTTCTCCTGTATTCTTGTTTTGGATTGAAATATATTTAAGAGTTTTTTTTTTGACATCATTTCTTTTTCAAGGTCATCCAGATTCAGAATCATCCATTGAGGTTCTTCATACGCCAAATACTTCCAAGAGTCTCCTGAACTTCTTGGATCATTTATACCAAACGGAGAGATTTGAAGAAGTAAAATCCACCCTGATTACTGTTCTAAGTGAACCTGTTTCGAGAAAAGAGATTCTGGTCGCTATACTGTCCTTGCCTCAGTCTGAGAGTCTAACAGCAGATGGACTAACAGTACATTTCTATAAGCGTTATGTTTCTAAAATTACTGACCTTTTACAAGTGTTTTTCAACCAAATCTTTGACCTCAAGCCAATTAAACAAACGGTTTTCGAATCCCTGAGCCAAGGCGAAAACGATCATACCTATAGCTATGATATTCCATATCGCTTAAATCCAATTGCAATAATGAATGTGGATTATAAAATTCTGGCTTTGATTCTGGCGGAGAGGTTGAAAAGCGTTATTGAACATATTTTAAATCCAGGTCATAGTAAACCACACAGTTCTGTTCTAGACCGCATCAGTGATCGAATCCCAGTTTTGATTATTTCACTAAAACTAGATCCAGGTGCACTAAAATGGCAATATTTGTTTAATAGCTTAAAGTCTGTCAACCTGCCTGACCGGTTTAGATCCGTGTTGAAGCTGTTTTTGATGGCAGACCACAGATCACAAGGTCTGAGGGTGGGATGTCCACTGACTCCGTTACTAGTAAGCATCTGCCTTCTTCCTCTGATCAACTCCATTAACTGTGAGAACAGGGTTTTAGGGCCTAAAGTTCAAGGAGAAACCTTAAAGTCAATCATTGATGAAGACAAAGCCCTGATTTTTCTTTCCAATTCGAATGAGGCTTTGGATAGTTTTGAAAAGATGCTCAGGGATTTTATTGAGACATCAGGCTTCATCATTTATGAACGATGCTCTGATGTATTCATAGCAGGTTCCTCTGGCTTCAGTTTAGCTAAAGATAAATTTAAGCTGTTTAAGAGTACAGGCCATGGATTATGAGGTTGTGTACATTAAATTATTGTTAAACTGTCAGAATTATTGTATAAAACGACATGATTTAATCGGTGGAGGGTGCTGAATCGATGTTGTTGATTCGACGCTGGCAGACACAGACTCCCATTGTTTGCCATCGTTTCGCGAAGATGTGACTCATTTCACTGAAATCTAGGGTTGTTACAATGACTATGGTCGATTCTAATTTTCAAGTTTTTAAACCCTTTAAAACTGAAGGTGAAATAAATGATATTAATACTAAATAGTTGTACTTTATGTGAGGAAGAACACTATTATAAAATGAAAAAAGATTAACTCATAGCCACCTACAGGAGGCACCGCTCTAAATGGGGGTGGTTCTCTGAGGAACTTTCATGGTTCCTGAAGGAACCCTTTTATTAGGATGGCCAGGAACCACCGTGCTTCAAAGCACCATTTTCCTAATTTCAGTTCTTTAATTACCCCCACCCCCCCACAGGTTTTTTTTTCCTGCTATTGACATTTTTTATGATTTTAAAAAACAAATGTGCAGGTAAGTATGTTTGGTATTTTTTCACTGCAGTCAGCAGAGGGCATAACCGGAAACTTCACAGTGAATGCATCTGCGTAAACCGGCTGGACAACCTCTGAGAGAGTCGCACCATTGGCTAATATGTGAAATGCAAACAGATGATATAGAGGTTCCTGGTCATATCCTTATCAGAATGATGTGGAAGTTGGTTGGGTGTAGCTTAGGTTTTAGTTTCAGTGTGCAAGCTTATTACTGAGCTTAATGCAATGACCATATTGTTTGATTTAAGAAATGTATTTTGTTTCCTTATAAATGTTTTCTAGTTTGATGATTTATAATCAGAAATGAAAGATGCATTGTAATGTCTTGAATTTTTCATTTTTATTTAGCAGCTCTTTATCATGGTAAGTGTTGTTCAGTTGGGACCAAAGTTTGAGCCCAGGTAACCTACTTGCATAGACAGTGTTAAGAAATATGTACTCCACCAAGATGCAAATCATAATGGCTGTTCTACAAATAAATATTCTTAAAGTTAACAGAACATTTAATTTGCTATTGAATCCCAAAAAAATTAAGAAATTGAGTGTGTTATCAAGAGGAACTACAGATCATAAATAATAATAATAATAAAAAATTTATTATAGCTGAAAGTCTTGAGTATTTGTCCAACAAAAATGCTTTATTAAATGAAAGCTCCAGGATTTTGCCGGTAATCTTTCTGATTCCTGTATCTATATGCTAGCAAGACACCCAGTATCTGAAACAGGAAAAATAACAAAATTAATATAAAAATGTATTTATTAACATCCCAACTTGACAAAAAAACTAAGAAACAAGCACAAAACCTTAAATACATTGACTGAACTGTTAACAGCTTCATTCAGTATTTCCATGGTTTCCTTTTACATGTTTTCAGAATCAAATGATGTCCAGTATTTGCTCACCTCTGTAAAACAGAAAAAACAGACTGACTCCTCCAACAAACTGCAGAGTGTCATCAGCGTAGGCCTGGATTATAACTGAACATGGTCTACATGTTTGATTCTTGAAACAGACCTGATGTCAAAGAGAAGACAGAAATAATGCAGAGGATAATCTTTACAACCACAAAAATTATCTCATACTCAGTTGATCATCTCAGACTATTTGCGCAAGCATCAGCAATCATTTGTAGAAGTATTTTTCATTTTGTAACTTAATTATGATTTGTAGACAAAAATGGAAGCTTTATTAATCATTAACCTAACACCTTGACATACAAAAATTTAAAAAAGTACCAAATCTCATTTACTTCCATTTACTGGACGTTTAAAAGGTCTTTCTAGAAGCTTGCTGTTTTTCACATTAGGTTCAATTGCAAGGAACTTCAATTTGAAATGTAGCAGTAGCTGCTTAACAATTCATTAACCTCGTATTGAGAAGCAGAATAATCTTACAGCAACACAGCTCTCATTGTAGTTCACTTGAAGGAAGCCACAGCAATCCAGCGATCTTTCCAAATCCTCCTGCATTGATTCAGACTTATTCCATCCTGTCTCCAGGAGAAGATTCTGCAGGAGAACAAAGCATTTGGATTTAAAACATAGGATTGAGGAAACCAGTATCACCGTGTCAAAGTATTACAGACTATAATTACCTGCTGTTCTTTATTAATCGCCAAGCAGGCACATGACACTGAAAACTGCACAATGAATACCATGAAGAGAATGAGCATGTACTAAACACAAGTTAAGGTTGTTTTACCATCATTTATTACAAATTCAAAAGCTGTTGATAATAAAGGAAATCCTTTCAAACACGAAAGTCAGAAAAATTGGTAAATGTGACTTTATGGCCCAAACTACAACACAAACTAAGACTGATGTGTTGAACACAGATAAACCTTGTATAGACATACACATTATTGATAAGGAGAGAATTTCTTGAATGAGTAACTGGGAAGGATACAAAAAACAAGAGAACTTGATGATGCTTCACAGCTCCACACAATCCCATAATGGCCACGACGAACAGAAACAAGCCAACAGCGATGACAGCAGCCATTACCCTGAAACTAGAGACCAGTCCAAACCATTTGCCCCATGCTGCAACACCGGCCATTAAAAGACTGACCATCTGAAGAAGACAAAAAAGAAGTCAGAAACGGATGGTTTCACTTTAAGGAGTGAAGATGCTCAGGAAAGACAAAGCAATATCAGCATAAAAAATTCCATAAATATTAATTTCACAATTTACAGCACATTTGAATGAACTTAGATATTGGTACTGCCAATGTTATAGTAATGAATACAAGTAACATATGTTGTTAAACTTTTAAATAATGACAAAACGTATTGTTAATGTGAATAAAAACAAGTTTTAAGGACTAAATTCATAGAAACTGTTAGACACTTACCACATAAATAAGGTTTAAGATACAAAGAGAAGTTTTGGAACAAACAAACCCGCCACAAGCCATGATGAAACATCTAGTGTACACTTAAACCATAGTCCGCAAATATCCTCTAGGGGCTATATGTAAGACTTTCCGCTCTAAGGCAAGTCATCTGTTGCTAGAAGTTGTCTAGGATTTGCTCAGGTAGACAAGTTTAACGCCATTGGTCCGTTCTTTATCTTTATGCAAATAAGCAAAGTCCCCATTTGTAGGCTACTATTATATATCCCAAGGTGAAACAATCATGACGGAAGTCCGACTCATTATGTCGAATCGGTTCTTTCGAACAGGTGGTTTGAAAGAATCTGTTCAAAAGTAGATGCCCGCAAAAGACAGTTCTGAATTCAGTGAGTCAGTTGTTCACTCAAGAACCGACTCAGTCCGATTAGTGGACAAAATCGTCCAGTCAAATGTTTGAAAGAATCATTTTGTGACAGGTTTCTGATTCATTGGTTTCACTGAATATATCCGACTCGTAAGAACGTTTCGTGTATAGTTTTAAATATACAATATTATAGTTCTGTTTTTGTCAAATATAGTAATATATTTTTATGTTAGGCTACTTATCATCTCATATGAACAGTCCATTATTTTCAAACAACGTTAAAGCGGTGGGATTATTTCACACCTCTATCTTCAAGTAATATCAATTTATTTTATTGAAACCCTCATTCTATTACGATGCTTATGAATTAGACACACTTACATTGATTAATGCCTCTTATTATATATAAAACAATCCTAAAACCACAACAGAAAGTGCACTTTAGGTGTTTACGCCCCCGTCTTTTGTTGCAGTTGGTCCCGTCCGTCCATTTGCGGACAGTAAAGTGTTAAGTTAGTGGATCAGTCACAGCCATACCCATTACAGGCAACTTATATATTGTTTATTAAAACCGTCACTCACTTAGATTATAATAATGTCTGCACCAAAGAAAGGAGACCTGACCGACACGGAGAAGGATCTACTTCTAGTTATTGCTGCAGGTAATGATAGCATGATGCTAACAGGCTAAACTGCAGATTAACACGTTAAACAGTTTAGAAATGTATCAGATGTACGATTTCATTTACAAAATCTGCAAGCTGTGGTTGCATAAATATACATAATCCTTTGTGTGTTTTTAAATTAATTCTTGACATGTTACGTGATAATTACTTGCATATGTATGCAGTTAAGCAGGTAACGATATGCAATCATATGATAAATACATATGTGTAACTTTAGGTCGTTTAAAGTTATTTAAGCATTCTTATTTTTGTGTTTCTTGGTGCTGAATTCCTCACATTATCATGATGATTGTTTAACATTCGTTGTGCATTGAGGCTCTGGTGTATAATTCTGTACATTAAGGTTGGTCAGTGTCTGATCACTGATTGAATATTTGTAGGTAATGTGCAAGAAGCCTCCAGGCTGCTTGGATCCAGAGATGTCAGGGTAAACTGTCTTGATGAGGTATGGAAATTAAGTTTCATTATGTATTATAATAACAGTGTTTCAAAGGTGGTTTAATTTATCACTCTGCTAATAGTAATTTGTTCTTTTTTTAAAACAATGCTTACTTTCTGTACAAGAAAACTTGCTGTGTAGGTTGACCAGATGTCACTGACACTTGTGGGCATTCAGAAATTTAGCATTACATCACTTGCTCACAATTAGATAATCTGCAGGGAATGGATGCCGTCAGAATGAGAGTCCAAGCAGATGATAAAAACTTCACAATCAAATATGAGTGAACTTGCTTGAAATGCTGAAGTGGGAAAGATGACTTAAACGTAAAGGAACAGAACATTTGCTGAAATTTCATATTCACAGGTTAATAATACTGTGAGTGCTTTTGGGAGTTGTCAGGGTCACCACTGATTACCCATCGTTCATATCTAATACATGTGAAAATATGCTTTGCTGATTATTACCATTTTGCATTTGTTTTTCAGTATGGCATGACCCCTCTCATGCACGCTGCATATAAGGGCAGGGCAGACATGTGCAAACTGCTGCTGCAGCATGGAGCAGACGTCAACTGCAACGAACATGAGCATGGATACACCGCACTCATGTTTGCAGGACTCTCAGGTTTGAATCACAGTTGCCAAATTCTTTTGGTGCATAATTAACTCATAATTTGGCTGTATTTTGTGCTAGTAATATAATTGTACAGGAAAGACCGACATCACCTGGATGATGTTGGATGCTGGAGCCGAGACAGATGCAGTGAACTCAGTCGGCAGAACGGCAGCACAAATGGCTGCTTTTGTAGGTACGACAAAGTTATGGCTTTATGTGGGAAAATGTGCTGTACAGGTCAAATAGAAATAGTTCCTCAGTACAATACTGTGCAAAAGTTGTGGGTTGTTTTTTTTTTTCTTTTTTTTTTTTTTAAGAAGTCTCTTATGCTCACCAAGGCTTCATTTATTTGCTTAAAAATACAGTAAAAACAGTAATACATATGTTAATACTATTTAAAAAACTGTTTTCTATTTTAAATGTAATTTATTCCTGTGTTTTCATTTTTTGTTTGTTTGTTTGTTTTTTTAATAATTTTAATATGCTGATTTGGTGCTCAATAATTTTTTTTGTTCTTATGCTGCTCAGTATATTTGTGGAAACCTTAATACATTTTTTTTTTTCAGAATTCTTTGATGAATAATAAAACTGCTGACTGAATTGTTATTATTTATTTATTTTTTCTCAATTGTTTTTTTTTTTTTTTTTTTACTGGCCCCAAATGTTTTAACACTAGTATGTCAGATTCAGAGAAGTTATTTTTTGTTTCCAAAACTATTTTTTCCTACAGGGCAGCATGACTGTGTGACGGTCATCAATAATTTCTTCTCCCGGGCGAGGCTGGATTACTACACAAAACCACAGGGGCTGGAAAAGGAACCAAAACTCCCTCCTAAACTTGCTGGAGCACTACACAAAATTATAATGACTACCAACCCCAACCCCGTAAAGGTACATCTTTTGTTTTTCGTCTGAGCTATATCCCCATATATATGTGGACAACACAAATAGCACAGCTGTGCCTTGAGCGACCTGAGTTTGAGTTCTGACTCAAGATCCTTTCCCAGTCCTTTTCCCCTCTCTCCTCTCCCATTGTCTTTTGTCTATCCATATACTGTACTATCAAAATAAAGGTGGAAATGCTCATGATTACAACTTACAAATGTATTTTTTTAAAGCAAAAATTAAGATTTCTAGAGAAAATAAATTTTGAACATCTTTTCTAGTCATCCTTTTATTGATTGCACTTTATTCTCGCCATGAATATAGCCTTAGAAGCTAGTATGGCATTTAAAAGAAAAGAAAGAAGAGAGAAAAAAAAGAAAGCAAAAATGGCGCAATATGGTCTTTTTAAACCTGATGACTATAATGCTGATAAAAAAACATCAAACCACTAACAATGGACAAAGCATAATTGATCCTGAATTGTTAAGACTGGATGTTCTCTTGATTTATTTGGCTGCAGATAGTGATGTTGGTGAAAGAAAACCCTCTGCTGATGGATGTGGAAGCACTTGAGAAGTGCCGCAAGGTCAGTTGCATGCGTTCTGCATTATGTAAGTGTTATAGAGAGTTGAGATTCATAACAATAAGCTTGCAGTAACTGAATTGAAATCTGACCCAACTTGAATAACATTGTTTTTCCAGGTTCTGGAGCTTATCTGTGAGAAGTGCATCAAACAGCAGGATATGAATGAGGTGTTGGCCATGAAGATGCACTACCTCAGCTGTGTGCTGCAGAAATGTGGCTCTTTCCTAAAAGACCAACAGGACAAACTTGATGGCCTAATCAAGAGGTAATATACATATACATATATATGCAACCATACAAAAGTTTGGTTTAAAGCTGCAGTAGGGAACTTTTGACGCTCTAGCGGTTAATAAACAGAACTGCTTGCGTCTTGCGGAAGAACATCGTAGCCGGAACTACTTCTCTCTGTTTATGTCTATGAAGAATCACAAAGGTACTGGGTTACTCTGCCGCGGTACCCCCGAAGCAATCTAAAATAGTCCGAATATAAACACTTATTATAGGTGCACCCTAGTGATTCAGGACAAGCCAAAAACACGGTTTGGAAAATGGATTCATGGTGTACTCGCTTATTATATAAATTTTTCTACATTTTGAACACAAACAAAGTTACGGACCGCAGCTCTGATTGGTCATTTTTTACCGGGAGCAATGGAGTTTCTGCAAATGGCAATAGGACCACTGGGAGGAGCCAGAGGAGCTTGATTTTTTTCACAGATTATCTGTCTCATATTCTACTGTCAGGACATAATGACAGGTTTAATAAATATGTAAAAAATATTTTTTTACAAAAGTTCCCTACTGCACTTTTAAGTCAGAATTTTTTATTCAGTAAGGATGCATTAAATCGATCAGAAGTGACAATAAATACGTTTATAATGTTGCAAAATATTTATGTAAAAAAGAAATGCTTTTTTTTTTTTTCTATTCATCAAAAATCCCCAAAAATATTAAGCAGCACAACTGTTTTCAACAACAACAATAATAAATATTTTTGGAATGCGCATTAGAATGATTTCTGAAGGATTGTGTGACACTGAAGACTGACATAATGCCTGCTGAAAATTCAGTTTTACTATCACAGGAATAACTTATATTTTAAAATAGAAAACAATTATTTTAAGTCGTAGTTATATTTCACAACGTTACTGTTTTTTCATTATTTCTGATCAAATTAATGAAACCTTGGTGAACATTAGACTTTCAAAAATGTAAAAAAAAAAATCTTCCTGACCCCACAACATTTGAACAACAATGTATATATGTATATAGAGTACACAAAATTTACTTGAACTAAAAAAATAAAAAATTCTCAGTCTTTTGAAAGGGCGAGACAGTGATGGCTTCCCAGTATTCCAGGAGAAGTTCATTCGGGAGTGCATTAGGAAATTTCCGTACTGTGATGCCACATTACTGCAGCAGCTGGTCCGGAGTATTGCCCCAGTGGAAATTGTGAGTTTGAGCTACAGTGTCCTCTGTTTGCTCATGTAGAAAACACTGGAAGTGTCATAGCCTCAACTAGAAAGACTGAACCACATTCTGTGTATGGAAGCCTCACCAGTCCTTTTCTGACAGGGAAGCGACCCCACTGCTCTGTCGGTCCTCACGCAGGCCATCACGGGACAGGTGGGTTTCATGGACGCAGACTTCTGCACAACCTGTGGTGAAAAGGGAGCAGGGAAAAGATGCTCCATCTGTAAAATGGTAAATATCAGGATTCATCTTATGACTCCTGCACTTATTCCAAAAAAGTTATAAAAAGTTTTTTCTTGGTTTGCTGAGGTGCTTTTTTAAATCTTTGCATTTCTTCAGGTGATCTACTGTGACCAGTCCTGTCAGAAGCTGCACTGGTTCAGTCATAAAAAGGTCTGTAAGATGTTACAGGAGCAGAGAGAGAAACATGAAGCGGAGTCAGCATCACGGCTACAGAAACAGGCCAAAGGTATCCAAATCAGATTGACATTTATGAGAAGTATCCCGACTGGAAAACACAATAGTCCCAGGACATTGGGCTACCGATTTTACGAGCCCTGCATTCGTTTCAGGAATCAGGCTTCACTGTTCACGATATATGTTTTTGATTGACAAAAAAAGAACCAAATCATAGGAGTCATTTGCTTCAGGAATAAAGCTAAGATTCAGTTGGAATCATTTAAAAGTAAAGCATTGGAATACACGTTTAGCTGAGGAGGACATAATGCAAGCTCTCATTTTCTTTCATAGCTGAAAGTCATCAAGCATTGGAGGAGACAACGGGCACTATGGAGGAGCTCTCTGTCAGTCAGAGTGAGACCACCAGCTCACAGACCATCCCTCTAACCACAGACTGAATCACAAAGAATCACACCACTTCAACCCAGCAACCATCATCGTCATTGAAGACCCATCGAAGACAAAAGAGAGCAGGTCCGTGACGTCGCCCAGAGTTACTGAAGGTTTCTTCATAATTCTCATACAGGATGCTCTACTGAAAGCACATAACGTAAGGGGAAACCCACCAAAATGCATAGGGAGAATGGTTTAGATTTTTTATTGTTGTTTGTTTGAAATAATCATTAAATGTTTACATTTATGTTGGGAAAATATATATGTATTCATATTTGTGAAAATCATGTATGTGTGATGTAGTTTTTGCTGTAGGAAATATATTATAATATTTTGCTGCAAGACATTGATGCCTATGCCTTAAATTTCTTAGTCTGTTGGTATGAAAAAGGAACAAATTAATAGATGGCGACAGCAGCAGGTTATGTGAGTCTTTATACATCTGTAGAATTTATTTACATGCAACAGATATTTATATTTTGGGGTTATCTGATACTGAAATACAGTTATAAGGTTTCACAAATCAAAATAGATTTCCTGTCCGTAAGTTCTATTACATCAAATGTTCTTTGATGAACATGTCAAATATTAGACTTCACTCACACTACAAATATTTCAGAAAACAACTTGAAAACACACATTAGTCTTGACGAAGTTTATTGAGATTGAAACGACAATGTAAGAGCTGTTTTTCATTGATTTAAACCACTTGGCCTTGTCAAATGTTCCAATGTGTGGACAAGAGTGACGGCAGGGGTCTGGAAATCATCTAAGTTTGACAGTATGTCAGACGCAGGTTTGCTCGAGTTGTCTAGATGGTTCCACCGAGACATGCTTGTACCGTTCCAGTTCATAATGGAGAACTGTGTGATGGATTTGTCCAATGATGGGTTTTCTAGTTCCTCAGAATTACTGCTAAGGAAAACATCCAAAGTCTGCTCCTGTGAAACGTTTGCTGTAGTTTAAAGGTGCTATATGTAGGATTGACACCGAGAGGTTGAACTAGGTATTGCAGTCCAAATTCAAAATATTGGAGAGGGTTATTTTCGCCCGGCCCACCCTCCTCAGACTTGATGCACACACAGGACACTAACAGGAACGAACGGACTTGATGCTGAATGTAATGGAATTTGTTATGTTTTCTGCCCCCTGGCAAACTGGAGTGCCTTAAATACAATTGGGTAAACTGGCAGAGGGCGGTGAGACTGGCATTGAGACGGACTTCCCGCCCAGAATGCACATTTTCAAATGGAGAATAATTGACTGTAGCATTGTTTTTCAGATAAACAAGTATGGTATTTTTATGCTTTAGTAGAGTCAAAAACTTACATTCAGCACCTTTAAACATTAAAAATATTTTTTTTAATACTCATGTCACTTACTCTGCAAACCTCTTTCTTGAGACACATTGATCTGTAACAATAAAGATATATTATATAGATTAGAAACATTTAGAAAATCTTAAAATGCTGGAATTTATTTTCTAGTTAATAGTTCTCTGTGTGAGCGAGTTGGTCACTTTTCTTCCTGTAGGAGGCGCTAGTGCTTGTCTGTCAAAGCCAATAGAATCAAGTACCTTGTCTTTCTACACTGAACAACTGAATTTTCTTTCGCCCTTCCTCCTGCTTCCCTTCTACCAGTGATACAGTACCCCACTGTTTAAAAGTTTGTAATAATTAGCATTTCTAATGTTTTTTTAAAAGTCCCTCATGCTCACCAAGGCTGCATTTATTTACTTAAAAGTACAAGAAAATAAAAGAATTAAACAACAGTTTAAAATAGCTGTTTTTCTATTTGAATACATTGTAAAATGTACTTTAGTCCTGTGATGACAAAGCTTAATTTTCAGCATCATTACTCCAGTCCCAAGTGTCAGATGATCCTTCAGAAATCATTAGAAGATAATGATTTAAATCTTACCCCAAACATTTGAATGGTATAGTGTATCATGGTTAACATAACTGTTTTCAAAATTAGAAATTAGTGTCAGTCACACTGCATGTATTACAAAAACCAGTAAAAATGTCAAAAGTTAAGTAACTCTTGGCTCAACCAGTGTACAGATGCATAATGGTATAGTTTATTAATTTATCAATCACACAATTACCCAGTGTGGTATATCTTATTATTCATTTTACAGCATTTTTTATATCTTTCATCACTTTTGGTGAATTCTAATATTGCAAGTTTATATGTTTATGGAAGCTGACTGTCTAAAGATGTCAGGATGGCAAATGGTGCAGGATGTATTTTACTTAATTAATATCGAATAGTTTTATTGTTAAACAGTAAGCATTAAAAACTAAAATTCTGACATCTTAGGAATCCCGCACGCTGACACCGTCACGGGAACGGTAAAGTACAGTTCTGCTGTCTCGGTTGACATTTTCAAACTTTTTGATGCTACTATTTACTTTTCTTGTCCATGAGAGGGCACACTTTTCTTTAAAATGTTGTTAAGGTTCCACCAAGGGAAGCAAATGTGTGTGGCTTGTTTATGGTATTTGCGTTTGCATTGTTTTCATTGATTGTTATAAATTATCCGTTTTTTTTTTTTTTTAACATGGTAGAAAATAATGCATATTCAGGTACTGGACATATCTTTCTTCACTTGTTGCACTTGTCACTTCAGTAAGTATATAGCTAGTGTGTAGACTATCAATCAATCAAACAAACTTGTCATCTTCTCCAGTCGTTTCCACCTCATTTTCAGTAAGCAGATCAAATCAGCCTGCCATACAGATTGATTGTTGATTAATTAAATGCTGCTTAAATGAGAAAATAATGTTTTCTCTGACACTTTTCGTAATTCATTTTCATAATAAATACTCTGTGGGCTGATTATGCTTGCAGCACCCTTTTAAAAATCAAGACAAAGTTTGTTTTCATAAAATGCTGAGTGTTTAACAGCACAAACACATCTCTAAGTGAATTAGGAGCTCTCAGGGAGTCCAGTACGCATTCATTTGACTGCAGATGTTGGAGTGTTTCTCTGGGTGTGGTTTAACAGAGACTGACTGCGCTCGTTTTATCATTCCGCTCACCTGAGCCTCTGCCAAAACTGGAGGCGGGAGCGTTTGTATACTGTATAAATAACCCGAGACATGATAGTGAGTGAGAATCATTCAGACTCCAGGAGCATCTCTCCAAGGGCTGTGGGTTATTACACATCAATATGCATATAAACGCACCCGAATCGTACAATTTCATGTTTTTATTTTGCTTTTTAATAAGGAGTGGTCTGACTTTGAAGAATGATGCAACGGAGATTTTCTACTCTCATGTGGTCAGTCCCGTGCAGGATGCTCAGAGCAACTCGTCTCTGAATCGCGCGCGCTCCGGTGGAAGAGGCTTCACAGCGCACGAGAGAGGTGAGCTCACGCGCAGCGCTTCACGACATTAGACTCAATTTTATTAGTGGTCATTTATTTTGATAGATTGTTTTGATGTCTCATTTACAATTAACATGAAAAAAAAAGTTTTTTTGTTAAATTTAAGGAAAGGGAGAGTTTTGATTGGTCGATTTAAAGAAACGTCGTTAGAATATCTTCATATGTCTTTTTATAATTATTATTATTTTTAAGTAAACTAAACTCATTTAAACCAAAATGTGTTTTTATTTTTATTTTTAAGCAAACTAAACTCACTTTAAACCAACATGTTTAAATAAATGTTTCAAACCTTAACAAATATATAACCAATATAACATCACAAAGAGTACTCACATTTCAGAAATTTCTGAATTACTTTGTCTTTAATTATGTGAACTAAATGTTTTTGTATTTATTTGCTCATTCATTTTAGAAAATAGAAAATAAACAAAAAGCTGATATTTTACATGTGCTTAGGAGACCGGGGCTAGTTGTCACACTTTTTACTCTGGTGAATATTTCTGTCAGAGGTTTATTTCTGAATGTCAGTTTCTCTATTGAGGTATGCCTTAAATTCTTGGCCATCTTCCATCGTCAGATCATACAGATTATTTAACGTGTGTTGATGTGTAGTGGGGCATGTTGTCACACAGTATGGGTTCTGACAGTGAAGACCACCATTAAATAGACTATTACAGACTTTGCAGCTAAATTTAAACAGTAATGAATCATGAAACACCATTGACATTAACACTGAAATGTATTAATAATATGCAAGTAATTGTATGTTGCAAGGAGAAAGTTAGCTTTGTGTGTTAAGGTTAACGCTGGCAAAATACTGTAGGAAATGATAGCTATATTACACAGTCTCTTAACCGCATCGGGAGGCAGAGATAAATTGATGCCGAGTACAATGTCCTCTGAGTGAATCTTGTCAGAGTGGAGAGTGGAGGTGCAGCTCAGCTTTTCAGGAAGTCTCCAGGGGGAACCCTGTTTGTTTTGAACGACTGTAACTTGAAGTGGGGAGGAAGAAAATGTCCCTCCGATCCCCATTCATCATGTCCTGTCATAGAGAGGGGGGCACATTGTAACTGAGGTGTGTTGCTGCTGTTTGAATGGATTTGGGCTTGGGTTACGCTGACAGGAGGCTCTTCTCTGAGGCAGAACAATGCTGACAGTATAGCCAGCAGCACCAGTGAAATCTGACAATAAGAGGCTCAGAGTCATCATTCATCTGTATGCTAAACCATTTCCGCTCAGTTCAGATAAGGGCTTAAGTAAAGCAAACCAAGCATATCATCCATACCACTGTTGTTTATGTCTGTTCACAAACCATGAAGGAACAGCACCAAGGTGGATCCTATAAGTCTTTCTTCATAGATCTTAAAAGACTTGTGTTGATCTGATATTAATATGTCAATCTGGCTAAATGTTATTTATCCCTTTGTGTTGCAGAACGAATCCCAGTCGGCTGCAGAGAGCTGCGATCCACAAAGTACATCTCAGACGGCCAGTGTACCAGCATAAACCCTGTTAAGGAACTGGTGTGCACTGGACAGTGTCTTCCAGCTCAGATGCTGCCCAACTGGATCGGTGGATACGGTAGGAAGTTCGGGAATCGCCGAAACAATCAGGACTGGCGCTGTGTGAACGACAAGACCCGTACCCAGCGGATTCAGCTCCTGTGCCAGGATGGCAGCACCAGGACCTACAAGATCACAGTGGTGACCTCCTGCAAATGCAAAAGATACACACGGCAGCACAACGAATCGGGAGTCAAGTCTGTGGGATACGCTCATACCCAGATAAAAAAACTAAAGATCAAAGCAGGCACGGGGACGGAAAGCTAAATGAGTCTCTTCCTCCGACTGAGCTAGATTTTCCCTTTTAAAAGAAGTTAGTATAAACGTGAGGGCTTGTGACATCAGCTCACAGGAACACTGAACTTTCTTTGTGCTGCCTTTGAGAGCAAGTGTGGGGCTCTGAGTTCACTGTGAAACCAGATGTCCAGTGCAATCTTTGGAAAGAAGAGAAAAAA
Source organism: Carassius auratus (assembly GCF_003368295.1). Classification (NCBI taxonomy): domain Eukaryota; kingdom Metazoa; phylum Chordata; class Actinopteri; order Cypriniformes; family Cyprinidae; genus Carassius; species Carassius auratus. The sequence goes on along the minus strand of NC_039282.1, from coordinate 14,694,420 downwards.
AAGACTAAATCTCATCACCAAAATAATCTCAGTAACATGCAGCCACTAGTGAAGACCTGTTCATAATCATGTCAAAGAGACTGACAATGACAACTGCATATTACGTTACAAAACAGTTAGAAACAGGCCTGTGATCCTAATTGTTTTTTGTCATCACTGCCTGATATGTGTGGTAATCACTTGCTGTAGTATATGCTGTAAGTCTTTGTGTTCAATGAAAATAAGAGTAGTTCTCAAACCCAGGAAATGCATAGCTACATGTAAATTAAATGTCTGTACATATTCATATGCATTTGTTTATGTAATTAATTGTTTTGAAGGATCTTTATGTGTATTATTGTGACGTATAAGCTGATGTAATATATTTTGCCTTGACTTTGCTCATTTTTAGTTTATGCAAGCATTATTCAGACAAGATATTGCACTATAGTGACAATGCTTATATTGGCTATTATGGTGTAAAAACATTAAAATGAAAACATCTGAAAATGTCTCAGTATAATAATTTGCATGAGGTGACATTTTGAACTCCAGTTGATTCATTTTAACTGAACAATAATTCAATACATGTCTAATTTTTGTTTCATGCATAACAAACATAGTTTATATAAACTAAACTAAAGAATAGATGAAAATATTTAACTAAGATTATTAAACTTTGTATGACTCATATAAAGAAAAGGAGGGGTTAACAGACAATATTTAATAGTTGACATAAAAGTCAATCATCGGCTGTCATCACAAAATCAGACTCTATGACAAGCCATCAACATTTAAAAACTAGTTAAAATCTATTTTGTATTAGTAACCACATGTGGTTGAATTAGAAATTCATTTTAGTTAAAAGTATATTTGTTACTCCTGCTTATAATTTCTTTTTCAATACAGTGGTAAGTTTCACTATTCATTGCATAGGCTACTATTTATTCTTTAGTTTATTGTAACTTCAAATAGTTTGTTTTTCTAGTATGAAATAAATATTAAAATAATTATATATATATATATAAAAAACGTTTTAAGTGAACTATAAGGTCATTCTGCCTCAACAAAAAGTGACTAAATAAATGTTACTATTAAAAATTGGGTTACTCATAATTTATTTTTTTATGTCATAATCTTACCTTAGTATTTAAAAACGCTAGTGACTTCTAGTAGAGGCAAGTTAAAGAAAGTTAAATACATGTTAAAACGTTTGCCATGATTTAGTAGAAAATTATTCATGAACATATACTACATTACAATGTCAGTGTCCAGTAAAAAGATACAGTTGATGTTCGTGTGCATGAATTTTGGAATATCATTTAAAAAACATTAAATCATTCTACACAATGGGATGAGATCCCAGCTGCCACGATCTCTTGATAGGTGGACCGTGGTCGAAAAGCTCACGCTCTCTGACAGAGTTACAGCGGGAAAGCTGCAACACTACAGCCGCGAAACAGCCCAAATCACCCCGCAGAAAGACGGTTAACATGTTCTTCCCATGAACTCGGTTGCCCCAAATGATGAGCTTATTAGAACGGCGAAGAAATGCAGCACGTCGCTGCTTTTCCTCCGACAGGCCTCTGGATCCCGGCTGTCTGCTGGCACGCGACGCCGAGCCGAGCGCGGCCCGGCCCGGTTGCGCGTCGGTGGATTTCCCGGTACGTTAGATGTAGTTCTGCTCGCTGGAGGCTCCGGGGAAAGGGCGGGACTGCCCACACCGAAACAATTCTGCACCATTCTCAACAGACCTCTGATAAGCTACACGATTCAAGCGTTTGAGAGGTGAGACTTGCCATACAGTCAGTGAGTATGAAGCTGAGTTTTACTAACCTAAGTTACACACTTGACATGTAGTTTGTTATTAGCAGAAGAAAACATCACAACAATAAATTATTATACCTGTCACAGTTACGTCCGTTGCTTAGACAACTGGATTCTTTCCCCTTTCAAGTAAACAGGCAGCAGTCCAAGGACATACTGAATGTAGCTCATGTCCAGAACAGCTTTTTCAATACTTATTAAGAACATCTGCAGATGCTTAAAGACTTGGGAAAGGCTAAAAGCACTTGACATTGACTTGGCATATTTAATAAATTGCACTGTGAAGTAAAAGTTTGCTGTGATTTTCATATTCAAAAAGCTGTCACTTCAATTGTCTGGGACAAAAGCATCAACTGCTGTTGTAATTCATTTTATGGAATATTACATTCAAATGTCCAGACTATATGACAGATGTGGCCTAAATAAGCATGTCTTATTAAATTATAGTTATTTCTGTGTTGTTAGACACTATAACATGCAAAAAGCAGAATGTCAGGTATACTTTTGACCTACTACTGTAAGTTATGTTTTCATTGTTTTAGTATGTACAGTAATGTATTAATCCGTAATTCTTTCAGTTGTTTAGATCTTAATCAAATTCAGTACACAGGCTGCATTTAAAATCACACACAGTAATATCTAAAAAGATGTCTTTTGAATAACTACTTTACATGCACTATATTATGGATGTGCTTAATGTAATCCACACATATTACATTTATTATGTTGTTATGTCTCTGCCAATCACAAATCTAATTGCGTGGTCTTGTGGGATAGTAAATTGCCTGTAGCTTTCAAATAATCCTGAAGACCTTGATTAGCTGGTTAATTTGTGTTTAATTAGGGTTTGAGCTAAACTGTGTAGGAAAGTGTATCTCGGACCCCTGCCCTACATCCCTTAACCCCTTTAAAGCTGTATAATAAGGACTGTGCCCATATTTGGATGTGCCCATAGTCTGAAAGTATGTGATTTTGAAAGCAGCTACTCACCTGTCGCCACCTAGTCTCAGTATGATGTATACGGCGAACAAAATTAGAAACACTTCAGGATTCATCGTCAGATTGGTTGAATTCTACAGGATTTCCGGGAGACGTGTGTTGCATTTTTTTAACATTCCACTTGGATGCTGTGACAATGAGCACTTATCAGGATCAAATAACTGCTGGATTTTCAGAAGTGAGATATGTGAAGTTCATGATATAGACTCTTTATAATATGTCCAAGGGTTTTACACTTAATTCCCCACTGTTATTGTTGGGAAATATCCACACCCCTAAACATGACAAAACAAAACGTGATTGGTTGCATTCAAAGCTGCCAAGGTTCCCAGAGACCACAGAGATCTCCCAAGTGAATGTATAAAATGTGCTCAAGCACCCCAGAAAGCCCTTAAAGGGTAAGTTCACCCAAAAATTTAAATTATGTAATTAATGACTCACCCTTACAACGTTCCAAACCCGTAAGACCTCCGTTCATCTTCGGAACACAGTTTAAGATATTTTAGATTTAGTCCGAGAGCTTTCTGTCCCACCATTGAAAGTGTGTGTACGGTATACTGTCCATGTCCAGAAAAGTAAGAAAAACATTATCAAAGTAGTCCATGTTACATCAGAGGGTCAGTCACCCTAGCAGCCAAAGAGCAAAGGGTTTGTTTTCTCTTCTTTATCCAGATTATGTTTCAAAATTGTGCATTTTATGGAATTAATGATTATCTCTGCTCATGAGTGCTGACATTGACTATTATCATATAAATTAATTGGTGTAAATTATATATTTGATTCAAATACACACTTTCTTTGTGGTTTTCAATTGGAATACTTCATTTTAAAACACTTTCTGAAATGTCTGTATTGATGAAAATCTGTTCACACTGAACACTCCCTTCCCTAATATGCTGTAACATGGTCTACATATCTATGAAATGTACGTTGAGTGAAAGTTGGACCACTTTAAGCCATTCATAAAACAGAATTTCTGATGCAGGCTTCAAAGATACGTGTGATGCTGTTATATAATAAATATGAAAAAACTCCAATCAGAGAAGCTGTTTATAATATCTAGTATCTACAGTGGGTATAGAAAAAAATTAAACCCCCTTTAAAATAATCACATTTTGTGGCTTTGCCAACTGAAATCAAGACAAACAGTTTTTGTTTTATTTACCGGTAGTTATATTTACTCAGTGCAACTTATAACATCCAAGTTAAAGATATAACACCAATATGTATGAGTTCGAAAAAGGATCACCCCTTGTGTCAGTATTTTGTTGAACCACCTTTTGCTTTAATTACAGCATTTAGTCTGTTGGGATTTGTCTCTACTAACTTTGCACATCTAGACACTTTTCTTTGCAGAACTGCTCAAGTTCAGTTAAATGTGATGGTGACTGTTTATGGACTGCAGTCTTCAAGTCATTCCACAGTTTTTCAGTGGGGTTTAAGTCAGGGCTTTTACTAGGCCATGCAAAATTCACCTTTTTCTCCTTCAGCCACTGTGTGCTCAGTTTTGCTGGGTGCTTTGGTTCATTCATTGTCATGTTGGAAGGAAAAACTTCTTCCCATTGACAACTTTCTGGCAGAGGACAGCAGATTTTCCTCAAGAATTTGACAGTATTTTTAACCATCCATTGTTCCTTTCCTTACTAGTGCTCCAGCCCTGTCTACAGAGAAACACCCACATAACAGCATATTACCACCTCCATGTTTTATTGCAAGAATGCTGTTATTTGGATGGTGAGCTGTACTGGACTTCTGCCAGACATACCATTTGGCATTGATGAATAATTCAATTTTAGTCTCATCTGCCTCAGAGTTTTCAAGGTGCGTTTTGCATTTGGTGTTGATGAATAATTCAATTTTAGTCCCATCTGCCTCAGAATCTTCAAGGTGCGTTTTGGCTTTTTTCTTGCAATCCTCCCATACAAGTTAGGTTTATGGAGTTTGTGATATTGTTGTCACATGCAAACAATAACCAATCTTTGTCATAAATTTCTGCAGCTGCTTCAGAGTTGCTGTAGGCCTCTTGGTCACCTCTCTAAACAGTTTCCTCCTGGCTCTTTCATCCAGTTTGGAGCAACGTCCTGATCCAGGGAGGGTCTGTGTTGTACCAAATACCTTCCACTTCCTAATAAAAAACATCACCGTGCTTCTAGGCATTGATACAGCCTTTGAATTTTTTTGCATCCTTCTCCTGACTTGACTGACCTGACTCAGGTGCATAAATCAAGAAGCACACTGAAGCACTCTTTTAGCACACTGAAAGACATACAATTAGAAAAAGGCAAGGGTCTATCATAAAAACAACCAACCAACACAATACCAACAAGGTGAAAAAAAAGTGCAAAAAAGGTAAAAGTGTCTTAAAAACATACTACAGTTTTGTTTTCCCAATGTACAACAGGGGACAGGGATTTACAGTTATGTATATCACATGTTCAGGTTTACATGTAATTAATTGTTTTTGCCACAAATTGGGTGTGTAAAAGATTTATGTTTTATAATATTATAATAATGACAAGCAGTACAATCTTTACATGGAAAGTTTCCTTGGGACCTGAGAGGGTCCCAGGAGTGGGCATATAGGTATCTGCATGCACCAATTTGTTCCTTATCTCCTTCCAAGTACTGAAATGCTCCAGGAAAGTTCTTTTCATGCTGAGCTAATCAAAATGAGCACTGTGGGAAAGTCGTGGCCTAGTGGTTAGAGAGTAATCCTGTAGTGTGAGCCAAGCTTGAGGTTGTGGGTTCGAGTCTAAGGCCAGCAATACCATGAGTTAGGTGCCCTTGAGCAAGGCACTGAACCCCCAACTGCTCCCCGGGCACCACACCATAAATGGCTGCCCACTGATCCGGGTGTGTGTTCACAGTGTGTGTGTGTTCACTGCTGTGTGTGTGCACTTTGGATGGGTTAAATGCAGAGCACATATTCGGAGTATGGGTCACCATACTTGGCTGATTGGGGGCAGCTGTGGCCTAATGGTTAGAGAGTTGTACTTGTAACCTGAAGGTCGTAGGTTCAAGTCTTGGTGCCGGCAGGAGTTGTAAGTGGGAGGGAGTAAATAAACAGCGCTCTCTTGCACCCTCAATACCCATGGCTGAAGTGCCCTTGAGCAAGGCACTGAACCCCCAGTTGCTCCCCACGTGCTGGATATATAGTTTCCCACTGCTTCTCACTGCTGTGTGTGTGCACTTGGATGGGTTAAATGCAGAGCACCAACTCTGAGTATGGGCTACCATACTTAGCAAATGTCACGACTTTCACTTGGTCAAATGGCTTTGTGTACCATTGAGAAGGTGATTAGCTACATCTGACTGAGTTTACAAGTCATTTTTAAGAGGGGACGGGGGTGACCCAGTGATTCAGATTTTTTCATTTATTTTTTTGACATGTCGGTGTTATATCTTTCACTTGAATATTATAAGCTGCATTGAGTAAATACCGCTGGCTAAATCAAAAACTGTCCATCTTCTTTTCAGTATATATATACTGAAAATATCCTGGTATATCTGTATATATATACCATCCTGGTATATATATCCAGGCAAACGTCATGAAATCTGCATCAGGAACAGAATAACTCACCAGACGACGAGAAATCCAGCTTCGTTTGTGGTTTGACAGCATTGCAGGCTGTTCCAGTGTCCATAAATCACTAAGATAAACATATTGTTGACACCTCTCAGCACTACTCCTTAAAGCATGAAACCGGATAAGATATTTTAGAAATGTTTTTGCTGGCTCTGAAATGTGAGGTTCAAGATTTCTGTGATTTTCTTCTAAATCTCCTCTCTACGGCAATGACAAGGGCTGGAAAGCAAAACCCATATGTTTATGGAACACTCAAAAGAATATGAGCAGTATAGTGATTCATTGCTTGACCCTAATGCACCATTGTTTAGTAATCATGAATAAATTGATTTTTATAAGGGATGTTTTTAATTGTCCTATTGTCTACCTGTTTATTTTTATTTTTTTCAGGCCTCAGGTGCGATACGTCCTTTGGTGTCTACGGTCATTGCGACCTCGTCAGAGGGCTACCTGGACCACTCGGTGGAGAGAGCAAAGTACCGCACCAGTGAAATGCCTCAAGGATTTCTTTATCACATTATTTTCCAGGCCTACCAATGGGTATTAGAAAACCAAACACATATATTGATTAGAATAAACCTCAGAGTTAATATTCAAAGTACATTAGTACAAACTACATATCTCAATTTCTGTTGTATTCATTTTTATAAAATCAAACAAAGAAATGTGTTCAAATCTTGGTCCAACTTTTGTTCATTGTCCCTGAGATTTGCATAAACCCACAGGTTCTTCTGCTCTAAGGCACTGTGACTTTTATTATTATTCCCATGTGTAATTAGTTGTGTGTCAAAATAATAAATCATAATTGTTTAGTCTGGCTCAAACAATGCATTCACAGAAATGGCTGCTTTCTCATCCAGACTAACAAAGTTTCTCATGGAGCTGGAGTGTAGTGTATTTCATCCTTTTTTATGTCATTTATTGTTGTAGGACTGCGATCTTTGTATCTGATTACGTTTTAGTTGAACTTTCGATAACCGTAACAGATAGAAGTGTTAAAAAGAAGCATTGGGATTTATAGGGCTCCTTAGAGGAGCATTTTTTGGGTGCCGGATTTTTTGCTTCTGGAAATCTTGTTGCTTTTGGCTGCGATATCGAACGTTAGCTTGAGTTTTCTGTGTCAAGTCACAGCTGTCTGTCCTCAATTAATTCTAAATAAAGATAAAACCATGACATGAAGAAATACAGAGGATGAGGCAATCTGAAGAATGGGTAATATCAAGCCCGCATGGGTGTTACCTGACACTCCGGCTCTTCTGGGTCTTTTCTTCTCCAACCCCAACAGTGAAGGGTCTGCGAAAAGATTTATATGCTTCTCAAACCAAATTTTCTATGAGACTCTGCCATCACGTGACATAAGGCAGTCCATACTTCTTTTTTATGTAGCATTCAGCGCATTTGACACTTTTTTACAATGGGTTTTTTTTCAGGTGGGTGTTTTGAGTGAGGGTTTTTGGATGTAGCCGACGGCCATGTGTCAGAACCCTCTCTGTGGTAGCCTCGAAATGACTGATGCCATTTCAGCATGCCATCCCATTGAGTCTCAGAGAGCTTGAGCTTTACAAAAGAAGAGACATCCAACCCCGTGAAGGTCTGGCTGTGCATTGATGAAAAGGGGGGAAAAATGCCAAAGGTTAAATGATTGCAGGACTTTCTCCTTTAATTTGCCCTGAAATCACAGAGCTATGTAAGCGAAGCTCTCCTCTCCACACGGGATGAAATATTGCTTTAGATATTGCCCTCGTGACGTCTCAGGTGGCATGATTTAGGTTGTGTAATCCAACCGCTGTCTTAGAGCGATTAACTGCAAAGAACTCTATTCATAAGAATCGGAGACATTTTTTACAGAAATCCCATGCCCAGATGTTTGCCTCTATAAGAAACAGTCCTTCATGACCTGAAAAAGTTATTTCCTACACAGGTGTTTGGATAAAGGTTTGTATGGTTCTGATTTACGTCATCTGCATTTATCAAACTGGAGCTTCTTGTTTCGTTTTCTTCTGGTTTTTGTCCTGATTTCTCCTTTGCAGTGCAATGAATTTGACTTTGAGTTTGGCTCTGAGTGCCTACACTTGGCCCTGCAGCATTGTGGCGCGAATGCAAAGCTCATAGAAGGACCACCGACTTTGTGGAAAGTAAGGAACAAAAGGTTTGACTTATTGTTGTCTTGCGTATAGGATTTATGCCACACATAGTAGGTCCAGCAGTCTGAAAACACACTGAAAACGTTTCAGTTCATATTTTTTAAACCTGGAAAAACATTTGAGATATAAAATTAGATTCTAGATGTCTAGTTCTAGAATTTTCTAGAAGTCCACATTAATCCAGATAATTTTGAAAATGCACCTTTTTCTCTTAAATACATTACAGTGTTTTTGTGCAAGAAAAAAAAAACTTTAAAAAAAGCATTTTTTTGTGTTGTAGTATGGACTGGTTTGATATTTGCTAATAAAATGATTGCGCCTGAAGAATAGCATGAACATTGTATGATGTCTGGTCTCTCTTTATCCTCTCATTAAGCATTTATGAAGCTTTATGCATGCCCAGCAACTATTCAGATATTGTTTTGGGTATATTCACATACATGTCTATGTGGGTTAAATTTGACTAAACAAAATTTGAGAAATTCATGTGAATTTTTTATTTTATTTTTACTTGTAATAATGATAATCTGCTGTAATGGAATGTTTTTTTATTGAATCAGGAAAATGTACAACAGAAGTATATTTACTAGTGGTCTCAGACTTTTGGGCTCCACTGTATGTTTATGTCTATTGCAACAAACAGTAAATCACTCCCAACAGTGTGTACAACCACTAAAACTAACATTCATTTCTATAGTATACAGCACATTTCCCTTAAGCACAAGCTGTCAGTTTTGCACAGTCCTTTAATGTGATGTTTTATTGCCCTTGTTTTCTTTTTGTAGGTAACATACAAGCTAGATCTAGCATCTGCGGAGGCTATTATTAAAGGTATTGTGTTTAAGTTGTTCAGTAAAGAAATAAATATTTTGCAGGCCACTTATTTGAGTCATTGCTGGGAATACAGTATTGCCATTCACTGTTGTTATTGCAGACTTGATGTTGTTTGATTATACTTTTTATCTGGGCAAGTCAAAATAGACACTTTTCCACAGTCAGATCATTGGGCAAAAACAAACTGTTAGTAACGTGCATGTAAATATACAAAGAGAGATTGTGGACCACAGAGGCTAACTGCCATTTCAAAATGTCTACATGTTGTCTTTCTATATACAAACAAACTTTTTAAGAGAAATTATAAAAATGACTTTTTGTGGCCTGTAAGGTATGAGTTGACCCAGCAAAGGGCCAGTTCTTTGGTTAGGAAAGAAATCAAAGAATTGGTCGAAACCTTCCATTTTGCCATAAATGTGTGGTGATTCAGTTGTATGTTTGCATGATTTTAGTAAAGTTTCCATGCACTCATTTACTAAACACCGTATTTCTTGAAAAATTTACACATGAAAGATCACACAGGATTTTTTTGTTATTTTTATTATTACACACTCTTAGGGCCCTATTTTAACGATCTGAAACGCAAGTGTCAAAGCGCGAAGCGCAAGTAACTGTGGGCGGGTCTCGGCGCCGTTGCTATTTTCCCGTCGGGATAAATGGCTCTTGCGCCCGGCGCAAATCTAAAATGGGTTAGTCTGAAGTAGCTTCATTATTCATAGGTGTGGTTTGGGCGTAACGTGAAATAAACCAATCAGAGCGTCATCCAACATTCCCTTTAAAAGCAGGCGCGCAAGTTCCATTATGGATTGCTATTATTATGGCGTATTTACCAGGCGCACGCCAGGAGCGGTTCACAGCCGAGGAGACGTTCTTGTAAGAGCAGTGAAAAACAGAGAAGTTGTGTTGTATGGGGACGGGAGAATAATTAGCCTGAATAATTTGTAAGCTAGATTTATGCCTATTTTTTCACATCTTCGTGGCACACCACAATGATTTCCGTTATCTCATTTGTTAATATTTTTTAGTGTAACAATTTATGATTTGCAAAAATAACTGTTGCATCTGTTTAGATTACATGAGCAAAGTGTATGCGCGTTGTGCACGCTATACATTATGGTCAAGCATGCGCCCTTAAAATAGCATAGCCTAATGAACAAAGCGCCACTGACTTTAGACTAGGTTTTTTCTGGTCAGTGGCGCAATTGTTTAATGGAACAGCAAAATAGCACCAGGGATTGTTTGCGCCGGAACACGCCTCCTTTTTTGCGCTGAACCGCCCAGGGAACGCAAGTGCATTCACTAGTTTAGCGACGTGCTTCTGTGGAGGGAAAAGCGCGCTTTGCGCGGGTGCAAAATAGGAATGACACATGCGTCGGTGTACAAAGTCAATTGCGCTGGGTGCAAGATAGGGCCCTTAGAGTTGCTTCTTCAAACTTGTTCACAAACAGGGTTAAACTGCAGTGATTATGGTTAAATGTACTAATCACATTTTCATTTTCTCTTCAGAGACCCCTTTGAGGTCAGCACATATCATCACAGGAGCTGAAGCAGAAGCCAATGAGTTGGCTAAAGCGCTTCAGGAAAAACTGAACATGGTATGTTTAAGATGACATCCCTCGTCTTATAGTTTAGTTAAAATAGCCTTTGCTTAGATATGTGTTGTGTATTTAGATGTTTTAAGTTGTCTGTCTGTCAACTCTCTTTACTCTAATTTCCTACTCACCCCCTCCAAAAACCAAACTTGTGACTCGCCTGTCCTGCAACTGTATGAGGACTAACAGATGTTGAGAACGATACTTGGATGTACTTTTTGAAATGGATAAGGTGTCTTGTTCGAGTGTGACCAGTTTCCCATTTATTCCACACTGATTTTTGGAGCCAGTCCAGCTCGAGACATGTCTTCAGGTTGTAGCTCTCGCTGTAGGAGATCCATCTTCCAGTGCACCTACAAAAAAAAAGGAAATATGGCGTGTTTTATCCAGACTCCATGCATGCAACGGAAGCCCATCCTCCTTTGTAGCTGTTCCAAGTTCTTCATTAAGCACATGTCCTTCTCTTGATAATGTTGCAAACATGAGAGCACCCAGCGTACCGTACGCCTGATTGGTTCCAGACGTTGCTGCTCCCCCAGGTGCCGGCTGGGGTCAGTTCTCCCGAGCTGTTCCTGCGACTCGAGGGAGATGAAAGAAAAGGAGGTGATTACAGATGAGGAATCAAATTTGTCCCAGTGCCATTTGTAAATCTAATCCCCATTACAGTGTCTCCATTACAGCGAAGTGAAACTCAAAGTTGGGACCATTCCAGGCATGCAGGTGGTAAGATTGGCTCTGGCTGCGTTTTTTTTTGGTTATAAAGGATAACAGACAGTGATAAGGTGATCCTTTTAGCAAGATGTAATAATTACACCCATGTATGCTGCAGATAAGAAACCGGAATGGGGTGCCGTCTACTTTCATCAAGCCTCAAGTTCACTAGGGGCACACTTTTTGCTTGGAAATGGGGGATTAGAGTCTAAACCGGTGTACCATAAGGTGCAGATCTCGAATGTGGTATTTTGTATACGACCGAGAGTGATATTCACATTCCTCAGCTGTGGGATTTCTAGATAATTTAATACCGAGAGCATGCAGGTAGTGTATATATCATTTTAAGCTACATAAGTAAATCTCACGCAGAAAAAAATCACTTTAGTTCCATCAGAGACTATAAAATTCCATTGACTACATGTAATCCTGGCATTTCAGTGATACTGCATAACTCTTGACTGTAATGTATTCCTACGTCAACCTCGGATTAAGCCACAACATGAGCTGACATGATTCCCAACACGTAACTGCGGTTACAAATGAACTCCTTGCCCGGGAAAAAACACATTTCTGTTTTTGAATAGTTTACAAATCGTTTGTTTGTAAATCTGTGGAAATTAAAGCATTACCAGAATTTTTGCATGACCCGTAACGTCTAATCAGGACCAAGTGTGTGGCTTGTTTTTTGGTTTTGGTCATTTTGAAGCACTTATTCTTGCTTCGCCACCATTCAAAAATCCTCATGTAGGCTTAACAGCTCAACCTGGTTCAGATTTCAAAATGATCTTGTAAATCCACAGCTTGGAGTGAGCTGGTTTTCATCTAAAGCCATGGTTGGTTATCTTTCAAGAGTGAATAGTCCTTGCATGTGTTTCCAATAACCATTTAATATTTCCAGTTTTCTCGTCAAGGTCGAGTCTGTGCCAAACACTTCTGTTTATTTCAGGGCCAGGGACAGGATACGATTTGATATAAGGGCTATAATATGATTTCATATGCAGAGCATCTGTGGTTGTGTTGCTTTTATAAAAAGGGATGAATCATTAGATCTTAATAAATAAAATTTGTCTTTCGTGATGGTGGGATTGCTTGTTTTATTGAATTTGGTCTCTTTTCTCAAATGGAGACAGACGTCATTCCATGTGCACAGGAGAGTAATGCTGAGTACCTGTCCAAAACTAGAAACTTCATTCACTTATCATGTCAACGATACATGCATACACAAGTAATTCCATGTTGAAGCCAGCATAAATCAGATTTGACTTTTTAATGCATGTTCCTGGTCTCATTTGAATGACTCATCTGTCACTTTATTTAAAATAAAAAACAAATTGTTTTTGTAATAATTCATCAAAATATAATAACATAATCTCACTCTGAAACACCTTTACTTTTTTGCTGACATTAAGAAGTCAGTCTAGTCTATTGAATAGTGTTAACTAATAGCCAGATGGCTTTTTTGCAAAAAAAAAAAAAAGAAAACAAGAATTTAATTTGGATTCATTCTGGTATGCATACTACCATTAAGAATTTGGAGCTTTTGAAAGAAGTCTCTAATACTCACAAAGGCTATGTTTATTTAACCAAAAAAAAAAAAAAAAGTGGTTCATCTAAATACATGTGGTTTTATAAAAGTGGTTCATCTAAATACATGTAAATATCTTCTAAATATATACTGTATGTTTGTGTGTATATACACACAATGATATATATCATATATAATGATAAATATGCACGGCACACACACATATACTATGTAAACAAATACTTTTATTTTAGATACAATCAATCACAATTAATTGTTTCCCAGCACTTATTTTAATATGTTTTAAAATTAGATTTTATTCTTGCAATGGCAAAACTGAATTTTCAGCATCCATCGCTCAAATCTTCAGTGTCACATGATCCTTTAGAAACCATTACAGAACTAACAAATAGCTAAGTGTGATTGCATCATATAATAATTGCCGTTAATAGTGTTCATCGTCTTGTTGACTGTCTTATGTTAATTTTTTTTTGAAAATTCCTGTCATATTCACATAAACTGACAGTCACCACTCAACACTTATAAGCTAAATATTGTAGTACTTAATATTGTAAACTTAATTTTCTGTAAAGTTGCAATAATAATAATAAACTTGAATTGAATTCTGATATGCTGAATTATTATTATTATTTTTTTTTAAAATTAATGTTAAATTATTTCTAATAAGAGGTTATATTTAGTCTGGGTAAGTCTTATTATACTTGTTCTCAGTAGGATATACAGCCATCATTTACTGTAGAAATTTTCACCCACTTATTAGTTTGGTGTGACATTAATGTTATGTCCTTTTTTTAGATGACTGGATCAAACTTCTTGGGGGTCTTGGATATGGTGAAACATTTTGAAGACACTGACCACGCTCGTTTATACCCAGTAGTTATTGTATGGGTAAGTTTACACGCATTGACCTTTTCATATTTAGTTTAAAATATTTTTTTTATATATGTTCCTTGATGTTACTTTAATCAAACATAGCATTCAGTGTGAACACAGAACTATTTGAGAACATTTGACTGTGAAGGGAGAGAGTCTAACCTTAAACTCAGTTTGATGTTTCCATCAATGTGACATAGAAACAAATGATATGCATCAGATCACAGAAGTGCTAAAACTTACTGATAGTATTTGTGGCATAATGTTGATTATTAATGTTGTTTGTAAATATAGACCATAAAAAATAATTGGTAAATAACCCAATGTTTAAATAAAGTAACATAATTATAAATGAAGATGTAGCTTGGAATAATCTTACACTAAAACATGATCTTGCCCAGTCCTAACTTTTAAGGGCAAATTACTAATGAGTAAAATCAATTAGAGCAATTTTTTTTTGGAAGTACATTTACATTTGCTTGTTTGGAAAAACCGTTGATGTTTTGATTTGTTGTTCTTGTCCAGTATTTGTACCTCAAAACATCTTAGTCTTAATCTCTGGGAATGTCATCACTCTCACCTTCATTTCTTAAATTTGTTTCAAAAGCATAAATTCTGCTCCTGCAGTCCTGCAGCTCCAGCCTTCCCAGAATCCATATGTGCTTCCTTAAACATTCCCTCCGAAGGGCTGTTAGATAACCTCTACTCTCCATCATTATTGGTTTCACTCATTGTTTGGATTACACAGATGCTTTATCTTATCATCATTACAGATGTCATGATAACACTGTGAGAGCGTGTGATTGCAAGTAAAACCTCAAGCCATGCTTCAAGATTTTTTTTTATAAAGAGCTATTCGGAGGAATGCTTAACTTTCTTTACATTTACATTACATTTGGATCCACTTAAGACTCTTTTACATTTCCATCCGGGTTTCAGTTACCTTTTTTGTACTTGCAGAGATACTTTGTTATGAAACTACGAAAAAAGCTATTAGTCAAAAGTAAACAGCAGTTCCCCCATTTCTACTGGGGTATGACCTCTGTTAGAAATATGTCTTTCTTCAAGCAGTTTGCAAAATGAGCACAGCCCGTTTTATTTGGTACGGATGCATACAAGCCACATCTTCTTGAAATGGTGATGCAAGGGAACGGAAAAAGAAATTGCATTCATTTAACGGATCGGTGAATGCTGGGTCAGTTGCAATGGAAACTTTTCACTAAGAGCTGGTTCTTAACGTTTTGCATGGGAGCTCAACCTGTCCAAACACACAGAGAACGCTGAGAGTTTGTTAAAAAGAGTACTTAAAATTAATAGGTCTATCCCATAGATATATAGTGTATTCTATTGTATATTCTAAGTGTTTTTCTTTTTAAGAATAGGGAATGTTTAGTTGAAATAAGTGCAGGTTATTATGTTATTATCAATTTTTTGTGGATGGATGGAGTCACTGCAGATGATTGGATAAGTATTTTAATGTTTATTAATTCCTGTTGATCAGGAATGTGCAATATTTATTTTGCCAGTGTTTTTTTTTTTTAAATAATTAAGTTTAGTTTTTAAGTTGCAGGTAAACAAAATACTGCATTTAATCTTTTTATTACCGTATTTAACTATATGTTCACATTTCTCTGTCAGTTAATGGTTACATGAGATGCAGGTAAACAAAACAAAAAAAAACATATTTTTTTTAGTAAATGCTTTTATTAGTTGTTTAAGTTTAGATTTTAAGTTAATAATGTAATAATTCAACAGCACATTGGCATGTTCAGATTTCTCTATTGTCAGTTACGTAAAATGATATGCCAGGAAACCTACAAAATTGAAGAATTTTTAAAATATATTTAATTTTACTTTTGTCATCGTTATGCTTTTCTTAAACTTATGAACTCCCTGCCATTCCCTCAGTTTGTGAAACCTTGCTATAGATAAGTGAAGATGTTTTTTTTATTTATTTTATTTATCATTTTGTTGACAGGTACAGCTGAACATGACATAGCAGTCCATGGACAGCCAGAAGACAGACGATTTAGCACCATTCAGGAGTCTGGCCTCTGAAGTCATACAGGGAAATGTTCTGCTCTATGGATTTCAGATTGAACACACCAAGGTAATTTTCTCAATGAGATATCATTATATGTGTTAAAAACATAGTTCACCCAAAATGATAGCTTTGTTTACAAGCTTTATCTGAGGCTGATCTGGCCTGGATAAAAGGTCTAGGAAAATCCATGAGGAACCTTGTCTGATTGCTTGTTCAGGAGGTCTAAAACATGTGTCCTATTGAGAACGAATTAAGTCATTGTGGCTCTGGTGGGAAAAAATCATGGAGAATGATGTGTGAATTTACCCTGTCTGGCTGCGGCCCCCATTTAAAAACACTCAGACAGCTGAGGGGAGTGACTGTAACATGTGTTCGTCATGATACAATGGTTATTTTTGTGAGATAGTGGAAGTGCAGATAAAGAGCATGCATAAATCACGCTCATAGGTCCTCTAATGATGAGGATAATTTCTCCCAGATGCGCTTATTCATGCTTTACAAAATAGCTGCCAAGACTCGCTTTGTGAATTCTGAGCCGTCCAACTACCTTCATGCAGAATGTGATATAAGGTTTTTTTCAATTAGAGGTCATGCCTCCTAATTTGGTATTTTATCCAGATCGTTTGTGAGATGAAGTGCAATCGTTGGTGAAACCGTCAGACGTTTTCTGCTGCTAGTCACGCCTGAGGGTTTTTGGATGAGCCAGCGGTTAAATATATAGACTTTCCATTGCCTAATACTATACCAAATTTATTCCACTGGCATCATTCATGGAGTCAAAATCACTTTAAAAGGCTTATATCACAAGCAATTTAGTTTTCCTTGATCTTTTAAGATGAAATAGCTTGATGCAATATGAAAAATACTGAGTTTCACCTAAGGTAAAGCACTGTTAAAGCATTTCACATAAAGTTATGTTTCTTAAAGGCATGGTAGGAAAAATAAATAGTTTAATTCTAAGGGTTAAAGAGAGTGTGGTTTTTGCTGGGTGGAATACAAATAATATATTTAAATAAATGCATGAAATGACTGTTAAAATAGATAATATAAATAGGTTTCATAATAAAATATTGTATTCAAAAACTGTACTTTGACATGTATAATATCAAAATTGTCATTTCTTTTGTCTGCACTAATGATGGTGTAGTTAAGGGTAGTTCACGATGACTTGTGGGCGATTTGATCGCTGTAGTCTTCCAGGATTGTTTGGATTTGTTTCTCCTAGCCAGATGTTTGTACATGTGGAGCACTTAACTTGTGGAGAGTTTGTTGTTTTGAGAACACTGGCATCTGATAAGGATTGGTGAACATCTTCTCATAAACACACATTCAGTCTTCATTAAACAATTTTTTTTAAGAACTTTTTAAAAATCTGCTTTAAGAACTAAACATACCTGTGGTCCATTTGTTCAGTGACAGATGACTTTTAGGACAGGATTTGACTTTGACAGTCTTTCAACACATTTCAGTGCAGCTTGAGACCGAACCTCCATGTTATGGACCTCCAGGTTATATTTAAGTGTTTCTCGCTAATTGCCCTTCACGTAGATAGTGAAGAGATGTTTGCGTGATTCGTTGTGTGTAAACAATGACAGGCCTTGTTAGACAAATAATTTCTTCCAGTCTTTTCACAGTATGTTTGTAATATGCAAAGTTTGCCTTATTAAATCCAGACTGAGGCAAGCATGACGTTAACAGCCACACAGCAGCTTTGTACTGTAAATCTAATGAAGTAATGACATGAATAAACTAGATAGATAGATAGATAGATAGATTAGAGAACGATTGGTTGATTGATTTTTAGGTCTAAAATTGTAGTTTAAGTGGAAAAATTTACTCCAGGCCATTGAATTATTAGAAAATAATGCACACTTCGAGTCGCATATTGGCCGCATCACCACCTCGGGTGTGCATTATTTTCTAATAATTCACTTGCCTGTTGTCAGCTATTCCTTACTTAAACTGTAGTTTATTCCAGTGATGTGAAAGCTGTATTTTCAGCAATATCCTATATTTTCTAATATGTTGATTTGGTCCTCAAGAAGCATTTCTTATTAATATCAAAGTTGAAAACAGTTTTGCCAACTAATATTTTTGTGGGAACCATTACACTTTTTTCAGGATTCTTCAAAGCATCGAATGGCCTTTATTTATTATGAAACATAATCTTTTGTAACATTACAAATATATTTACTGTCACTTTTGATAGATTTAATGTGTCCTTGCTAAAAAAAAAAAAAAAAAAAAAAAAATATATATATATATATATTTATAAAGAAAACACTGATAAATACGGAAGTTCTAAGCGGCCATGCATTATATATTTTTTTCTTTTTGTTTTCGCGTTATAACGACTTAATTTTCTCGTTATCTCGACATAACGAGGGTCGTTTTCTCGTTATAACGACTTAATTTTCTCGTTATCTCGACATAACGAAGTTCGTTTTCTCGTTATAATGACTTATTTTTCTAGTTTTCTCGACATAACGAAGTTCGTTTTCTCGTTATAACGACTTAGTTTTCTCTAAGAAGTTACAAAACTGCGCCAGCAGGTGGCACTATAGACCTGAATATAACTGATGGGGTGTTGTACACTGTCCACTTTACTGTACGTGGACCTTCCTCATGATCGCTACAATTTGTGCAGTCTTGTTCATTACTGACATCTAATTAATTCATAAATGTTAAATGCTTGAATCAATATGAATATTTGTGTATTAAGTTCCTGCTAGATGCATGAGTTTCACCAACGCATTCTGTGTCATAAAATAACTGCTTATCAAAACCACATCACTGTATTCTGTTTATCTACAGTAGGACAGGATTTTAACGATGTAGGCTGATGTGCTTCTTTTCCTTATTACTGATCTTTATTGTTAACCATATTGATGAGAAATGTGATGTATATGTAAAATCCATAGGCTAATTTAATTCAGTTTTGTTCTATAATGTTGTAACGTTAATCGTTTTTTCTACACACACATACACTACACGTACACATGAACGCTCTTTTCAAACAGAAGCTTGTAACACACATGATATCTGCCACATCATATAATGACTACTACAAATTACAAATTATATATAATTTTATTTCAAATAAAGGGAAAATGAAAAGTGAGTTTAATCCAAGCAGCTCTAACGGCGCGGTGTTGACATTTAAACATGTTAATTACAAAAACAAAACATTAGTTGCAGCCTACTGTCTCTGGAAAAATCAACAGTGATTGATCAGCCTTTATTTATATACAGTATTGTAGACGTTATTACCTAGGCGAAGCAAAATTTGCTGAAATATAGGCTACAGTAAGAGCGCCTGCATGGTTGTCCATCAGATGCCTGTCAAAGTTGAGTTCGTTACTATAGCAACAGTAAAACTGTCATGTCGTTATAACGAGAAAACAAACTTCGTTATGTCGAGATAACGAGAAAAATAAGTCGTTATAACGAGAAAACGAACTTCGTTATGTCGAGATAACGAGAAAATTAAGTCGTTATAACGAGAAAACAAAAAGGAAAAAAATTATAATGCATGGCCGCTTAGAACTTCCGTAGATAAAGGTAGTCTTTATGGTCCGTGTACTTTTGCGTCCATTTGTTTTTCGTTTTTTTAAATGAAATACGGAAAATGTGTTTTTTCCTAAAATGGTTCAAACACTGATAAATAGAATAAGCAGACACAAACTCATTTTCATCATTCAAAATTCACATTTCATTAAAAATTTAAAAAATGAAATAAAGCTTTATTTATGGATATAACTGCTTCATTTAATTTCTAGCTTTTTAGTGTCTCTCAGAAATATAAGCTCCCTTTCGCACTACTGATGTAGTTTGCTGTATGAAATCTTTTGCCTTCGACATTTTTATGATCTTGATCATTTTTCATACCTACTGTACAACATGTATGAAATACTCATTACATTTTTTTGGGGGATTTAAATGTATCCAGGTCTGGTTCTGTACAGAAGTGCTAGAGGGAACGAAATGAAAGCAAGAGCACCTATAGAGGCTACTATAAACATAGAAAAGAATTCACCAAAAGTGATCAAAGATATCAAAATGCTGTAAAAATGGATTATAAGATATACCACATTGTTATATGTTATGTTAATATGTATGGTTCTATATTTTGGTTTTCAACGTTGCATTTAAAAATACAACAAACGTTTTTTCCCCATTTTTTCATGTAAAAAAAATAAAATAAAAAAATGAATGAACTCAAAAGTACACGGGCCCTTTATAATAACCATTTAACATTTGTGCCGTATTGTCAGTAAGCTGATCTGACGGTGTGATAAAGGTCATTTCTGGCCCTATCAGTGCATGGCCAGTGAGTGACAAGAAGTGTCACAGGATCTCCTTCACACACAGGGCCTGGTGGCCTGTCATGCGCTGAAAAGGCTTGTCACAATGATATATAGCCTCTAATCCCTCCTGTGAGAGCCCAGCAGTTTACCCGCCCCTCACTTCCTTCTCCTCAAAGCATCCAGCTGAAGAATCTACACCTGAGAGGAGATTAGCTGCTTCTTAGAAAAGAGAAAGAGACTCTCTTACCTGCCCAGATCCACTCGTTTTTGAAACTGGATACCTGGTTTAGCCCATCTTGAGTTTTACAATACAGTTTTACTGGCACTGAAGTCTTTAGATGCAGTTTTTTAGATGAAATAATGAGTTACATTTTCTGAAGATTAATGATGGTTTGGGTATCTGTAGGAGTTTCTATAGGAGTCGGTAAAGTGCTGTGATAATTGAGGGACCTCAAAAAGGGATCAGATCCTTAAATCGCTTTAAAATAACCCCTGCTAAAAGGATGTCAGGGTGGTGTGTACCTCAGCGTCTTGTTTTATACTCGTCTGCCTTTGACAGTGCAAATGTATTTGGCCATACTCTCCGCTTAGTGTCAGATTTACATTCAAGTAGTCATTTCTCATTTTCAAAATATTCCACTTCTCTCCATGTCAAATTGGTTTTACGTTCTCCTCACTTCGGCTGGCACAAATGCACTGTGGGAGGAAAAGTAAAAAAAGTTGTCTTTTTTTTTTTTTCTTGTCTGGTCTTGAAAGATCCCTGCTGAAATCTCCAGGCCAGAGCACTTCTCTTTTGATATTGTCCCACAGTGTTAAACTAAAATATCTGTAATGTGCAACATGTCTTGGGTATTCTTGATATTTAATTTTAATGATGCATTGAAATTGCTTGGTAAACCCCCTGAAAATCAGCCTTTATTTGGAATAACGGTAACACTTTACAGGGTTCATTAGGTAACACTAGTTAACTACTTCAGTTAACGTGAATTAAGAATGAACAACACTTCTACAGCATTTATTAATCTTAGTTCATTTCAGCATTTACTAATGCATTATTAACATCAAAAGTTGTGTTTGTTAACATTAGTCAATGCACTGTGACCTGACAAACTGACAATGAGCAACTTTTAATGTTAATGTTTACATCTAGTAATTTAATTTAATAATAATTTAATTAATAATGAATAAATAAAGTTAAATTAATAAATGTACTGCTAATTTTTTTATTCATGTTAGTTAATACATTAAGGGATAATGTACATTCAGCTGGTTGTTATTGTATCACCCTGAAGGGGGTTATTCTGTGATAACAACCAGCTGGATGTACATTATCCGGCTTATTACAGGCTATTTGCCACATAAATAAATAATTAGACTCAAAATATTGGTTTGAGTTGAAATATTTGAATGCAGAGCTTCCGTGAATAAAGCCGTTGCGAGCAAGTGGCAAGTTCAAACTAGACAGACATTTAAGGGAAATGGTACAGTCATACCACTTACAGTATTACACAACATTTCACCACATAAATAATTATGGCAATAAAATATATTGATTTATGACAAAAGTGTTTTAAAATCTTGCCAATATGTTAGTTATCTTATAATCCATTATAGTGTACAAAACTGTTGTTGCTAAATGGTAGCAGCTGCGTTTGTAGGAAACCAGACAGCGAGTCCCCGATACCAGGATGACATAATTAAATAGTATTTTATTAGCTAAACAAACGCAAAGCTTCCACAAAGAAAAACTGTTCCTAGCAAGACTATAGCACCGACAAAAGTTACCCAGATGAGCCTGTGTTATCAGCTTTCTCCGGTTGTTACTGAGGGATAACATACCTCAGAATGTCATAACTGACCAATCAGAATCAAGTATTGCACAGAGCCGTGTAATAACCAACATTAACTACTTGAACCTTATTGTAAAGTGTTTCCAGAATAACTACAGTACAAATCAGTCCTAGTAATGTTATGATACATTTTTTTTGTATTTAATATGTAAGTAATATTTAAATATGTAAGTTATTACACTAATGTTCTTCAATTGGTGTGATAAAAAAAAAAAAAAAAACAGATAGATCTGTGTAACTGTGCATATGTCAGCACTGGTCGATGTAATATCGACTAAAAAAGAGTTCAACAAATCATGCAGATTTGCTGAAAATGTACTCACCCTCAAGCCAGCCAAGTAATAGATGAGTTCGCTTTCTGAAGAAATTTTAAGTGACATCTGTTGCTCACGAGTTGGATCCTCTGCAGTGAATGGGTGCCGTCAGAATGAGAGTCCAAACAGCTGATAAAAAAAATCATAATAATCCAGAATTAATCCACATGACTCTAACTAACATCTTGTGAAGTGAACTAGCTGC
Organism: Carassius auratus; assembly: GCF_003368295.1. NCBI lineage: Eukaryota > Metazoa > Chordata > Actinopteri > Cypriniformes > Cyprinidae > Carassius > Carassius auratus. The sequence continues at coordinate 14,671,603 of NC_039282.1, read as the reverse complement.
ATGTTGAAGCAACAGTTTAAAGTTAATATGCATTAATGATGAATGTTTTCTAGAAACAGCTTTTCACTTGATGAATAAGAGTCATATGGGTTACTTGTTGTATTGTGATGTTTTTAACAGCTGTTTGGACTCTCATTCTGACGGCACCCATTCACTGCAGAGGATCCACTGGTGAGCAAGTGATATAATACTAAATTTCTCAAAATCTGTTCCAATGAACAGAAGATCTTGGATGACCTGCAGGTGAGTAAATGTTCAGCAAATGTTAATTTTGCTAATTCATTTAAACAAACTCACTCAAACAGAGATCCTGCAAGTTTTCACACTCTTGTAATGTGCAGAAAACAGTGCACAGTGACCCTAAAATAATTCTAAAACTGATTTTTGTGGAAGATTAGCACACTTATACTAATAATGTTGTACAAAAGTTGTTGGTTAGTTTCTGTATTTAATAAATTTGAGGTTTCTGTTTAAGATTTCTGACCTACAGTAGATTATCTTTCCAATGATTCTAGGACATTTCTGGACATTTATGTGACTAAAATGTTTTGGGCCTTGAGTTCTCCATGATGCATGCTGGCGTGTGATATTGTAGACTGTAACCTACTGAATCTGTTTATTTAGCGTTGATTTGGCAGATTACATGAGCAATTTATATGCTCAAGATCCTGCATATACATGCAAACTCTCATAGTGAGACAACATTCCAACCAAGAACATTCACAAACAAATTAGATCAGAAATTAGAGGCTGATTCTTACCAGGGGCGACCAAATGGGTTTGTAAACATTCAATCAGTAAAAGGCAGTGGTGGCGTGTTCTGCCCCATGCAGCCTGTCCACGGCAGAACACTTGTTTTAGATTTGAGGCGACCACCCACTGTCAGGTATTGAATGTCCACTGAACAGTAATCTTGTTTTGAGCTCAGGGGTTTTTCAGGATTTAGTATGAGCCTTGTTGGGTTGAAATGTTTGAACTGGTTCACCTCTGACTTGAATCTTTTTTAAAGTCCTTTTTCTTTTCTTGGTGGTATCGTTGATGAGCGCAACCTTTTGAGTGAGCTTTATCCTTCCTACACTGGAAACCCTAAACCGCACCATATATGTTAAATATACAGTGGTGTCCAGAAGTTTATACCACATATATCCTGTTAGATTTAAAGTCAAATCATACCGGATAACTTGTTGAGGTTGTGCCAACCGATGTCAATAAATCAAATCCTAAATTTCTGTTGCATGTCATTCACTCTTTTCTATTTTTTTATTATATATTTTAAAATATGTAATTCATTCTTGTGATAGCAAAGCTGAATTTCCAGCATCATCACTCCAGTCTTCAGTGTCACATGATCCTTCACAAATCATTCTAATATACTGATTTTAAAACCCCCAGAATTCATATATATATATATATATATATATATATATATATATATATATATATATATAATAAGACTTATAATCAAAAATAGAAAATATTCTAATATAGTCTTAAACATGTCATGTGTGTGTATATATATATATATATATATATATATATATATATATATATATATATATATGTATATATATTAGGGCTGTGCAAAAAATGTAATGCGATTTTCATGCACATCTCATCAGTAAAGACGTTTCTGTAATTAGAAGTATATCTCCAGCACGTGCGTTCAGATCAGGGTTGCCAGGTTTTCACAACAAATCCTGCCTAGTTGCTTCTCAAAACTAGTCTAAAACTAGCCCAATCGCGTTTCCAGAAGGTTCCCCGATAAAAATTGCATCCCGGGGTTAAAATATAACTTTTTTAGCAGGGTTGCCTTGGTAAAAATTTGCATTTTAGGGGCTAAATATCACGTTATTTGTATTGGGGTCGCTTTGACCCGCAGACATGAAAGACAACCACAGACTTGGCAACACTGGTTGGCATTTACCACACCGAGCTGTAATTCACTGACAATCTACACAAAATCGATGTTAAAATCGCAGGCGATTCTTTGTCGATTTTGAAAACGATTTTGTGTTAGTTGTCGGTAGACTACGGCTCTGTGTAATTAACTGAACCACCTAAACCACCTGAACCAGTGTTGCCAAGTCTGCGATTGTTTTTCATGTCCGTGGTTTGAAGCAACCCCAATACCAATAACGTGATATTTAGCCCCTAAAATACATATTTTACTAGGGCAACCCTTCCAAAAAAATTATATTTTAACCCCGGGAAGCAATTTTTTTATCTGGGAACCTCCCGGAAACGCGATTGGGCTAGTTTTGGACTAGTTTTAAGAAGCAACTGGGCAGGATTTGTTGTGAAAACCTGGCAACCCTGATCTGAACACACGTGCTGGAGATAAACTTCTAATTACAGGAGCATCTTTACTGATGAGATGTGCATGAAAATCGCATTCGATTTTTTGCACAGCCCTAAATTATATATATAAAATATAAAAAAACGCATGAAGTTCCTTTTTTAGCTATTTAGGAGTAGTCCAAGATGCAAAAAGGAAAACTTTTTTTTTTATTTGTATTTTTTTATTTGTATATGGACAGAGGGGTATTTATGTTGCATTTGTCTAAACAATGCAGGAGATCTCAACTGTGGAAGGTGGTTAGTTTTCCGCTAAGCAATTTCACACTCCCTCACACTTTCACCTTTACTCTTCCGCAAATGATTGCTGTTTACTCCATGGGCGTTCTTGTTTGGACGGCTTTGATACAAATGGCGACAGTATTTTGTTTGAGGGAAAGGTGAAATATTTAGGTGGTAAAGCTTGTTCCTAATGCATCAAGACGGCACACTTCAGGGTGCAGGCACTTGGCGATGGGTGAGTGTAGAGATGGAAAATAAGGATGTGGAAACTGAAATGCAGTCGCTAAAGGAAATAACATACTTGACCCAGGTTGATCCCTCGCTAGACCTTTCTGTGTATGTCACAATTGTAATGAGGTTTTCTTGTTAACAGAGGATGTTTGGTTTCTGCATGTGGGCCTTGGGGTAATCATGACATATTTCACCATTTTCAACAGATCTGTCAGTGGGAGGAAGCATTGTGGTCTACAATTGTTTAGGAACATATCTGTCGCCAGGTCAAGTACAAACAGAGAAATCACTGCCTCTGACTTGTTGAAATAGAGCAGTATTCACAGGTATGGAAACAAAGCTCCCTGTATTTTCTTCACCCCGTTCCTGTGAATGCGGTAGGTTACGCCCGAGGCTCTTCTACCAAAAAAATAAAAATAAAAAGAGAGAGATCCAGAAAGACTCTTCACTGAGGAAACCTGTTTAAGACATGAAAAACTATAGACATCATTCTCCTTGTAACCGCACAACGGAAACCATTATTACTTAGACTTTCTTTCAGTGTACCCTGACTTGTTTATCTGAGCAGTTCCTGAATCAATATTGGGTAATGCAGTGCTTCAAAAGGAATGTGGATGTGTCATCCAGTTTAAGAAAAGAGATAATGAAGCTCAGATCCTTTTGAAATGAGGTGAGACTGAATGAGAATGACGGGGTCGTGTTGAGGACACATTTTTTATGCATAATCCCACAAATCTGTCCTCTTTTAAGGTATTTGATTTTGGAAAATCAGTGGACCGAATCATCTTTCACCTGTTTTCTTTGTAATAAACTGGTAATAGAAGAGATTAACAACTGTCATGTGTTCCTAAAACTATAAACCAGTGTATGATTTTCAGTCAAAACTATTTTGGCTTTCACTATTAAACTGACATTTCCTGCAAATTAAGTTCATAGTACAGAGTTAGTCAATTGCTGGCTGTCTCCTGTTGACATTATGGCACTTTCCATGACTTTCCATTGAACTTTGCTTTGCCGTTTTTTTTTAAGCATTAAAGCAAGTGCATGTTTATAAATAACCACAATTATTATATCAAAATGTTATTATTTCTAAATTTTACAGTGACACTTAATGTTATATTAAGGGTTTTCCAATTTAATAAAATAGAAATGTTAATTTACGTATGTAACTAAAACGAAAATAATTTATACATACATATATATATATATATATATATATATATATATATATATATATATATATATATATGTGTGTGTGTGTGTGTGTGTGTGTGTGTGTGTGTGTGTGTGTGTGTGTATATATATATACATATATATATATGTGTGTGTGTGTGTATATATATATATATATATATATATATATATATATATATATATATATGTGTGTGTGTGTGTGTGTGTGTGTGTGTGTGTGTGTGTGTATATATAAATGTATGTGTGTGTGTGTGTGTGTATATGTGTGTGTATATATATATATATATATATAATATATATATATATATATATATTTATTTATTTATGGAAAATATAAATCTTAAGCAGTTATTTTCACTAACTGTTTGTTTAAAGTGAGAGTTTCAGGCTCTGCTTTGTACCCTGCTCATGGAAGATTAAAAAGATTAAAATTTAAGGGTTAAAGATTACATTTTAGATGTATTGTGCCAAAAACTAAAAAAAGATTTGATCCATTTATTGATTCATACATTCGCATGGTCGCTGCTATTTTCCTTCCAAAAAACCCGGCCTTCCCAGTTCAATTAAAAACTCCCAGAGAGTCCCTCTTGACCTGCGGTTATTCGTTTAAGCTGGTCTACTATTAAAAATGTCCCTTTGGATACAGTTACAGTTGAGGAAGGTGAACCGCAGAGTTCAGCTCCATATCACATCTCTGAAGTTGACAGTAACTTGGGCTCGATGTCTCTGTCAAGCTCTTTGCCTCTGGCTACTGTCGTATGATTGGCAGTCCGGAGGGACATTCAGGAACTGGCTCTATTATAATTTCCCAAAAGGAATTCAGAGTAAGAAATGTTATACCATGTTTTCAAAGAGACCCATGGTCTGCATGGGTTTTAATGGCAGAATAAGACATTTGCCTTTAAGATGCGTTTTAATGTAACATAGAATGTTTAATTGGGCTGTTTACTGTTTAATTACCATCACCAGTTAATTAGTCTGTCATTTTTAGTCAAAAATTTTCTCTTTCTGCTGCCTCCTTGTGGTGGACACTTTACTGCTTAGAAGCGATTATTTGAAATTCACTTTGCCTGGAAGTGTCTGTGGTAAAAGTCTAGTACTTGTTGTTTTGATCTGGCTTCAGCGCTGTGATGAAGTGTTCTTTCCAGTTTAGCTGGCACTAAAGGTTTTCAAAACCTTCATGAAGGTCATTATAGAGACACGCTGGCAGGCCTGTAAGACTCACTTGGTGCCTGGAAAGAAAAAGACTAAAGGGTGCATATTGTCATTGTTAATTTCCTAATTGCCGTGACCCCATTTTCAAAGAGCCCGTAGGTGTGAGGTGCACTGCTCCGTGCTGCTGGAAAGGCTTTCTGGATCTGCAGGATCTTCATGAGCAGCTCATTGTGTGGTCCGCTGCTGTACAAGCTTTCATCTTACTACTTTACGAGTCAGTTTTCCTTAGAATTTTAAGAGAAAAAAAGTGTCCGAAAAGTGGTCTTGTACAGTTTTACTAATTGCTGAACAATACCAGGATATGTAATATACATTGACACTTAGTTTTCTCTTATATTTCATTGAAAATCCCTATATAATAATGATTTCACAAACATCTTGGTGTGTTAAAAGGCATACCAAGCTCCAGTCGAGTGTCTCTCTCGGGGGAAACCAAGGCCAAGTAGAAAGATTTTCATTAGTTCTGCCAATTTCAGGTTAAAATGAGTTTGAATGGCCTTTTTACATCATTGGAAGAGTTTTCCCCCAATGGGACCATCATTAGGGGGAACTAATGAAAGAAAAAAGCAAAGAAGGGATTTTACAATGGAAAGAAAGCCATGATTCTGATTTGATTTGTCTGTTTAAAGATGTTCTTCTTTTCTATTCAATTACCGTTGTAAGATTACAAACATTCCCTTCTATTGCTGTTTTTGTGCTTTCCTTCTTTCTTTCCAGTCACAGAGCTTTCTTGGATAATGTTCTGAATTACCTAAGTGATCTATTGTATTTCATTGTCATCAGTATTAAGATTACAAGAGATACTAGGAGATTAGTGAGGTGCATATGATACAAATATTTTTTTTATTGTCTGTTAAAAGAGCTTTGATCTCTTGGCTTGGGAAGAAAGTTTTTTTTTTCATGCACAGTCAGGAGTGTAGTAAACAGCATCTCGACCTCATCCACTTCCTTTAGGAGAGGTGAATTAGGCTGGCTCGGGGCCACTGTAAATGTTTTATCCATCCCATAAAAGCCTGGAAAAGATACTGGAACTCTTGGAAAATCCCTGTAGTCACAAAAGACGAGCTATTCCGTCGGAGACTTCAAGAAATTAAAATTCCAAGTGTCGAATTTCCTGTTCCATGTGTGCTTTTAAGTGTTGGCCATGACACTGAGACCGAATCGAGCTCATTAGTAAGCTTTCTGCTGTCAGGAATGGAAAAGTGATGTAATATTATGACAAATCACAGTAATTACCTTCAGATTCAATCATTTAATATATCTATATTTAGCATTGCAACCTTTTAAACACAATGTCTTTTTCTCCACAAGTGAAGTGTGCCGCACTTTTCTTTTACTTTGACCAACTTCCTTGGACCACAGGGACAGGTAATCATCAAAAAAATGAAGAACATACAATGCAGATATTGGATTTTAATGCACATTTTCAACCGCTGAATCAGTCACTTAACCCCAGTTTACTCCAGTGTGATGTCCCTAAATGAATGCATTACATTTTTACCCACTAGATTTAAAATAGATTAAGCCTAGCATTTTTATCCTTTTTATGGATTTGATGGTTTTTATAGACCACAACACGCTTTGGAGTAAGATAAATGTTCGTTCAGTGTTGACTCAAACTCAACAGTATTATTATCTTGTTTTTCCCCATGTGTCACTGTAGTTTTTCATTATGTCTTGGCAGCTCAAATGAGTTCCAGCCAAGAAATAAGTTGTCGATCTGCTGCTTTCTTATTACATGTGAGTCATATTTTGCTCCTCATTGGAAACATGAGACTTAGGCAGGCTTGAACCTTTGATCCTCGTTGGTGATCTTCTGTAGAGAAAAGAAAAATGCCCATATTTCATTTACCCAGTAGGACCCTCATGTCACACCAATAACAAAACAGGCCACATGAGTAATGTTGTCATTTGCTGTGGTCAAGTAGGCGAGCTTTTCGTCTTTCTGCATTTGTAAATAGTCCACAAACATTGTGCTTGTTTCCGTGAACCCGAGTTTTATATATGGGTGGCAATCAAGTTGGGGCCATTTGTTCTTCATTTCCTGACTAAACAAATACACGGAGGTCATTCTTCATTGGTTTAGACCTTATTACAGAGTGTTATCTGATGATACATTGATATAGGAATCTGTGCCATAAACTTTCTTGCTTTATTTGAGTTGTGTGTGAAATCTGTCTGTGAAGTAACTGTCATTAGGAGGAATTCAGTTGACCGCTTGCAGATGTTTGGCTCCTTACCCAGAGTTTTGTACTCATAATTAAGTAAGGGAACAGTGATTCTATTACTCAAGGAAAAACAGAGAGCCTCCTCTTCGTTTCACAAATTTTTCTGTTCTTTTCTTTTTCAAATTGCGTCCAAATGAAGATTAAAAAACACTAAACTTCGCAGAGCTGCTGAAGTTCAGGAGCCGCTGCAGCATGGCCATTAGTCATGATTTAGTTATTTTTTTTTTTTTTTACAAATTTTCTGAATCACTAGATTTTTGTTTATTTCATCCTCATGCTTACAAATCGAATCCTGAGGAGTTAACTGTGGAAAATGTGTGTCATGATGCTCAGAGTTTAATCCATGGATTTGAGAATTTGGAAGTGAGCGCGGTAGAAAACGGCTACTGTGAAAAATAGAAAAGAGTGACACATTCAGAGAAGTAACAGCTGTGAAAATCATTACGTTGAAAGTTGATAGATAGATAGATAGATAGACAGACAGACAGATAAGACAGACAAGATAAATAGATTTTTCTAAAGTAATGTGTTAGAAATTACACATCACTTTTAAGGTAATCTGAAACAAACCTGAAAGGAAGTTGTTTAAAAAAACAAGATTTCGGTCCAACATCAGTTGAAAAGTGCAGATCTTCTTTTTCTAATGCGGTCTGTACATCTGAACACAGTCCAGGGAGATGAGAAGACCAGGAGAGTTGTGCAGCAATTAATCACTGGTGCAAAAGCCAATAAAGACTTGGTGGGATGAGCATATTAAGAGAACAGACCCCAGAATCTTAGACAAAAGACACGAAAACAAAACCTGAAACCCTGTGAGTACAATAAAGAGACCTGCCTTTTTTATTTTCTTTGGCTGCCAAATTTCATGGGCAGTAAATAGCCAAGAATGTTACATCTGCTGATGAGAAAACTGGGGGGAAAGCATAGGTCCACTCACATTTGATTGTTTTGAGCACATCTGTTTGTGTATTCAAGTGTGTTTATATACAGTATAGATATCGGTGTGTGTGTGTGTGTGTCTGTGTGTGTGTGTGTGTGTGTGTGTGTTCCTTCAGGTGCCAGAGCAGTAGGAGAGATCTGTGGAGAGACTCACTCAAATCACTGTCGCTCTCATCAGAGACAGAAAGGCCGCTCTCACTGGGAACCTGCTTCATGTCTGAAACTAAAGCATGAGAAGATGTGCTTAAGTAGACAACCGGGATATGGCTTGTGGACTCACAAAGAGAGAAGCATGGAATCTCAAAGGTCAAAGGACATTTGCAAATGATGGCATTTCAACATATACTAAATTACAGACAGTGAGAGTGATGGTTAACAATCCAAACAGTCGTTCTTTGGATCAAATCAAATCGATTCGTTTCGTTAGGTAAGATTTCCTGGTAATTGGCCTGCTTTGTGCACAAGTACACACAAGCACAAACATACAACTCTCTGAATCATTACATTTATTTGTTTGTAAAAATAAATATTTTTTTAAGAAAACAAATAAAAAATAACTGTATCTCTGATTTAGGTCTGCTTTTTTAGGTTCTATCTTAACTTTAGGGGCTTAATCTCATTATTGAAAGCATGGTCTCACATGTGCAGTAGAGCATCTCTATATGTAATGAAATGCTGCCATCATGTGGAGGGGTGTGAAAATGTCCTGTTGTGTATCCCAGTTGTCAGTTGTGTTGGATTTGACATTATAACTTGAAATCCTTCTAGTAAACTGTATAGTGTATGTGTCTTTAAATGTTAAAATATTTGTCATTTCTAACAGTATTTCTGTTTGCACACAGAGCAGATTATCTGATTCCTTCTTGAAGCTGAAGGATCAAGGAAATCTCTTCTTGAAGTAAGTATTGGTGTACTTTGAGGTAAGTAACAAGGAATACTTTGGATCAAAGGTGAAAAAGATTATATATATATATATATATATATATATATATATATATACATATACACACACACATAAATTCTGTTCTAAACATTCTATTCATCAAAGAATTCTAAAAAGTAAAGCATAATTACAATTTTCACCTTTCACAAACATGTTAAGCAGCGCACAGTTGACAATAATTTCTCGAGCAGCAAATCAACGTATTAGAATCATTTCTGAAGGATCATGTGACACCGAAGACTGGAGTAATACGTATGTATTTGAAATATTAATTTCCATACATTAATTTCTTCTTTAAAGACTCATGAACATGTCTTTTTCAGATTATGTTAAATTTGCGGTTTCCCTATTTACCTGACCCTGAAAATCGTTTGCAGGAGTCCTTACATAATGCAGATCATGAGCTCTCCATGGGCCGTCTTTACACCCACTCAACTGGGGATGCCCTGGTGACCACATTTCATAATTTTAGCAGTTTTTATAGCGTAACCACACAAAAACATGATCCTGGACGAGCCCCTAAATTTGCGTCTTGACTCTTTATCCGGGGCTCACCGCAGATCTCTAATTGATTATGGCCTTGTGCTTCCTCTCCAGTGAGCGTGTGATAATTTGGTGGGTTGTTAATGTGACTTCCAATGTCTGAGTTTTGGCTTGCCGTTTTAGTTTCCATGGCGTGAATGCCCGACAACCCCAATTCTTTCTAACTTGACATTGTTTACTAAATCTTAGCATGTCTAGAGTTTTTTCTGCAATTTTAGTTCTAGTGAAAATATGCAACCGCTTTGGTGCTTCCATCATTCAAACAAACAAAGTTTCTGTCACCTTCTTGCTTAACCAAACTGTTTTTTTTTTTTTAGTTGTTTAATTCGTTCCACATTTCTGCTTGTAAACATCTGAAGGTGAGTGCGTTGGATTTTTGGCTGCCAGTGGGGTACCGAGAGCATATCTCTGTTTGAAGTCTGAGGTTTTGACTGAGATGGATTGACCTTTCAGATGTTCAGCAACATGTCACGGTCATTTCTGGAAAGACTTCAAATAGAACAAGAGTGAGAGGATCAGGTTTGCACTTCATTCTTTTCACTACGATTACATGGACAAAGGGGAATCGACCATATCAGTATTTTTGGATGATGTCCACAGCCAGGCCAATTACACAAACACTACCATTCAAAAAAATGTGTGTTTGTTTTTCAAAGAAACATCTAATGTTAACAAAGGCTGCATTTATTTAAATAAAAGAAAAGGTAATATTATGAAATACTATTTCTATTTAAAATAACTTATCTATATTAAAATATCTTAAAGTTTGATTTATTCCTGTGATGGCAGAGCTGAATTTCCAGCAGCCATAACTGCTGTATTCTGTGTCACATGATCCTTCAGAAATAATTCTAATATGCTGATGATTATCAATTTCAAAAAAGCCACTTATGAAGTCTAGGACGAATATGTCAAAGAAATGAAAGCCAAATCAAATATTTATTCCGCTGATTTTTTCAGTTTGATTTATCTGATTTACCCGTGTTACATGCCAGCATCCTCAGAGGCTGCTGTACATTGACATGTCTGGATAAGTCTTAGACAATATGATTCATGTTCATTTGCTCGTACAGCTCTGAGAGTTTGCATGAAACGTTCGGAGAAAACCACTAACCAGGAACAGCTGTGAAACGGTCAAGTAAGCGCTCTCCATATTTATGCATGAGAGAGGTTTCGCTCGTTTTCGTCTGGTGGAGCTGCATGTGTAAAATGCATGTGGTGCCGGTGTAGATTAAGTTTACGGCAGGGTTTTGATCCATTCTTGACGTTCTTATGGTTTGTTTGCAGATTTTCTGGTGAATAATTTTTTTTTTTTTCTGGCTTTGTTTCATAGAGCTGGAACTTTTGAGGATTGTAAAGCCAAGAAGACAGCTTCTTCCCTGATGTTTTGAGGAACAGTTTGCTACAGCATCTTAGAAAAAGAAGACCTCCAAGTCCAAAAATCTGAGATTACTAGTGATTTCTATTTTTATTACAATATATATATATTGTAATATACATATGTATATATACATGATATGATCAGCTTTTAGAGAAATTAACACAAATTTCATGTATTATTATTATTAATATCTGTTCACCTTTGTGTTATTAACAGCATGTGTTTGAGCATTTACAGGGTTCCAGATGGATGAACTGACACATGGACTGTATTGTTGCCGGAGAACAAATCAGGTGCATGATTATAATAAATAATTACTGTTAGGCAGGATATGAATCCATTACAAAGTGTTTCATGCTATATATTATTATTTATGCTTAATATTATTTATATAAACTATTAACTTTTAATTCATTTTTTTCCTTTAGTATATTTGACAGTTTAAATACACTACCATACACTACCATTCAAAGATTTTTTTAAAGAAATTACTTTGATAATTTTTATGCAGCAAGAGTGCTTTAAATTGATTAAAAGTGACCGTACAGACATTTGTACTGTATATATTTCAATTCAATGCTGTTCTTTTGAACGTTATATTCATCAAAGAATGAAAATATTAAGCAGCACAACTGTTTACAACATTGATTAATCCAAAATGTTTCTTGAGCAGCAAATCAACTTAGTCATTTCTGGAGGATCATGGGACACTCAAGACCGATAATCAACACAGGAATAAATTAAATTTTAAAATATATTACAATACAAAACAGTTTTTAATTTTTAAAACTGTTTTAATGTATTTTTATGTTTCTGACCCCAAACTTTTGATCGTTAATGTAAGAGGAGGTAAAAAGGAAACATGAAACATCACAGTTCTAAACTATTTACTATTTGTATATTTATATGTTTCAATTATGTTAATAACTATGAGTTTTGATGTAAATGTGAATGATCTTTTGCTTGATGTGTCTGGGTGAAACTTGAGTATCAGAGTGAGAAGAAGAGAGGTGACCCTTTCTCTCAAACATACCTTCTGGTCTGTTCAGATGCCTCCTACTGGTTTGGAAAGATGATTAATGAGTGAACATCGCTCAAATTCAGCACCTCTATCCTGTGAAATCAGAGACACCCTCTTGAGAATCATTTGCATGCCCGACATGTGTAAATTTGATTTTGTGAAGGCTTTGCTGTGCTTGTTTTGGCCGTGTTTGATACTTCACTCCAAGTTGTCATTTCCTAGGCCAAGTTGATGATGAAGGCATCAACATTAAAGGGATAGTTCACCCAAGATTTTAAATTACCCCATGATTTACTCACCCTCAAGCCATCCTAGGTGTATATGACTTTGTCTTTCAGATGAATACAATCAGACTATTCCTAGATCTTCCGAGCTTTATAGCTGTGAATGGGGGTCAAGATTTTGAAGCCCCAAAAAGTGTCACCACACGGCTCGGGGGGTTAAAGGTTTTTTGAAGCAAAGTAATGTGTTTGTGTCAGAAAAATATCTTTATAAACCCTAATCTCTTCTGCTAACGGTCATACGCGCATTCTCAATAGAGTAGCATTCCAGCGGATGACGTAGCCGTAGAGTAATTTTTGGGTGAATTTACTTTAAAATAATCTGTAATAATTAGTTCACCTAAAAATAACATCTCTCATGATTTACTCACCCTCATGTTTTTCCTAATCTTAGTGATGTTCCTTCATTCAGTGAAACACAAAAATAAATATTTTGAACAAAGTTTCAAGTGTTTTTTTAAAAGTAATTTCGGTCCTAAACACAGGACTCCACTGATTTTTAAGTCTGTAAATGGACAAATTATTATTATTATTATTATTATTATTATTATTATTATTATATTTTTTCAATCTTATGTTCTAAAACCTGACAATGATGTCTCTCCATACTGTTCAGTCACAGTGTGGCATGAGGAATTATTTCAGCGAGTATTTTAAAATCCCTACACCAGTGTGATTTCACAGATGTGTTTTTGTCAGCACACCATCAAGTGTAACAAAATCCTGTGTGACAGCCATTTAGGTCATTTCCTCTTTTTTAAGACACACTATTACAGCTCTCTAAAGGTAAGGGCTGCCCAGCAAATAGCACAACGAAATTGGGAATGTGGGTAATCTAATTAGAGGGCAGGATGGGGCCCGCTGGGCCACAGACTGTGGTGAAGCAGGGAAACACTCGCCCTAAAGCTGCACACCGCAGGCTGGCTGTGGTAATGTCTGAGAGACTAATTCTTCCTCATGAGGAAAAACGGCCTTTCCTGAAGTGGGACAGACACAGAGATAGACAGTAGTGACCCTTTGTTTCATATATATATATATATATATATATATATATATATATATATATATATATATGTTACACTAAAATGTGACACTAAATAGCTTGTTTATAATTGTTAAAATTTAACTTAACATATTCAGTAAAATGTGTATTTGTTTTAACAGGATGATACAATTTGATTGTAAAATACAATAAGAATTTTGGTCTCTTTAGTGAAAAGTATGAATTATCATAATTTATGGTAAAACAAATTTATTACATAAATGAAGAAGAATATTCAACATGACCATTATTGTTTTTTTTTAAAGAAAAATATTATAGAGTAAATTATTATTATTTTTTGTTTGTAAACTAACAAATTAAAATGATTTATGCAAATCATTTTATGCATCATGGTGTTTTATATATTTGTACTTATTTTATGTTTATTGCATTGTTTGATGTTCATAAAAGCCAGTTATAATAACTTCAAGTCATTATGTGGCTTTTTATATTACCACTTAAGTTATAGAGGTTATAGAAGTAAATGTTATTATGCCAAGCAGATTTAACTTTTGAAAGCCAAATAAAACTATTAATTAATTCAATTAATTTTTTACACCAGACTTTTACCATAATTTTAACAAGATTTTTTTTACAAGTTTTATATATATCAACAAATATGTATTTATTTATTCCATTGAGCATGCAAATAAATGCAACCTGAGCATGCAAATATGAATAAAAAATATTATTATTATTATTTATATATATATTTCATTTATTTTTAAATCATTATGTGGCCTTTTATTTTGACAAATACATTTCAATATACAAAGCAAATTTAAGTAGCTAAATGAATTCATTTGTACTTAAATTCAATTTTTTTGTCACAAGTTTTCTATTGTAAATTTAACAGGATTTTAAAAAAATCTTTATATGTTTATTTTTTTTTTTTTTTACAGAGGACATACTGGAAAAAGAGGACAGGATGGTATAAAAGAAAGAGAGTGTGAAGCAATGCACAAATACAGTGAGAGAGGGTAAGACAGGAGTGATTTATGTCCTGCTTTTGAGAAATGAAAATAAATCCAAACTCTGTGAGAGAAACATACTATACGGACTGTAAAACACAAGACATGCTCGGCCGCTTTCCCTGCTTTAACCTCAGAAGCTTACGCTCTCTCTCCACAATGTCAAAGCCAATAATTTAGGTTTTTGTCCTTTAGGATATTATCTGAGTTGGAAAGGACATTGTTGTTTTTAGCCCAAGTTTGTTATAGAGGGAATTCTGTCTGAGTCGTGGAGGTCTGGTGTAAAGAATCAGATCATAGTCATGTTTGACAGCGTTGTGAGTCTCTTGTCTGTTTTTAGAGTCGTGATGCAGTGGTCAGCGTACTTGAGTTGTGGTGCTCATTTTGGAGCTGCAGGTTTGCATCTGGCCTTTCCCAGGTGTTTATCTGCGATGATAAATGCAAAACTATAGCTCAACCGTGATAAGCCCATTTTATTTAGACTAATCAAAAGGCTCGATAAATGTGATACACTTCATTTAGAGAGAAAATAGCACTGTGTGGGGCGTTTGATCAGCATTATTTACACAAAACGCCACAACTGTTGCAAAAGCATTGAGGGATTCGGAGGCCTTCGTGTCTTGGCGAACTTCGATACGCGCACACACTCAGAGACACGTTCATTATCTGCTTCCGCCCGTCTTTTTTAAACTGTTTATTTATGAAGGTGGAAGGATAATGATGTCTTGATTACACAGCAACAGGATTTGCCTTTGTGCGCTCTGTGACTGATGTGAAAGTGTGAGAGTGCAGTAAATAATTCATCCGCTTGATTTGTGACGCTGTCAGCACAGTTTGTTGCTCTCAGGAACAGAACGCCAGATTGAGACGGGAGAATCCGCAACATTCAAGGCTGGCATTCTGTGAGAAACGAAATTAGTCAAGAACGACTTTTTAAACACTTTTTTTTTTTTACTTTTTATTAAAAGAAAAGTATCTAAAATGCAATATATTTGAGAAAAATAGAGTAAAAACTATGAAAGTCACTTTCTTAAAAATTCAGTTCTGACTTTATCCCCCTCGCAATTCAACAAACTTGCAATTCAGAAATGAAATATATATATAAAAAATTTGTAAACTCAGAATTCTTGCAGAGTTCGTATCTCACAAGTCCGAAGTTTTTCATCACAATTTTGAGTTTGCATCGCACAATTCTGAGCCCCCAACCCCCCCCCCCCCCCCCCCCCCAAACTCAAAGTTGAGATCTTTAGATTTTGTTTTGTTTTTGTTTCTGCCACAGAATAAAAAATAAAAAAAGGTAATTGCAACATTTTATCTCACACTTTTTAATCTCACGATTCCAACTTTTCTTCTCAGGCTAACATTTCTCAATTCTGACTTTTTTCCCCCCCTTAATAATAGCAAGTTTATACATAAAACTCACAATTCTGGATTTATATATTACAATTCTGACTCTTGCAAAAAGTCTGAATTGTGAGATACAGTATAAACTCCGTTTACCATGTGTCAGAAACAAGCTCCATAGAGTTCTGCTTAATATTTTTGTGGAATATAAAACTTCATTTGCTCCATTTTGTAAATGTCTTGGAGTTTTGATTTGTCCTGCATGGTTCTGCCTTTGAGAGAGGACTAACCCATATTTGGCAAATATCTGTTCGAATTTCCAAATTCCAGTGAAAGTGGAGAATCTTGTTTCATTGTTTCATAATGCAGCTCTAATGAAGCACGCTCACGTCCCTTCACGTCCTACGCTTTGCTTTCCGGTGAGAAGTTATTCTACGCCCCCGTCTGTCTGACAAAACTCCCTATTGTTCCCTAAATCAGGAATTGTATTCAGACTCGGCCAAGAGACCTGACAATGAGGGATGTCTTCATGAAGTGAAGTTCCAATTTGTGCGTTATGGTCATCCACATCGGCAATATTCAGGGAAATGGCCTATTATAAGAACGTTTTTAGAGGCTTTCTTTTTGTCCCCTCAAATATCCCCAGTTGCTCTTTCGGACCAGCCAGGCAGATGTGGGGTCAGACAGGAAGTTTCTTCCCCTCGCTCTCTGTCTTTAATGAATCTCTGGAGAGGGGCTGGACCTGGATCTGTCTCTTCCATTTAAACCTTGCGCTTCATTCTCCCACCCTGCTTATGCAACCCTCATACTCTCAGTAAAACTCGCCTGAGATTCATCATGTGTCAAAAAAACTCGGGCCAGAGCAAGCTTTTGTACGTCTGATAGTAATATGAAGCAAAGGGAGCTGAAATCACTGGATTTTTAATGCTTCTGACTATTTGCTCATACTAATCCTCAACACAATGTCTTTTTTATTACAGCAACATGGTATTTTGAATCATTTTGCTGTCAACATGTTGAGACTGATTCATCTTTCTGTATATTATTACGATGTGCGTAATCAGAATGACTTTGCAAACTCAGTATTCACTGATATTTCCCTCTGTATCTTACTAAGGTCATGAATCTTACTGCTAATCCACAGTGTGCTGTAAGGTCCACGCTAAAAGATAAAAAAACGAAGAAAAAAAACAAAACAAGCGGTATAAAAAAAGCATATACTTAACATGTTCATGCTGTTAAAATTATATATATATATCTATATATATATATATATAGATATAGATATAGATATATAAAAATTATATATAAATTAAAATTATATATATATATATATATATATATATATATATATTTTTTTTTTTTTCTTATCCTGAACAAGGCTGCATTTACTTGAGCTAAAATACAGTAAATGGTAATTATGTGAAATATTATTATTGTAATATATTTGAAAATGTAATTTATTAATGTGATGCCAAGCTTCATTTTCAGCATCATTTCTCAATCTTCAGTGTCACATGATCCTTCAGAAATCAATCTAGTACGCTGATTGTGTTCAAACATTTCTTATGTCAATATTTTCAGAATTTATTTAAAATAGAAATGTTACTGATCAATTTAATGCATCCTCATTGAATAAAAGTAATAAAAAATATATACATTTATAATTTAATAATATTACGGTTTCATTTTGCTTTTTTAATGTTTATTTCTTGCTTTATTTATTGTGAATTTATTATGCATTTATTTATTGTATAAAAGGTGTCTTTCCTGGTTTATACTTCTAATATTACTTCATATTTATTCACAGAATAAATGACTATATATGAAAATATTTGGCAGCTTTTATATTTTACAAAAGATGCATTGGCATCAGTAGGTTTAAAAAAAAAAAACAATAGATTCCATGCAGTGTTTTATATAGTACATAAAAACACTTTCAAAACTTTAAAAATGTGAAAATTAATTAATATTTGTGGTCCTTTTAAATTTTAGAGTCAAATTTTTGTTTTTCTTGGAACTCAAAATGTCTTCTTTTATAGAAAATTAACAGCATACAGGTTTGGAAGAGATTGAGTAAATAATGACAGTATTTTCTTCCAGTGTTTTATTTTTTTATTTAGTTGACCTATTCATTTAATGTTAAGCAGACACACATTTGCCAACCCACATGTCTTTGCAGAGCGCCGTCTGAGGAGACACAAGCTCAGCACTGACTGATCTGGCAGGAGTGATCGGGACTTTCAAGTGGATGCCGAAGTGTTTCGATATCCTTCTATTGTCATGAGCCTGCGTCACAACCCTTGCCCAAGGATGGAGATGGGATCGAGTTGGAGCTGTTATTAAACCGCAGGCTTGATTAGAGGATGATGGAATTGTCCTGCAGCAAAATGGGGAAATGTTCAAGAGCTCCACTTCCCACTCTCAGGCAAGAACAGCCAAAGTAATGCCTCCCTTGAGAACTCCCGTGTGTGTGTGTTTGTAAGTGTGTGTGTTTGACCCCAGTGAGGACAAAATATGCATGGGTCAGTGAGTTCTGCTGGGCTGGATCACAATATGATTGACAGCATAAGGAGGAAAAGCTGCTATTTTAGCTTGGCTCTGTCCTGACGGGTGATGTGCGTCTGTTTAATGGAAATTATGTTTGCCATACCAAAGAGGCGTTTAGTGGTAGCATGTCCACCACTGTGGACAAACATAATTATGCTGTATTTTTCTTTATATTTTGCTTATTTTATGCTGCTTAAAAATAAAACAGTTGTTGACAACAGAAGAAATTCACAAAACATTTATACATTTGTACAAAAATGTATTGCAATAAAAAAAAAAAAAATTGAATGAAATTATTTAAAGGAGATAAGATTATATGGCCTGTTGAGAGAAAAAAATATATAAAATTAAATAGAATAATAAAATAAAAAGAATAATAAAATAAAACATTCTGAATATAATAAAATATATTGAATAAGATAATGAAATACTTAATTACTTATTATTACTACACATAGTTAAATATTTAATATATTTAATTCAATTATACTTTATTATAATTAAAGAATAATTTAAATATGGGTTGATTAAGTGTTATGATTATGTAATGTCATTTCTAAATATCTTTGTATGTAAAGCTTCGTATACATTGGGGTACAATGTCTAAAGCCACTAGAAGAAAAAAAAGAAGATTTAGTTTGCATTTTACATATTAATATCAAAATCTGCATAGTAGTTTGAGCAAGAATGAAGTAGCCTATGCACCCTTTTTCTTGAATGAGAAGCATATTT
The DNA here is from genome assembly GCF_003368295.1 of Carassius auratus. Taxonomy (NCBI): domain Eukaryota; kingdom Metazoa; phylum Chordata; class Actinopteri; order Cypriniformes; family Cyprinidae; genus Carassius; species Carassius auratus. The sequence continues at coordinate 14,652,411 of NC_039282.1, read as the reverse complement.
AATAAGTGAAAAATAGCACAGAAACTTAAACAATTAAATAATTATTTCTTTTGGCTTTTATAGGTCTCAGAAATGTTGTTTCCAGCTTTAAAAAAAAATCTCAGATTTTCAGTATTCTTAGACTATAGGATCCTTCATTAGCTCTAGGAGCGTAACCGCGCAGTTCACACCAATAACACACCAGTAGAGCTCAGCAAGGCCATTAAGTCTGTCTAATTAATAGTAGTTGATGAGGAACTAAAACAAAAGCTATAGATAATGACCATCATACTTCACCCTGAATGCCACATAACCCTTAGAATAGCGTGTAAAGAGAGTTCAACATCACATGTACAGTAGGTTTTTCCTGATGAAGTTCTACCCTCACATTGAGAATGCATTAGTCTGATAAAGGTATAAACCTTCCAAGCCCTCTGTTAAGGACAGCGAGTCTCCAGCACTCTGGGATTTGGCTTTCGTCATCAGCACCGAGAGCGAGAAGGAAGCTATTAAATCATACAAATTTGACTTCACTTTTTGAAATGAAAGGACTTATTAAAACAGTATGGTGGACCTGGGGGTACAAAAGACTTGGTGATGTATTTGGCTGTTACAGTCTTCAAAACCACTTGTGGCCGGAGAAGCTGGTGGGTGTGACTAAACTAATTGGAGCGTGTGACAAACAGCAGAGAGAGTTGGACTTTACAGTCAAATACTTTGTGATTTATTAGACACAAACTGTACCACCAACACAAGGAATAGCATGGAGACGTTTTACTGCGTTCAGTCAGTGTGTAAAGCACACCTCCCAGATCATCTCTGAGGACACTTTCATGATGCTGCAGTGAAATCTAGACAACGTACGTGCATCCCAACAGCTTGTGGTTGTGTGTGTGTGTGTGTCTGCTATTTATAAAGGTTGGGTGTTAATTTACATTTTAATTTTTTTTTAATACACGTTTAAATACATTTTTTTTAAAGTTTACATTTAAATTAAACATTTATAAATATAAATATTATAAGAATTAAATAATACAAAAATATTTGTATGATTTTCAACAAAAGCTAGAGTTATAAAAATACCATATTTTTAGGGCACCCTAGGACTAATTAAGAAGATTTTAAAGAGGCTCAGATAAGTATTACTTGTATTTATTTATTTATAAGAAAAAGATATTTAAATTCTATTTTAATTTAAATATTTGTATGATTTTCAACAAAAGCTAGGGGTACTAAAGTACCAGATTTTTTTTCTCTCATGAACATTAGTGTTCTCAAGGACGTTTTAAAGAGGCACAGAAAACGACTGAACGTTGCATTTTTAAGCTAATTAAATTTAAATGGTAACACTTTAGTATAGGGTCCAATTCACACTGATAACTAGTTGCTTATTAGCATGTCTATTATTAACATATTGGCTCTTTATTAGTGCTTATAAAGTACATATAATGCATGACATCCATAATCCTTATACCCTAAACTTAACAACTACCTTATAAACTATTAATAAGCAGCAAATAAGGGGTTAATTGAGCCAAAAGTCTATAGAAGTTTATAGAAAATATTTTTGAATCACATATAATTCAATAAATATTTATATAATTTTCCTCAAAGGTAGGGGTACAAACGTACCCAATTTTCTTTATGATTTTAAATTAGTTCAAAATATTTTGAAGTGGAATTTCAAAGACCAAAAGGGGGGGGGGGAGGGGGGATAAATTGGAGTATTAAAAAAATAACTGGACAACAACCTAGCACTTAACACTTTTTTTAATTGATTTGTTTTTTTTACCTTTTTGTGATACTTTATCAGGACTGCATGATTTTTATTGTTCTTTATGAGAATCATGTCAGTGCACAGGACAGCAGTGTGGCAAAACTGTCCAACAGATGTTTTTTTTTTTTTTACAGGACATCATTCCACATAATCAGTCCTGTTCGCACAATCTAAGCTATTTTCATTGTACTGTTGCCGTTTACAATTTACAATTGCTGTTTGTTAAATATAAATATAATTACATGCTATCGTCTGAACTGCAGATCGAGATTAACTTGACATGAATCAGTGTAGTTCAACTTTTTATAAAGCCAGCTGCAAGTAAATGTTTGAAGAATGCTACTGAAAATCATTTTTAAGAGTTCAGAATTTATTTCACAGTATGACAATTTAGGATGTCACCGTGCAGTTTAGAAATATGATTATTGTTTAGTCAGGTGTTTTGTGCAAGTACTTTAATTAGCAACAACAACAGAAATGTATTTAGAGCAGTCATGGGTGAAACAATGCGAAAACTGTGGATGTGTGAAATTGAACTGAAATTGAAAAAGTCCATCGTTCAAGAAAACCCAGACTGGATGTCTGTTATCCATCTGAAATTTACATTCTCTCGAAGTCTGCTTTTAATTCTAGGTAATCTTCAGTCGTTTTTGGAGAACCGATGCAGACATGACTTTTTCATCGTCCTTTCATTTCAGCTGTTTGTAAGTCTTAAGTGATAAATCTTTTATCCTTTCATCTTTTATCCTGCAGACATAAAGGTTTTTGCATAATTTGTGTAGCTCTGGAGAAACGCATATGAGTAGTCATATTATATTAGTTACAGTAGTATATACACTATTAATAACTATTTAAAGAGTAATTAATGGAAGCAATTATTTTATGCATTATAAAAACATAATTTATATAAGCACTATTTATAATTATACAATTATTATGCATCATGCTTTATGTTAATCAGAGAGACTAGATTAATGAGGTAGATATTAAAATCAATAGAATAGATAGAATAGACATGAGGTGATATTAAAATTAAACAGGTCATTATATTATTTATACAGGTTTAGTTTGATATTTTCCATGTGTTTTGATGCAGAAATATTGAATATGTGTTTGTTCTTTAAATAACCGCATATAACTTTATATATAACTGTGTTCTCTCTATAAATGAATTTAATATATTATTTTGACTATGCTTTGTGAAGACAGTAGAACCCAGAGAACTACTGAATACTGAATCGTTTAATATTTATTAATATTTATTTATTTAGCTCATATTTTGTTCAGTTCAAGGCTTTTGAAATTGAATGTTACAGACCAAGAATTAAAAAAAAGTGTTTTAAACTGCATACATGGACAATTTAATTAACATATATTTTTCTTCTTATAAAAATGGTTATGTGAATCTTTTGCCACCTCTAATACTTGAAATGTATGTGTTATAGGTTTAACAAAGCAAAATGGAAATCTGCCCAATCATGCTGAAGTACTCCACTGATTTCTGATCTTTAGAGACTCAACATGTCGCACTGTCGGTAATGTAATGTATCTTTAATTTTTCGTTTTATCCTCCTTCTCTCTTTTCTTCTATTATGTGTCTTCCTATGCAACTGTTTTCTATTTGTCACATCAAAAGTGAAGAAAAAAAAAGCTGCTTCGTGTGAGATCTGATGAGGGCATGACGGATAGTGAAAGAGAAAAAACGCTTATGAAAACAAACCTTGTGTAAACAGCATCTAGATCCATCCTGATAATCTGACTAACAAGCAGGACAAACAGAATTTGTGTTACTCACCCGAGATATCGGCGGTGTGACATGGTGCTTTGAGAGATGAGAATGACCGTCTCTCGTCTTCTCCACGCTCTCTAAATAAGGCCCTGACTCCACACTCTTTACCCCATCTGCTAAAGCTATTTCCCCCAGCAAGGCATCTGATTTCCTCTCCTTCTTTCTCCCGTGAGCATAGAGCATCATCTTTGAATATATTTAATTCGAATGTATTAGAATAATTATGTATATACGTTATAATAATTTAAATATATATGTAAAATAATATTACTGTTGTTTTTATAATACAATTATATTTTTTCATTCAAAAAATCCTAGTAAATTTCACTAACAATTAAAAAGAAATTATCTCCAATAATCTAAAAAAAATATTGCTATATTTCAGATGTCATCATATTATTTTAAATATATGAAGATATTTTAAATTGTTGCAATATTTCACGTTGTATTTTTGACTCAATAAATGCTGATTTCGGTGATTAAAAATGTTTTTACCGACAGACTTTTTGAACAGAATGTAGATTAACATGATACTGATAAGTCCACACAGTTTTCCACTTCATTAACTTTGATATAATTACAATTTAATTATAATTATTCAGAAATAAAAGAAGTAGAACATTTTCGACCTCAGTTTTATAAAAAAAAACATGAGTAGCAATTTAAAAAACAATCACGGGGTTGTAGATGGTTGTCGCTGAACTGCACAAAAAGTATGGCAGAGGTTTTTGTATACAGTCATACTTCCAATTGAAGAAGATCTACTGCTCGGTGACTTTTAGCCCTGAGCTCCTGTCCTCTAAATCATTCTCATAACAGAGGAGAAAGTGCTGAAGATCAACAACCCATTAACAGTTTGAACCCCTCTCAGTTGGTCCGACCTTCTCAACCAATCTGACTTTTTTCTTTTGGGACAAAAGACAGAAAAAGTAGTAGTTTTGAACACAAATCAGGTAGGGAGATTAAAAAGGGCCAAACTGAGAATCTGCCGGTTATTTTCTGACAGGTTTTTAGATGTATGGAGCTGCAGGGCTGGACAGACTCGATTCAGTGGACAGTTGTGGCAGGGCTCTGTGACCCAGCCTCCCTCTCATGTTACGGCCCTATTTATAACATCTCCCACCCCTCCTTCAGTCCCAGCCCATTGCCCAAAAGCCCGGCCACTGTTAGGAAGCACCTTTCCCTCTCAGCTGGGCCACAGTCTGCGCTAGACTGTCAACTGAGATTCAGCGCTCCTTCTCATCATCATCATCATCAGCTTCTGCTGTTTAGCCGCGCTGCCTCGCAGCTTGCATGGGATTATCACACACACACACACATTTACAGACACACTTTTTTCTTTTTCCTTAATTTTTGTCGTTTTTTTTTTTTTAAGGAGATAAGTGAGAAGTAACGGAGCGTTTTGTGTTTCTGCTGGGTTTTTTTAGTCTTTGGGAACTTTTCTTGTTGTGGTTTTTGTTCCACTAGCGGCTGGTTTCGTGCATGCGATGGATCACACGCTGTTCGGCTGTTTGCGCAGCCCTCACGGCCCTCCGCAGGCCCTGCACCCCGCCTTTGCCCTTCACGGACGCTCCGAGAACCTCTCCTCGTACCCCAACCTCTCCACCTCCTCTCCTTCTTCTACCTGCATCGTGAGCGGTTACCCAGGTGAGGATGGGGGTCTGTTTGGGGGACACGGGCATCAGCGAGGGCCGCCCATGTCCCAGCAGCATCATCATCATGTACCCCAGCCGCAGCAGACCGGATGGCACATACCGCAGACGGCCAGCGTCTCTCCAGCAAGCGCCCGTCTAGGACTGGGGATCTCAGCCCCTGACTCAGGCTCTTCAGAGATGGGCCCCGGGGGACCCAGCCTCTGCGCAAGCACACCGAGCCTTGGCGGAGGGGTGCCCTCGGGTGCCTCCTGTGTTCCTGGAGGGGATTTCGGACGTCAAACGATGTCTCCAGCCGAGGCGGAGAAAAGGAATAGCAAACGAAGAAGTGACAGCTCTGGTAAGAAACAAGCTAATTTTTGTTTTAAACAAATTAAGGGGTCTGATCTTATCAAGTCATTTTTCATACATAGTCTTGAGTTTATAAATTGAATCTGATAAATGTAATTTCAAATAATATAAGACCACCATAATACCAACAATAATGTAATAATAAAAAAATTATATATATATATATATATATATATATATATATATATATATATATATATATATATATATATATATATATATATATATATATATATATATATATATATATATACTTTTTTTATTACATTATTGTTGGTATTATGGTGGTCTTATATTATTTTAAATTACATTTATCAGATTCAATTTTATGTATATGTGTAGGTTTGTGTGTGTAAATAAATATATTTAAATGTAAATTATTTAAATTATATATATATATATATATATATATATTTTTTTTTTTTCAAATATTATATATAAATTACATTAAGTTGTTTTAGTTCCCTTTAAACACAGTGCTAGTGTTTTCGGAAAAGGATTTTCCCGTACAGTGTTCAGAAACGTGGAGCCGTGTTTTTAAGTGCAATAGTTTTGTAGGTGTTGGCTTACACACAGAAGCAATTATTTTGGCTAGAAGAGGGCAGATTGTAACTCTTGTGTGGGCATTTAACTGCACGCATGATTCATGTTTAGTCTCATCTGTTTCATCTCCTCACTTCTTTGGCAAGCAGAAAATAACACTTGTGGTAAAGTAACTAATACCACGGCCTGAGAGAGAGAACAGGGACGCCCGTGTTGGCATTTAACAAGAAAAGCCAAACGTTAGATGACAGGAATGCTGTGAACAGCTTTCTCTTTGAATATAATTTGTTTGCACATTGGAAATTGTGCTTTTTTTTTTGTTTTGCTGATGAGTAAAACAGGCAAGGAGATATGAAGTAAACTCAAGGGTTTTCAGTTCACTGCAAAAAGAAGCTGGTTTGATCTGATGGGGATCTCCAGTTTGTTTTGTCTGGAATAACTGCTACTACTGTTAAAAAAATCTATTTAACACTGCATAAAATGGATCATAAAATGTATTTTTACGATCTACGTACTTCAAAGGGAATTTTAACTACTTTCTGCCCTTTAAAACAAAGTTCAGGTCCATACAAGAGGCACAGCCCTCCAGATGTTGATTTATTCTTATTTGCATCAAGCCAAAATTAACGTAATATAAATACACTTGTTACACTGCTGAAAAAGGTCAGAATTGGATCACTATATATGCACATGCACACGAAAACATATGCAGTAACACACATTTGTGCATGTGTACTGTATGTGTGTGTATATAAAAGTTTCTCCTAATCATGCCTAAACTGCTTAATAGAATCATTTTGTACTTATTTTTAGTTTTTATTAAACTGTCAAATTGTCTCTCAGTTTTCAGCATGTATGACTTTTGAATCATGTTTTTCCTATAAGATATCAAGCACATTACAGTGATAGTTGACAGTGCAAGTGAGATTTACAAATACATCTAGAGTGAAGATATACAGTGATAACCAATAGCAAATTAATATTGTTTTAGTGGTTGTTTTGGCCCAAGAATGTATTGAATTATTGCAGATGCATTTCAAAAGTAAGTCTCACAGATATGTTCTGGTCTTTTGAACAGAGGTGTTCTATTTTGAGCATTATAGTTTTATAGTTCTATCAACATTAACTCTCACACATCTTGATGGTTGCCTCAATTTCAGTGTAATTATGGCCTAACAAAAAATGTGCATTTCTGCTTTACAGAATGGTTTTATAATGAGCATCACTCAATGGAACAATAAATGGTTTATCAATAAAATATATATTTTTTAATGCATTTTAAGATATGTTCATCTTAAGATACAATGTCTAATTTATTCAAAGCATGTGTTGTTGTTCTAATAAAACAACACATGGCTGGTTTGGATAGAAGACAGCAGCTTAGCGTATATTTTGTCATGTGGGTTTGCGTAATATTCATTTTGGTTCCTTTATTTTTTTCACCAATAAAGCTCAGCTTCAGTGTGTTTAACTATAATATTAAAGCAGATGTCAAAATATTCATTGTAGCTGTAGTTTTTTAAATCATCTTTGAAAGCTCAGGCCGTCCTGCTCATTTTGTTCTCAGTACTTAGCTTTTTTTAAAGAAAAGATAAAAGTTAAGGCGCAGGCCTAATTGCTGTGGTGTAACCGCTGTGTCGGGAAGCCGGGAAAAGTTGCTTTACCTCAGAGCAGCTCTGTTCGCAAAGCACTGCTCGTGTTGGTTTTTCTCACTCCACAATGGCTGCGTTTAGCCAGCAATAAACTTGCCTTTCTGCGCTTGTTTTAATCAGACCCATATTCAGCCCAACTCTTTTCTGTGAGTCGAATTCAAAGACATTTAGCTAAAACACTAGCAACCACTAGAAACCATGTGATGATTATTTGTTCAAAGGCTCAATGGGCATGAGTCACTACACAGTGCGACTTTGTTATATCATCATCATCGCAAGAACAAGTCTCCGTCCTCGTCAACCTCTGCAAACCCAAACCTGTCAATTATACTGTTAAATAACACATCTGGCATGCGTTTATAGACAATATGATGTATCATCTGAACATCCACATGTACTGACACCTTCAGGTTGATGGGTATGTTAAATCTGAAATAGTTTCAAATACTTTTCCCTATCTCAGTTTGTCATAAAATTGTTCTAATTGTTCATTCTAATTGTTTTCAAAGCATTGTTCTGTTTGTCCAGTAGCATTGGTCAAGGGGCAGATGCATTTGTTTGGCTGACCAATGGCCATTGAAAGAGATTTAGGGGAAAAAAGTTAAAAGGGATAGATCAAAAGAAAAGAAAAAAAAAAACTATTATTTTAGTTTATTTTATCTGTGCAACACAAAAGGAGATCATTTTCAAAATATATTCTTTCATCTTCGAGTCATAAAGTTTTTGACAGAATTGTCATTTTGGGTGAACTTTCCTTTTAAAATTGGATATTGCAAATACAAAAACGTTCGAAAAAGATTTACTTGATGTATTTTCAGCTGAAATAGCAGAGCAACTTGTGGACGGGGTCTCATTAAAGCGGACTCTATTTACAGCTGGGTTTTGGATTGCTGGTTGGATAAGCACTCACTCCACACCCTTAGATAAATGAACCCAAAAACTTGATGTGCCCTTTAAAAGTGAGTCACAGCAAGATGAAGGCGCAGGTCTCTTAAAAAAAAAAAAAAGGAATAAAATTTCCTTCCTCCAGTGTCAAAACAAAAGAGGCGCATGTGTCTATGGTAGGATGGATTGCAGGTCTAATCTGACATTTCCTCACTGACCTTTAGTGTTTCCCATTCAAGATTAGACTTGACGTAATTGAGCTCTAGCAATAAATATATGCGCTTTTATGCATATATGTTCTGTCAAATCCATCTGAAAGTAAGAAAAAGTAATTCGCAGCGCAAGAGCGAGGAAGGGAGTATGACACACACCACTGAAAATTGTTGTGAGTTGGCAGCTTGAGTTGAAGACGCTTGTAAAATTTTGAGGTAAATAAACTAAGGACATATATTTTTACACATCCTCCAGTACTGTTTTGTTCCCTATTAAAACTACAGGGTTATAGCAGATTCCATTCACAGTAAGTCAAACGCAGTCTTTGGAAACTGTTCTGGTGAGCGCCAACTCATTGTGAGAATCTACGAAAACTCACGGCTGGGGTTGACTTTTACAAACAGCTGGCATGAATAATTGCAGCATCGTAAAAGATGACTGGCAGTCTTCCCCTGCTTTCCTTTATAACATTTCTGGGATTTCAACCCTGCAGTGATTGAATTTAATTGGAACGATTGCGCTGAAATGAACTGATTGTGTTTCAAAGGCTGCTTTGTTGATGCTGCTCTTCAAAAGTTTCTGTGACCGTTTCTGACTGTTGGAAATGTTTTCTTCCATTCCATTCTTGTTTTTTCTCTTTAGAGTCCCAAGATGGGAATTACAAATCGGATGTGAGCAGCAAGCCAAGGAAGGAGCGGACGGCGTTCACCAAAGAGCAGATTCGAGAACTGGAGGCAGAATTCGCCCATCACAACTATTTGACCAGACTGAGGCGGTACGAAATCGCAGTGAACCTGGATCTCACGGAAAGGCAGGTGAGATGACCGACCGTGTCCTTGTACCTGTTCATCAGTCATTCTGTCAGAAGCAACTGCTCTTTTGTTTTTGTTTTTTTCGGGTTCAGTGCTTTTTTATCCAGCTGTGGCTATGGAATGGGACTATTGTGTTGCAGATGTTTCTGCAAGATCTCTTTTTGGCTGTAGTCAAGTAACGGGAGAGGCGAAGGAAGTTCTGTCCACTAAGGCACTTCCGCCTTGCCGCTCCGTCTTACAAATCGGTCTCTGCGTGGGAAGGTGCTTCCTACAGCCATATGTGAAATAAATAGCACATGGCACTTTATTAGGAGCCAGAGAAATCTGGGTTGTTGTAACTATTTGATGTTTTAACCAAACAACTATGTATTCTTATTAAACCATTGAAGTTTATTAACTTCTGCAGACATAAATAGATGACGTAATGCTTGCTGTTTTTGAAATGACATCATTGGCAGGTCATTCTGGCCTTATTTGAAACACCATTCATAACATTTTTAACTGCTCAATGAGCCATGCAGTTTCTTTAATTTGTAACATGCCACAGTCTTTTAGATTACAAATGTGTTTCTAGACGTTCTGGTGTCATCAGACTTTGCAGGTTGCCAGGGAACCCACAAGGAAGTGACATCTGTGGTCTTAAATTATGCTACGTTCTCTGGGGATACATTCCCAAGGCTTAGAATTAAAAACCTTGCCACACGACAAGTAAGCAAATCCGCCTCCTGCAATGTGATCCCTGTGTGAACCTGCTGGAGTTCTGGACCTTTGTGGCAGGAGTTGTATTCTGACTTCAGGGCCACCATAATTTTACACGTGTAAAATCATAATAATGTTGCACAGCCTAATTACAACAGCTATCTTTGATGAGATTTATTACAGCTCCTGCAAGACAGCACTTTATTGTTATACCTAAATGTTTTAGGAGTTTATAATTAAACCTATTCAGTTAATTCAATCTGAACTATTTAACAAACAAGAATTCAAACTTGACTTTTATGCATATTCTTTTTATCTGTATTTTTTTTTTTTGGATTTTGTTACATTTTGAAGAAATGTAAAATTACAATGTAAAAGATTCCCATTCCAATGCAGCTTTCAAAATCTAATAATGTTTAGAATTAATTTGATCTGAACTACTCTGCATTCAAATTCTTATATATATTTATATATATATTAAAAGTAATTTTAAATTAAAGTGTGACATATTCCCATAGATTTAGATTATCAATCCTTAAGAATTAAACTCCATATAATTCAGTCTGAAATACTTAACATAAAAATTCTGGTTTTATCAAATTATCATTCATACATTAACATACAGTATATATTATTTTTTTAACTTTTTAGAAATTTAAAACTAAAGTGTGCAAACTTCCTGTTGATTTTCATGAATGTTCAACAATCAAAACCGAACCGAAAACAATGATTTCATCTGCATTTTGATTGGCTTTTTTTGCATACTTAAGTTTTTTTTTTTTTTTTTTCATGCATTGGTTTAACCACTGCAGAGACGTTGTACTTTGATTCTCATATACAATCAAGAGAAATCAAGATGTGTGCCGAGTCTTATGACATCTGTAAAGTGTCTCTGATGTCTATTACACAGACCTAGTCTTCAAAGTAAAATTTATCCAAATGCTGCCAATGCAAGTGATGGTATTTATAAAAAATAAAAAAGGTCTGTTTTTTCTGTCGAATGGCATGCACTATCCTTTGAGCAGTAATGTACTAGACGTTTTCAGGCTGACAGAAGAACTGCAAACGTTGCAGATATATTTTAAGGGTGGTAGTCTTACAGTGCTGACAGTAATGAACTTGGGCGGTCAATTGAATAGTGTCTAACAGACTATAAAATCAAATTCAAATCAAATTATTCCTTGTGGATTCATTAAATATAAGCTAAATTAATCATTGTGTATGTAATTTGATCTAAAATATGCTTTGTACTTGACCATCAAAAAAACAAAAACAAAAAAAAGCTTTGAATAACATAATTATGCTGATTTGGACCTAGTATTCCTCAAGCCAAATTGCATATGAAGAATTTTGGTCCATTCCATGTCACTATCTTCAACATTATACTCCACCAGAAATGCATTTAAGTACAATGGCCAGTGAATATTGTTGTTTTGTGTCTGGTATTCCTCAAGTCTGATTGTGAATTACAGTCCATATCTACAACATTATAACCCTCCAGAAATAAATTTTAGTGTATGGTGGCTGGGTCCCCTGGAAGCCTTACTTGCACTGCAGTGACCATTTAAGAAACGGCTAAATCATCATTCTGGGAAACGTACATACTGACTGACTGAACTCGCAAGGAAAGGATGGAAATGTCTGATGCCACAAAACATATGGGCTCCAGTTATTGCTGATCTGGAAATAGCTGTCAAATACTTGCATCAAAAGCCATGCTATATTATAACTTCTCAAGAGAGACACAATTCCAAACTTTGTGGATCATGCCCTAGAATAGCAGGGCCGGTCAACTGATCGCATGGCTCTTTTGCACCTGATCGAGGGATATTAGCTTACCGGAGTTTGGTGAGTCATGGCCTGATCCACCTCTCCAATCCCTCTGCCAAAAAAACACAGTAAACAGATCATCTGCACCAAACAGCGAACATACAAACTCATTTGCTAAAGACAAATTACAATCCTTTTTTTTTTTTCATTTAAGAAACAATTTGGAGAACCAAATTTAAAATAACCATGTTTTCTTTAGTGTGAAAAACTTTTTTGCAATCTGGAGAAACTTTTTCCAATATTAAGAACCTTTTGTGGAATGGAAAGGTTCCATGGATGTTTAAGGTTCTTCGTGGAACCATAAAATAAATGTTTATTCTTTTTAAAACTATAGAACATAACTCATGTGTCTTCCTTTTCCCACTAGGTAAAAGTGTGGTTTCAGAACAGACGGATGAAGTGGAAGCGAGTTAAAGGAGGTCAACAGGGGGCGGTAGCGAGAGAAAAGGAGCTTGTGAATGTGAAGAAGGGAACGCTGCTTCCCTCTGAGTTTTCGGGAATTCCTGGACTCCTCCATACACCGGACTCACTTATCAACAATGAGGACAGCCACGACAGCGACCAGAGCTCTGAGCACGCTCACTTATGATACAAACAGATCCCTTCTTCATTTCGTTGCTTATCTGGGGTCATGTTTAGTTCTGGATTATGATAAGTACGGACTGAAAGTACTGTACACAAAGACTTTTTGTGCCAATGAGGAGGCACTGCAACACAATGCCTTTCAGAGTAGTGACAGTGCTCACTAAACATGTACAAATGTACATAGGACTGGTGTATTGTTGTGCATTCGGATGATACAGAATATGTGTGACACTTTGGCATCAATATCCACAAAGAAAAAGTGCCCTGCTAGTTTGACAGAAATGTTTACACATTTGAAAGGTGCTGTTAGTCATTTTAAAATCCTGCCTGTCAGCAAAGCCGAATAGTGTCCCAGATTTGTGTTGCTGTTCACAGAGCCTAGGGTCTTCTGTCAGGTCGTATGGATATTCTTTGCATGCTATTCCATAAAATAATCACTTACAGCACCTTTAAAGAACCCTTCTTCTGGCAGTCGAATCTGGCCCAATAACATTCCATAATGTTCTTGCATTGAAAAGCTTGTCAGTTTCTGTGCCTTAATTTTTTTTTTACTGTATGTTTTTGTACAATGTTGATGTCATGGGAATAATCATCAATCAAGCATGGTCAAAAACATTTCAGATAATATTATACCATGTAATATAATTATTGCTATTTTAAAAAATGTGACAGCTGTATCATGTGCACACAATACCACATGCTTCAACAATAAACTTTTCGTATGTCGCTTGGTATGATTTGTTCATCGTGAATGATTCTTTCTTTGAAGTCAGCTAATGAAAGATAATGTTGTTGTTTTTTGCCTTGTATGCCGTAGTTTTTTTTTTTAGCAAATGTGTTTATGAATTTATTGGTATGCTGAAGATTTCTGTATAATTGCATTTACTATAATTTACCAACTATTATTTGTCATTTTTCTTTGATACACTTAATACAAAAATCAAACTCATAAGCGCGAAAAGTACAGAAGCTTATTTCCACCATGGGGTAAAGATATAAAAAGGTAATGGCTATTTTTTATCTCAGAGTTCATACTTTGTTCCACAATTTTGAGTTTATATCCTCAAAATTGTGAAACAAATTCACTACTCACGTGTATACTGTAGATACACACACAGTTCTGAGAAAAAAGTCAGAATTGTAAGTTATAGAACTTGCAATCGTGAGAAAAAAAAAGTTGCAATTTCCTTTTTGATTTTTTATTCCATGGCAGAAACAGGAAAAATTTATAGAAAAATCTATAAATAATATTTTACAAAATTGCATAACATGTAAGTGTTAAACATTGTAAAAAATTATACATACATGAGAATAATCTAAATAAAAAAATAAAATAAAAATAAAAATATATATATATATATATATATATATATATATAGTGTATATTGAAAAAAATTTCAACTTGTGGCCTGAATGAGCAAGCAGAAAATACATCTTTATTGATGAGCCCTGTTTCCTGTATCTGATTATTGCAATCTTACAAATCTGCTAATTTCAAAAACATTTTGCTTAAAACAGATGCATCTGCTGCCTCTAGTGAATAATCTTGAAAGATTTACATTTACATTTAATCATTTAGCAAAAGCTTTTATCCAAAGAGACTTACAAATGAGGAGCACATTAGAAGCAATCAGACCAACGAGAGAGCAACAGTATACCAGTGATGTGACAAGTCTCAGTTAGTCTAGCACAGTACACATAGCAAGGTTTGCAAGGGTACTTTAGCATCGGGACAGGTGCATGACAACCGTGCTAAAATCTAACGAAAAAACAAAACAAAACACAAGCTGCTGTCTTCTTCTGTTGCTCAACTACTTATTCTTTAAGTAGTAGGTTTAAGAAGTAGTTAGAATTTGTGTCGTCTGACTTGAGTCATTTTGCATGTACATTTCTGCTGTTGCTGAGTGATAGGGACCTCCTCACAGAAGCTGAAATTATGGGACTTAATTGCACATAATTGAACTGGACCTTCTGCACTGATACACAACGGTTGTGTATTCAGCTGCAAGTCTAACCCATCAAGAACATTTTTTTAACCCTCGGCACCTTCATGCTTTAAGTTGAATGTTTCGAAATCCAGTGAGGGTCTGTGACTCATCACCATGAATATGAGACGAATATATGCTAAGGCTGAGCGAGGAGCTTACATGAATAAGTTATTGAGAAAGGAGCAGGGGAATATGCTAAACTCAGATTCTCCTCCAGGCAGGGTCATGACTTCTACCTTAATCCTGAGAGGTGGGTGAGCAAACGGATCATATCCTATTACAAAATCAGGTCTGAAATATTGTTATGGTCTGTTCTTGCTGTCGCCACAGAGTGAGCCTGCATTCTAATTCGTAATACGAGCCAGGAGAATCAAGACACCTTTGCCCACCAGGACCAGTGATTCTGAACGTCCTGCCAAAAGAATCAACATTGTAGCTTCAACTGCTTTTGACGGAAGAAACCACAAAAAGATATTTTGTTTGAATGTTTTTGCATCACCAAGGAGATTTCTGGAACTTCCTGCACAATGGAATAGAGAGGTCACACACAAAGCCATGCTACTCTCTGTTTCGCATCGAAGCCTTTTACTGCCCTTTGACTTCTTAGGTTCTTTCTCCTGGACAGGAAAAAATGCATTGTTTTAAATATAGTCCAAGCCAAAAACAGCAGCAGACAATACAACCTTTTCCAATATATTAACAGTTAATTTACAGTTTGCTGCTGCAGTCTTGAAGGTATTCATATGACAGGCCTCTGTCTTTCTATATTTATAAAAATAAAATTGAATTTTTTAAATTTCATATCCATTTATGCAAAACGTCAGGAAAGAAACCATGATTTTTAGTATTTCAAAAAGTACTAGTGGATAATATTATTTATTCTTACTGTGCATGATTTTAAGTCATGCAGCCTATTGACTTTGTGTATTTATACAAAAAGTGCCAATATGTTATTTAAGTGCCTATTGTCGATATATTATCTATGTCATCTATATAATAGCTCAGTTCTCTATATCTTTCTGCAATTAAAATAAAAGCAGGCCTATAGGTCGATTTGGCTATATTATCTTAGTAAGTCAAAGTGCTTGTCGCGAGTCACGTGATGACGACGTCTCTCTCATGGCGGCGTTTACTGTGAAGTTCAAAGGTCTGGACTCCTGTAGGTGATCATAAACGCTCAGCACACATAAATCCGGCAGTGAGTGGAGCCACTCGTCTATACTGTAGTTTCATTTTTACTACATTTACAAACGCAATGGAGCGAGTGGAAGTAACCAGTGTGACCCATTCTCAGGGAGTTCGTATGCTGTTCAGTTTAATGACTCCTAATGAATCCTCGTTCGCGACTGTACGAGAGGTGCCGACTTATGTCAACCAGGTACGTGTGACATCACTAGTGCGTTCAAGCTGGATTTAGGAAAACAATTAACGTTAGTAGATTACGCACAGATTTATAGGCCTACTGTACGAACTAAGTGTTTAACACCAACAGCACACTCACAAAGAAATTGAGTTTTCTGCACAGCTTACACAAGCTGAGCCTGCATGCCCTTATGAAACAAAAATATATTGCAATGTATTGGAAAATATCATGTAATATATTAAGCATATATTCTTATATATATTAAAATTTTTCCAATATATTGCAATATATTTTTGTTTCATAAGGGCATGCAGGCTCAGCTTGTAGCAGTTGTATATTTTGCAATATATTATATAATATATGTATCATCAATATATTATTAAATGTATTCAAATATATTAAATATTAGAAAATAAAAAGGGAAAATAATATATTAATTTTAAGAAATATATTGGTAAATATATTTTTCTTTCGTAAGGGTGGGGTGTTTACGTCTTTGACAATTTTTTTTCCCTCAACGAAACTTGTCTTCATACCTTTTTCAGCACGCATAGCAACTTTCTTTGTGTTAAAAGGGTGCAAGAACGCATTAGAAATTGTGCAGGAGTGCCATAGAAATGCAGTGTTACAGCCTACTAGCTACAATATAATGGCATATTATGAAAAGTACATTATCTATCTGTCTATCTGTCTTGTCTGTCTGTCTGTCTATCTAGGATACTTGCACAAGTGCACCTAGAGGCCTACATACTGTGATTATATGGATGATATATCGATAACACACACACACACACATATAAACTATTTTGTCACCTGTTGGTACCAGTAGATGTGACTTTATGAATTTCGAATGTGCAAATATTACTTGTTCTTCATTTTGTTAATCATGTTCCATATGGTCAGTATATTATTGTAAACAAAACATCTGTAATTGGGATTTCTTCAGGGTGTCTCCACCCATGTTTTCTAACAACACGTCTAATACCACAGGTTTAAATGATGCCGTAATTGGATATTGTACCTTGTTAATTGTGTGGTTTCTTAATTTTCATTAACTTGCAAAAACAGTGAGCACCATTGCTGTAACAATTGGAAAACAAGTCTGCCACCTGTTCAGGTTTTTTAGCCCTACAGCGGGGAGATCGCTTCTTAGATTTTAACAGCCCCATGTGTGTGTGTTTTTCGGTTTGGCTGTGCTCAAATCAACACATGTTTGTTATTTGAGGTAAAACACTCACATTTTTACAGGCCGCCATAAACACATGAATAGAGAAATTGCAATTAACCACACAGCAGGAATCCTAATTGTTGTAATTCTGTCACAAACACACACTTGTTAAATTGCCTCGCTCACCATTTCTGCAGAACTTTATTTGAAGTTTCTGTCTCTTGATGTGTTTGAGTGAGACAATAGAAATTCTCTTTTTTTTTTGTCTTGGTCAATACATGGATTTGTGCTTTTTTCTACATTTTATATACTTTCTTCCTTTATTTTGAATTTGAAGCATAATTAAAAACTGTCGTTCAGACTGTCTACACGTCACTGTAAGACGATAAAAGCGAAGTTGAAACAATAAAATCTCTATAAAAAGTGTATTAGACATTTGTATAACGCAAGTTTAGTTGACAGTACATTGCTTAAAAAATGTTTGAGTGTATTTCCATTTTTTTATTTGTATTTTTTTGGTATAAAGTTACATGAACCGTCCAGAATCTGAACAAGAAAGCTGAAGAAAAAAACGAAAACCCTAACATCTGCTCCACAAATGTCATTTTTCGTTCTTGGTGAGATCCGAGTCCACAATCACAGCTTTATATACAACTATTAAGAGCCCCTCAACAATTTTTGCAAGCTTGAAAAATGTTACTGCAGGGCTAATAGCTGTTTTCATTTTGTTTCTTAAAAAAAAAAACATGCTGAAAGATGTTAAAATAAGTTTCTCAAACCTTTTAAATTGAAGTGCACGTACAGTTTACTTATAGTTTATAAACAGCATAGCTCACTGAAGTTAAATATCCAATTAGATTGAATTTCATTTACATTAACTTTAGTTTAGAAGTTTTGGAAGTAGGTTTCATAGCACTAGCAGCTGGAGCTTCGCTGCAGTCGGCGGCCAGATGTGTCCAGGTTTGCGTGTGATAGGGGTTCCCAAGTGGTCTATCCTGCCTCACACACACACACACACACACACACACACACACACACACACACATATACATGGCCCGTTCCACCTGTAGATCTACTCTATACTGTTGTGCCACAACTCCGCCCCCTACTTCCACACTCTCAGTTCCGTGTGCATGTGTGTTTGCATGTGAGAAAGTGAGTCTCGGGTTTCACACTGCAAAGAGTGTCCCAGAGTACTGCCAGCACCACATCTGTTAACTTTTTAATTGGTCTTTTGTGATTTGCTCCATGTTTGATGGGTAATCCAAGTTTAAGAAATCCAGAAAAACTTCCTTTACATCCAAGTCCTTTAAGTTAAAACTTGCTGGTGAATTATAAAACTGGTGATTACAGAAGTTTAGAGAGTCCAAATTGAGTTGAACCTTCCAATTCCATATGCTCCAGTCCAAAACACACTTTGCATTGAACTGTGCGCATTTGGCAAGACACTTTTATGCAGCTTACATTACATTGAAACTATACATTAATAAGAATGCACATTACAGTATATTGGTACCATACTGGTCATATTCACTTGTAGCATTAGCATTTAGAATGATTGATTTTAGTTTTTAATGTTTAGTTTTAGTATTTGATTCATTTTAGTTATAAATTATATTTGTGAAATAAATTCGAATTAATTAATTATATAAATAAATTAAATACATAATACTTATATTGTTTGTATATAAATAATTTATATTCATAAGTATATTAAATATAGGTAATAATTTAGTATATTTATTACTTATGTTTATGTGCATTTAGTGTACATTTGTATTTCACTGGGAACCAAACCCATGACCTTTTGTGTTGCTAGCAACATGCTAGACAGTTTGAGCTACAGAAATGCTTTTAATTTATATATATGATATTTAATTTATTGGTTATCGACCATAACATGAATTATTGCCTTATTGATATTTAACAGTTATTGTCCGTATCAATGCGTCCCTGTACGTTCATGCATTCCTGGGTATTGAACCTGTGACTTTGCAACAGACTCCACATGCTAATGTTATCCTTTATTTGCTGACAGATGCCTAGTGTGTTGAAGTTTTATGCTTATTTTGTCAAGCACTAGGGTTGTTACAGAAAGTCATGTGTAACATTTGCAAAACTTGGCTCTTTTGTATTAAGATGCAGCATTTAAAAAGTTCCACTATTTAGAGTATTAACACAATATTTAAAGTTCGAGTAACTGTTATGTTTGTTTTCATTTACAGCAGCGATTTAATAATTTTTGTGTTGTAGGCCACACCATATTTCATTGGTTTGATATTATTGGAGATTGTGCTGGGATGGTTAAAGACAGATGGCCCTCACATCAAGATCAACGACTTCATCACGTCTTTGTCTGCAGGGATGATGTCCCGTCTGCCTCAGTGAGTTGACATCAGCTTCCCAAGTGTGAGATTTATCTCACAGTTCCTTAAAAAATGTCTGTAGATATGAAACACAAGATTTTGTCAATAGTCATATTACATATCAGATCACACTGGACCTTACAAAAAGAAACTAAGAACAAAACTAATGTTAATTTCATGTTTCACTCATGCAGTTTCTCTCTAATAGACATGTTTATCTGTTGATGTAACTTAATTCAACACTTTTGGTGTCTTTCTCAAGGCTCGTGATAAGAAGTTTGGAGCTGTCAGCTTATATTTATGTCTGGAACAACTTCCGTGTATTGGAGCTTCCCTGGGATTCAGCTTGGACGTGGTGGCTTGCGTTTCTTGGTGTGGACATGGGATACTACTGGTTCCATCGATTCGCCCACGGTATGTGAATATCCTGCCAAATGCATTGCTATTATATCCATCCATCTGCTTCAAAGGAGTTTGCTGAATGTAAAAATGGAACATCGTAACATTCCCATTTTTACAGGGTGTGCTACTTTCTTCTTGTGAATTTTAATATGATTAATTTTGTATTTATTTGGTGCTTTAATCTAGCACTAATAGTACACCTTTCTGGACTGGGAGAGGAACTGTTAAAATTTTCCATATAGTTTATAGTGATATAAAGACAAAAAAACTCCTATGAGTACAGATTTTTGTGAAAAACATAAAAATTTAGGTCAGGATTCACTGATGTTCTTGCCGTCCCCTTGATGAAACTTCAAAAACAACCTGTTCATTTTTCATTGTCATGCATTAAAATAGCTTTTGGTCATGTTTAAATGTTCTGGAAACATTATTTGATTCTGAAGTCGTATCTGCAGATGTTAGTTTTACATTAAGGGCTGGTTTGGTTCCATGATAATGTGGTTTTGACCCTTAAGGATCGTATGTCTTGCTACTTTTGCGAGTTCATAACTTGGAGAAGCAGGTAACCGATGACTGTTTTTGATTTACCTCAGACTCTATAGGATTTTTATTTTCCATATTTCAGTAAACACATTTATATACAGTATAATCTATCGGCTCTCCAGATGTGGAAAAATGCATTTTAGGAGAAACGCTTTATCTGGCTTCGCATTTGAAATATCAATCTGTCGAGAAGTAGGCGATTGCAAAAGACACTTATGTTTGCGTAGCATGAGAGTTCAGGCACAGAGCCGCGAGACATGTGTCCAAACAGAGGATAACATTGTCACAGCTGTAATCTTTGAGCACTGTGGTGTTTTTCTTCTCTCTTCAATAGCAGCCGTCGCAACACTGCATTGCCAGTAAACATATACTTTGTTACCATAGACTGTAAATCTGCTTCTTAACAGTTCTCTGTCTTGAGATGCCGGCTCTCCAATATAGCATAATCCTAGTTTTGGTTTACCAAAATACCATTTTACAGGCTGTTTTGTTGTCTCAAATGTGCATTGCTCAATAATTCCCCCTATGTCCTCTTCTATTACATGAGTAAACATCCACAGTGTGTCAGAGGCCAGGGCATTGACTTTAGTTTCTTGGTGAAAAAGGTAAAACAGGCTACTGCCATTTGCTTCTGAAGTATGCTTACCATATGCTACACCAATTCCATCCATTTGAGATTTAATGTTGATACGATGGCAGGACGTTTTTCAAATTACATCTCTCCAGACTTCACTTGGACCCCTAAATAAAGTGATGAGGTGCTTTTGGCTGTCATGTTATGTTTTCCATTGTGTCGGGTCCTTGCTCCGGGTTGGAAATGTAATTTTTGTCAGAGGTCTCCTGTGCTCAATTTGTTCCTTTTGAAGTCAGAGGAAATGATTTGTCTAGTTTTCTGTTCCATCGCTGTCCAAGATGACTTCTTTTGGATGTCGTATGGTTATAATTCATAAAAGACCCAGACATAATGGCTTTTCTTTTTTTAAAGTTACAATAGTTTAGCTGCTATACCTTTACAACCAGAGAGTATTGCAGAGAAAAGAATCTGCAATGTGACTGAAGCATAATCGGGTTTTGATACCGTTCTGAATTTTTGATTCTTTAGAACATTTCATTATTAATAACAGACTTAAAAGAGTCTTTTGTTGATTAATTGGACTTTGCTGATCATGCTTTTTTTTGTTGTTGTAACCAGCAAAACCTAGGCAAAATGTATGATGACAGACAACAATAATGACCGTTTTGAGATGATTTTGGGATATACTAAGGATAATATTTTTATTTTTCCATTATTTTAAGGGAATAGTTCACCCAAAAATGAAAGTTTGCTGAAAATGTACTCGCCCTTTTATAAACAAGATGTAGATGAGTTGGTTTCTTCATTGGAGCAGATTTAGAGAAAATTAAAATTGCTTTACCAACAGATACTCTGCTGTGAATGAGTCCATAATCACTAATAAAAATAATCCTTTCTCTAATGAAAATGTCCATCTCCTGTTGCCCTCTCAAATCAATCTCGACCAACATATTTATTTAATATTGTTTTGGAATTGTTTTTTAAACTCTGCATGATCTATGCATATTTCACTCCTGATTCAGACTAGATTACTTTTTAATTGTAAAAGGAGTATTATGTAAGCAACGGTTTGAAGTAAAAAAAATGTCTTGTTGATGGATTTGTTTATTACAAACACACATTTTGTGAGTTTGCAATTGCTTGTGGATTGATGATTTTATAAGGTGTTTGGACTCTCAATGTGACGGCACCCATTCACTCTAGAGAATCCACTGGTGTGCAAGTGATTTAAAACTAAATTTCTCAAAATCTGCTCGGATGAAGAAACAAACTCATCTTAGAGGACATTTTCAATTTTTGGTGAGCTATTAATAATAAATTAGTATTTTAAGAAAGTGTTATAATGCAATTAAAATGTATAGAAACTTTTTTTAAGACAATTTTTTTTAAGTGTGCTGCATGTAAAATATGTTATGTTTACTTGATGACCAAAAACCAGCACCAGCCCTTTAACTACAACTCATGTCCACCTTTGTTATTTCAGATTTCTCGTCTGACCACTGATCTGAGTCGTACACAGCTGGTGATCTTATGTTTTAGCTAATGATCCTTGAATAGTTTTCATACTCAGTTTTGGTTCAGTTGGTGCACATAAGTTTTTATCTAAAGCTGTATTCTTTTGGGACTTGTAAGCTGTAAATCTTTATTCTAGCATGAGAAAACAATTTAAAAGGGCATAACAGCCGAAATATGACCACTAGAAAACTAAACTGACCCCAATTAGTGCCATTGTAAAATTTGAACTTTTTTTCTTTTTTTTATCTAATAAAAAATAATAATTTTTATTCATTTTATTTTCACTCACACAAGTTAAGATGTCAAAAGGCATTTTTGATAATATAGGCATGTAGGGATATGTGAAAATGCCTGTTATATCGGTAATATAAAATCTGTAGCATTTAAAATTTGTATTGTGTTTTTACAGAATTTATCACAGCTGTCTTGAATCACATTTAAAACTAAATTCAAGCCTAAATTTAAGACCAATTTGTAAAGCAGGTGCTTTTCCTTGTCTGAAGTAGCCATTTAATATTGTTAGAAATTCATATCCTCATAAATCAAAGGCTGTGTTTGATTTTGGTGGCTTTTGATGTTGTCCAGGCATCTGCTTCTTCGTGAGCTATTTGCATGCGTCCATTCTGCTCTCTTCTGTCATTCTCTGTTGCATTTTTTCCACATGTTGCCTTATTTTCCAGTTGCCTGCAAACTTTTATTGCGACTCTCTGTGGTGTTTGGCCTTTCCATGTCTTCCTCTACAGCGATGCCACAATCCACTGTAGCGGGGCTGGCTTTCCAACCACATGGTCGGTTTTGGCAAAATGGGGCAGATGAAGTTTAGCCCGGACTAGGTTAATGTTCTCTTGGATTTTTTTTTTAATCCATAGACAAGGGAAATGAATTAAAATAGCTGCAGTCTCCAATGTACAATAAGGAATATGGTCGATTGTACGGCCTATAAAATGTGCTTTTGCATTAAAACAAACTGATATTGTTGCCATTTTGATTGTATAGTTGATATTTCATCATTATTGGAATAATACATAGAAAGACTGAACGCGGCTGTCTCACTGATTCTGACTGGTCCCCATATGCTACTATTTCCAAAGAGCTCCACCAAAACCTCAGCTCAACCCTCTGTTTAGGAACTCTGAAGAAAGCCAATGGGGAAGGCCACGGTGGCTGCTGTTGCATTAGGACTTCATCAATTAGTCTTTCATTTCTCAGTCTCATGAAGTCATGAGCAATGAAAGATGTATGGTGGACTACAGAAGTCTGGGACCACATCTGGGTTCAAGGATCGACTGTAATTTGAACCTGGAAATAAAGTTTGGGTTTTTTGAAAAATCTAAAACAAAGAAATGTTATGTAGAATTAATGAGAAATACTTCTGCACTTGCTCACCAATGAATCCTGCACGTTATTATTGTGATTGTTTTTATCAGCTGTTTGGACTCCCATTCTGACGGCACCCATTCACTGCAGAAGATCAAGTGGTGTAATGCTAAATTGCTCCAAATCTGTTCCAGATCTGTTCCAATGAAGAAATAAACTCATCTTGAATTGTATGAGGGGAAATAATTTTTTTTTTTTTTTTAATAATAAGGTTTGGGCAAACTATTTCTTTAAATTGTTGTTTCTAATACAGTTTGAAATGCAAAAATTTATTAAATTAGATGTAAGCTGTAATTTTTTTTTTTAACTAGTGGTCCCCCCCTTTTTTTTCTGTTTTTCTTTTTTTTTTTGTAAATGTGACATTGCATCCCCAAGTTTCAGAAGATTGATTTTCCAAAAGTAATGCTCTCAGATTGGAGTGCTTTTGATGGCAGACTTGCTTAAATAACCTTAGTTGTGGTGATTAGTTTGGCCTAAGGTTGCATTCTGTTCCTCGTAGATGTGTAGCATGACGTCTTTAGATTGATTACAAGTCCTGCAGGTCTTTGGATCGGGAGACCCACTTGTAAGCCCAAATCTTGTAAAGCAACATGCATTTCAAGTCTCTAATTCCCTCTCCTTTTTATTCACTAGAGTCACATAAAGTTATTTGAATAATGATACCTTGGGAAACGTTTGGTCCGTCCAAGGAGGTTCTAAGACACACTTTTATCTGGTGTGCACGTCTAGCAGAAGTGTCATTGTTTCGTTTTTTTCTACTGTAGTTTGAGGTTTGGTTGAGGTTAGATGTTATAGGGTTAGACGGGCAGGGAGGGTCGTAAAGTAAGAGAGAAACTATAAACAAGTTATGGAAGGCAGTACGTAATGTTACATTCTTTATCACTTCACATTTTTCATTTGTAACTGGAATCAGAAAAGTCATCAAAAGTAAAAGCCAGCAGTAGCAAAAGGATGCAGTAGCACATATGTTTACATATGCAACCTCTCATTATCAGATTTGGGATACAGTAGTGGCACACGTTTAGTGTTTACGCAGACAGTGGCAGTTGTCAAGACAAACACATCTCGTCAACGCCACTGTGGGGCGTCCCAAAGGAGGCCGGGTCTGGATGTTATTGTTTTCAAAAGGAATCCTCTTGGTGGAAGGCAGTGGGGTTTAACCACAGGCCACAGGGGCTTCATAAATCTTCTCCTGCCTCTGGAAGTTCCCGGCCGTGCAGGTTTGAGGGCGTACAAAAGAATCAAACCAGTCAGGATGTAGAGCCAGGGCTCGAAAGAGCGCCCCCGGGACCCTGCAATAATATCAACAATGTCCAGCAAATCAGCCACTTGTAATTATAGGCGAGTTTGTGTGTATACTGTATGTGATTTTTGGATGAGGCCAGACCAAGTCAGTCTGAGGGATGTCTCTTGCTGTGTTGAAAATTTTGTCCTTCGGGATTGGAGTCTACCTTCACCACATGCCATGTGTGAAGTAGGGCTGGGTAAAAATATTTTTCTGATTCATCTCAATCATCATTTGAACTTGAATTTGATATCTATTCTTAAAATACCAACATCGATAATTTACTTTATGCTAGTGTTTCCTGCACTAAATTTCAGTGGCAATTGAAATTTACAACCACATGACGGAAGTTGCCATTTATCTGTGTTTTCCGTGTATTGAATGTTATAAGATAGAAAAAGGCAGTGTTTCGCCAATAAATGGCAATTAAAAAAATTCCATTGCGTTTTCTTTGGAGGCTTAAAGCAATAACATACTGCACAACCTGTGTAGTCTGATGAATAACAAATGATTCCTTTAAACCAATTCTTTTTAGTGTAATGTGATTCACTAACAATTTTTACGAGCCTTCCCTTTAAATGAATCATTCAAAAAGAAAAGTTACCATTTGCATTAGTCTAATTGATCTTTAAACTAATTGAATCTGTCCAAGCGGTTACTCAACCCAAACAATTAATGATTACTTTTAATAATAAAATATGTTAAAGAAATACAGTACACTTGTTACTTTACTTCATTTGAATAATTAACTACTATGGGTTTTTTCCGTATGCAGTATCTTATGCAGCCTGTGTCTATATGAGTTATTCATTAGTGCATTAATTTAACCTATTTGTTCAAAAACACTGATTAACAATTAACAAATGCACGGTTTTTCCAAATATCAGCTGAGATTATTCGTTTTCACTGTCATTTGAAAAGTACCACTCTTTTTACAAATGTCTCCAGCAGCAGTTTAGACTGCGAGCGAAGACATTGAAGTATTGTGGTGACAGACATGGGTTTAGTTGCTTTGGCTGACTGTTTGTGTTGGCCTCTTTTATTCGCCGACAGCTTGTCCTCTCTGCCCAGACGTTCACAGTTCATTGCTGACCTGAGTGACATGGCACACAGTCTCTTGCCACGCTGAGAGGCCCGTGGCATCATGTGGGAGCGAGTCTGAGGGTGGCACTAGAGCTGAGGGGATATTTGCATGTTTGATGAAAAGGGAAAACTCATTATTTAGTGCATGTGATGAAAACAGCTTGACTGCCAAGTGTTCTTGGTCCCTTATAGTTTTTATAATTAGGTTTTTTGAATGTGCAAATGTTTAACACATTAAAAATGCATTAACATATTTGCAAGTAGAGAGTTTTTATGAATTTATTGTTTCTTTCACAATGTCTCTACAGTACTCTTTAAACTGTGCGATGTAATGCACAGTGGTATAATCAGTGAATTTTGTTGTTGGCTTAACCCTTCACCTTGTGTGAGACTTGTGTAAAGGCCTCTCCACAGTGACTTAAGGTAACTTTATGTGAGTTTGTGCATTTCTGTTCCTGTACTTTGTGTTCATATCAGAGTTTATAGATAAGAGCAATTTAAGTACAATAGAGACTTTGAATTACTTGGATGCCATGAATATCATCCAATCATTCTGAGAATGTTATGACATGGATATTAATTTAGATAAAAAAAAAAACAATTTGAAGTCCTAGAATTGTTGCATGAGTTAGCACGATGGACATTTTCAAGAAAAAAACAAAAGAAATCTCGAAATGTATTGAAATATCAGAAATGCTTAAAAAAAAATGTGAAAATCATTTGAGGTCCATGTACATTAGCTTTTGGGGTCACCTTCTGTATATACTAATTCCATTTAGCAGTTTAGAATTTTTTTGACAATTTTGATGACTTATTGAGTGCTACCAAGATTTTTGTCCAATCAATAATAATAATCTGTGTAGTGCAGAATGACTCGTCAATAATAATAATAATAATAATAATAATAATAATAATAATAATAATATATTTATTTTATAATTTATAATACTTTTATTATTATTATGATTATTATTTATCTCACCCTGACTAACTAGCAAATTATGTTTGTGGCTGTAAATTAACTACAATTTATGTATGTTATCTATCCTTAAGTGATGAGACCAAAATAATGTTGTTGTTTTTTATATATCCATTTATAGTACACACTGCTTTCTGTGCAACCATGCGGTTCATCCCTGTATTCTTGAGAAAAGAACACCATCTCTGTGTCTGAGCAGACCGTGATCTTCAGGCATGATGGGAAAGTCTTTTCTGTGGCATAGGTTCTCATCATTAAAGCTCTTCCCCTCTGAATACTGCCTGCCAAACTATGCGGCTTCCAGCCGAGGCCGGCGCACGAGGACATGGATTGCAATGAGGCCTAGCTGAACATACTTCCTACCAGTGACACCCCACATCAATCTTACACTGCTCTGCCCTAGGAGGTGAAAGCATGGGCTCACACACTCTCAAGCAATGACTGGAGCTCTGCGGGTGTGTTTTGAGAAAAAAAACTCTTATTTCATCTCTTGATTTGAAGCAGAAAGCACTAAAGAGTGTCATTTATAACAAAGTAGTATTAGCTCATGCAATACTTCATTTAAAGTTTGGAATTTAACTGAATTGTGTATATTTGTAATGGAAAGTACTTTTATAATAGCTTGAAATGCAAAGACAACCAGTGGCGTTATTTGGGGGCGGGGTTATCTGTTTGTTCAACCAATAGCAATGGATAATGTTTAGGGAAACTAAATTTTCATGTCACTTTGTTTGCAATTCTGTTTTTCTTTTTTACATTATATTATTATTATTTATATATAATTATATTCATAACAATAATAATTCATAGTGTGTGAATAAGAACAAAGCATCTCTTCCTGGTTCTGTTATCTGGATTAAGTGGACCGTTTGATGTTGTTTTCTTAGTGGAGAGCTTTGACTGTTCACTTTGCTGGCCTGGTTATTCTAACATCTCAGCAGAGCCCCACTGGCAGAGAGGAAGATTTCGTTCTTACGCTCTCACCATGGTGTGTTTTGTCAGCTGGATCGCAGCATTTCATTGGGAACTTTACCAGCTCTTAGATTTGATGGACCTCATGCTTACACAAGGCCTTCGACTATCTCAGAGCAAATCCTAAAAAAGATTTGACAGTGTTTGCAACCTCATTAGAGGTGCTTGCTAAGGTTATTGAAGGAGGAACCCTAGTCGTATCAAGGGACCAAAATATTATTGAGACTTAGGGGTGGGCTTTTATTTTTAACACTGTATATTTTCTTGAGAATTTTTTATTTTTTTCCAAATGCTAGAATCCACAGAAACTTCAGCTATATTTATTTGTAATAATTATTTACATATTTATACATTGTTTTTTTGTTTTTTTAGAAGAATTTTTCTTACTCCTTGTGCATATTCAGAAGGATGCAGACAAATCTTACTGCCCAAAAAGCGATTGGTGGGCCGAAAATTGTCTTTTCTTCAATTTTTATTTTTTATTTTTTTATTTTTTTTAGGACCAGTAAATTACAGAACAGTTACTGTCTCAATAGTCCAGTACTGGCAAGAGATTTATTATAGCATCAGATCCAGCACAGGCCAACAAAAAAATGTCTACAGTCTAAACATAGCAATGAGTCTCTTTCATTGCTGCTTATCATTGATTCGCAGTCTCCACATTGTTTTGACATTGTCAGTCAGCTGTATCTTTCTCTCTTTTTGTTGTTTCAGAGTTAAACTTCCTGTGGGCTGCCCATCAGGTTCACCACAGTTCTGAATACTACAATCTGTCGACAGCACTACGTCAGTCTGTCACCCAGCAGTTTTCCTCATGGGTATGAAGTACCTGCATAATTATTAATCAGTGATAATTTTGGCACAATACACGTTAGATCATGTAAAAGATATTAGTTAATGAGCTCTAACCGTGTAGCTTATAGCTAATGGCCTATTATGAAGTGATAATATTTTGTGTTTTATCAGGTGTTTTACCTTCCTTTGGCACTGATGGTCCCTCCGTCAGTGTTTGCAGTTCACGTTCAGTTTAACCTGCTGTATCAGTTCTGGATTCATACTGAGGTACTATGAGATTTGTCTTTTCTAATTGTTCAGCATATTTGATTTCTGTTTTAAATCATTTCATGGCATATTATAAGCTATTTGTTTCACCATTCTTGCTCTTGATCGTTTCATAGCATGTTAGACTTTAGTTTAGCCATTTTCAAAACTCTTAACCATTTGTAGTTTTGCCCGTTCTGTGGTTCTGAATACCACACTCAATCACGCATAATGAGATTTTGAGATTTTATGAAATATTCCAAACAGAAGCTTTACATTTGGCATTTAAATTGCCTTCAGTATCGGCTTTACATTCAGGGATCATTTGGGAAATGGATTTGGAATCACTTCCATCTTGTAGAGCCCTATTAGTGAAAACCGTCTTCACGTCTCCAGTTTTCTGAAGGGTGTAATTTATGTTCCATTTATAGGCTTTTTTTGATGTCGTGTAATTTATTGGCGTCGAATTCCCAGTCCTCATCCAACATTAGAACGCGGGTTGTGAAGGAGCTCTTTTCTTTTAAGATAAAATTCAGCTGTTGCCAGATCTCTCATTACATGGAAATAATGGCCCACTGAAATATGGTGCTCACTTATGCTGAGCTGTTCCCGTTTTGCAGACGTCAGAAATCAAGCACTCAAGTAAAAAACCTGATGGTCGGCTCTAACACCTGCGATATATGCCTCATCAAGCTTAAATGGATGTTTACATCCTGGTAAAATAAGGCATGGTGTTTTGTGTGTGTGTGTGTGCATTTAACTCGCCATAAAGCTTGTGCAGTGACATGCACGCATTTTTATGAGCATGTGTTATCAGGCGCATTGGCTTCTATATGCGTCTTCTAATCCAGTGTAATGTTTGTTTTACTTCCAATCTATAAATATTGTTCTTTCCAGCTGGAAATTTGGCCACCTTTCTCTTTCCATAGTTAGCAGACTTTCGACCGAGCTCATCAGATAAGAAAACACTACGTATTAATGATGTCTCCAAGTACATTTGTGAACATCTGAACCAGTCAAGGTTCCACAATCCCCGAAGAGCACATTTCTTCAGCGCTTTAAGCCAAGATAAAGACAAGGCACTCAATCAGGAAAAAAAATCACATGGTGTATGTAAGACTAATATTAAGAGTCAGTCTGCCTGTCCATGTGAAAAATGTCAAAGGAGGACAATGAGCTGACCTGTGATCATTTGTCTTTTGGGGTTTTGACTGTGGTTTACATACTGTACAGTATATAGAAACAACCTGTTGCTGTCGCCCTTTAGTGCATGAAAGGAAATAGTTATTACTGAGGTTAAAGAGAATAAAGAGAAAGTTCGCCCCAAAAATGAAATTTCTGTCATCATTTACTTTATTTCTTCTGCAAGAAAGAGTGTTCAATATTGTGCTAGTCATTTTTGTCCATGCAAACTTTCAAACTTAAAAGCACCGTAAAAGTGGCTTGTGTGAGAAACGGATCCAAATTGAAGTCACTATTCAGTGATAATCTTACCCTTCAGTAAGCTGTTAACCAGTGCAAATGGACCATTGAATCTGTGATTTGAACTTGGGAAACAGATCAGTAAGATTTGAATGAATCAATCAGATGGGTTTTGTGAACATGACCAACTGGTTCAGTCCAGCTGATGTCAACATTGTACATGAAAACCTTCAAATAACATCATATATCTATAGCACATAACTATTTAATGATATTAGAATATTACTTTGACCTTGTGAAAATGTTTCCATCACTAGCTGGTCAAAAGTCTTGGACCTCTGGAGTGGATCCTAAATACTCCGAGCCACCACAGAGTTCATCATGGTAAGCATTATTACCTTTGACAGTAGAGTTGGATTGCAATGCTCCCATAGTGCATTGGTGTTGCTCAGTTTATCACTGTGGGTCAAAAGCTAGGCCTGTTTTGTCTTATCATGCGACTTAAGTAACACTGGTAATACTGGTTATACGCCTCACCTAAAGAAACACATTCTACACCTATTAAAAGAGATTTCATAATGACTAGTGATTATGTGTGTAGTGAATCAGTAACGTTTGACCATGCATTCACAGGGCGAAATCCATATTGCATTGATAAGAATTATGCAGGAATTCTGATCATATGGGACAGGATGTTTGGTAAGTTCTGTGTATCTGCTTTTGAAAAAAATGTTAACCAATAGTTGTCTGAAAATGAGCCCTAGCAGCACGTGCATTCAAAAAAAAATAATTACACAAAGCACAAATTAGTAGTCATTTATTATCTAAAAAAAACACTTTTGAATAGTGACATTTGTATTGTGACTTATAAACACACATGAAAATCAGATGCACTTTGAAAATGAGATGTTTTCTCTGCTTCGTCCCGTCACAGGTACGTTCACTCCTGAGAGTGATAAAGTTGTCTATGGGCTCACACACCCAATCAGCACATTTGAAATCTGGACTGTCGAGGTTAGTCAGGTTATTGAATAAAAAAATTATAATATTCTGTGATCTATTTATTTTTGTTATTTAATTATTAATTTAAATTGTATAAAAAATATGAATACAAGTACTGTATTACAGCAAAAATGTATTATTTAATTAATTATTTTTAGGAAAATGCTGATTGATTTATTTAAAAAAGTATAAAATAAAAGTGTTTTTGTATTAATCTTTGCATAATGTATGTTTTAAGGTTAGCTTTTTTTACTGTGGTATTATTGTAACATACATCGTCTCAGTGTACACGGTGTGTAAGCAAAGTTTACATCATCCATAAACAAAATGTTTAGATTAATTTGCCCCAACATTCTATCAAGAACTTTGACTAGTGGAAATATCAACACTGCAGATGAATTGGGTTTCACATAATGGGCTCTAGTGTGTCAGACCGGCCTAATTTTAGAGATGTAAATATCTGAGCAGAGTCAATGGGAGCCGGGCTTCTCCTCACATTACCATGCTAGTGGAAAAGCCATGCTGTAACCATAACATTATTACTTCACTTTAAACATACGGCTCGGGAGAGGTGAAAGAGTCCTGCAAAACCAAATGGAGGTTGTGTTTGATTATTTTTTCGGTGCTCTCCTGTGGCGGTCTGGAGTAAGAGTGATCTGGTGTGTGACACAAAGCATTTAGACACGAGGACTAGATGATGATGAATAAAATGAATAAGAATAATGTTGAGTGAAAGTTTTTACGTAATGCAGCATTAAAGAGGGTTGCTTAATATTAAGGCTGCATGTGCCATGTATGGTTTATATCCTCATTCTTCTTTTCTTTCCTCTCTAAAGTTCCTTTATTATCCGTACCTATGGCAGAGGTTCTGGGAAGCTGAAGGAATTTCAAATAAGCTGTCCATCATTTTTAAAGGGCCAGGCTGGACTCCAGGAAAACCAAGACTGGGAGACATTGCTGATATACCCCAGGTGTTTTTTTTTTTGTTGTTGTTTTTTAGCTGCACTATATCAAAATGTTTCTTATTCTGATAAAACAGTAGACTGCATTGCTTTGAACTGAAGATGCATTTAAAATTCTTATTACATTCATACATTTTTAGGATATAGACTTAAAATCATTAGGTGCATCATTAGGAATGAAATAAAGTTCATAAAATGTACAATTATGCATGAAATTGAACAAAACTACAAAATGCATCAATATGTTTTTAATTGTATACATTTAAATAAATTGTTCTTTTGAACTTTCCAATTATGAAAAACTTCAGGGAAAAAAAAAACGTGTCACTGTTTTCAGCATTGATAGTCATAAGAAATAATTTTTGTGCTCTAGGTCGGTGTATTAGAATAATTTCTGAAGGATCACGTGACACTGAAGACTAGAGTAATGGCTGCTAAAAATTCAGCTTTGCTTTCACAGGAATAAATTATGTTTTAAAATATATTAAAATAGAAAACAGTTATTTTGAATTTGAATAATTAATATATTAAGGTTTTACAATATTGATGTTTTACTGTATTTATAATCAAATAAATGCACCCTTGGTGATCATAAGAGACTTCTTTCAAAAACATTTAAACCTTTTCAAGGTTATGATTTTTAATAAAATGTGGAAAAACACTTTTTCCAAATGCACCTAAACAGTATTTTATGGGCAGGACTATTTGTCTGTCATTTTATGGAAAATGTAGTTAGTATTTAGAAAAACTGGTGGGAAATTATTTTTGAAGTTCCATTTCTACTAGTGGTACAAAAATGTTCATGTTCACCTATAAATTGGAAACTCTTTTGTTCCTCACCTTACTTGTCGTTTACTACCTGCTGTTTCTGTAACAGGAAAAAAAAATGTCTCTCAAATGACTCCCTGAGTTCTCACATAAAAACAGACTCACGTTTCAGACAGACTTTACAAGTGTGCGCCGTTGCCAAATGAATCTTAACTGCCTTTGTGGGCTGTAGCACAATAGGCTCATTTTCTCTGGTCTTTAAAAAGCGAGCTTTTTTTGGGCCCGATCAAACAACTGCCTGCGAAAAGGTTTTGGAGTCTTCTCATCAGGAGAGCGGCGGTTTGCTTTGAAACACGTCTGACTGTGCCACATACTAACAGACGCAGTTTCACACTCTGAAAACCCTGTCTCTCCTTCTTTTTCTGTCGCTCTCACCATGTTACAATCGAAGCCACCTCAAAGTGGATCCTGGTGATCCTAAACATGTGGAGAGAGCAGGAATTTGACAGAAATATCTTGAAAGGCCTTCGGTGATGCAGACCTGGGTGTGCCTGTTGTTTCTCCTGTGGAGTAGAGGAGAAGGAGGTTGGCTCGGATGTGTTGATTTCTGAGGGAACGCAGCGGCGGCACAGCCACCAGGGTTCTGGTGTGAGGGAAAACCAACACGTGTCTGCAGCCCAGACAGCCTCAGGAATCCTTAGGAAATCAACAGTGATCAAGTTCTCAATGATTCATGTTAAAAAACACTGATGTAGGAAGCAGAATTATTTTAGGTTGGGATCCAAACAGTGATGCAATTTTCCCAGGAATATATATTGAGGTTTGGTTCTACCATTTAATTTGGTGAGTCTGCTATTCGAACATGGTAACCGGTTAATTCAGTGTGGCCTTCTAAACTCTACCAAAGTTGACTACCAGCCTTTGATTAACTAATCGCTCTAATTAACCAAATTGACCTAAATAACCAAATTGACCTTGACGTAAGCCCCGCCCCCCTTAGTTACTGTTGCTCACCATCTTACAACTGACAGCTGTCAGTGGAAACCTTCTTCCGAGGTGTTTCTGATAAATTTGGGACACAGATGGACCTTCAAGTGGGACTTAAATACGTCATGGAGGGATGTATGGATACATATGTCACCAAGTTGTCTAATAAGCCATCTTGACTAGTTAATGACGCAAATTAACCAACTAGAAACCATGTAAAACTATCTATCACCTAAATCAACCACCATCAAGAGTGTCTGTTAACTCTAACCAAGATGACCTTGGGACAACTCTAATTATTGGCTATAATTAAGTCAGTTGGAACAGCTAGAAATGTAAAAACATTTAAAACCATATATAGTCTTAAAAGCATTTTTACTATTGTTATGCAGTTATTCTGGTAGAGAAAAAAAAGAAAGATTAGATTCTAAATCTCATATCTGAATTCATTTTTTTATTTTATTTATTTTTAGAGTTTTTAATTTCAAAACTTTGTTCTTTCTCCAATCAGCTTACAGGAGAGGAAAAGCCTCATGATCCTGCATGGTCCCCTGCAATGCAAGCCTATGTGCTTATACAGTTCATGCTTCTGATAGATGTCTACAACAACTTGTTAATGGATCAAATGGTAAGTACTATTTCTGTGTTTATTTCTTTTTAACTTTGACTGTTGAAATCTACAACAGATTTTCCCAGAAATGTGCCCGACTGAAATGTCAAAGCTATCATCTAAATGCCATCTTTCATTGTCATCTACAGGAGCTTTAAAAGCTTTTAATTTGCTGTGTGGTTTATGCAACCTCGCCAGGTCTATTATCAACCTCGGTCTCTCTCTCATTATCCTTAATGTTCCTCTAATAATAAGGCATTTTACTAGCTTGAGTATGGACTGAATTCTTTAAAAGTAATCGTTGTCTATTATTTTTTAAAACAAAGATGTTCAGTTGCCCTTGTCTGTTTTCCTTGGAAGTCCATGTTCCCCAGGCATAGTTTTGGTTAGCCAGAAAGCGTGGCCCCACCCTGCCTCCCCGCTGAAATGAAACGGCCTGTTTTCCTGTGATTCCTACCTCTGTGGTGCTCCCTTAGTTGTGGCTCTCAGAGAACAGGAGATGTGTCCCCTGGATCTCTTTCCTTAGCTCCACCAGCCAATAAAACAAGCTTTTGGTGGTCCAGCAACTAATACAAATACTCTGACTGCTATCCCAGTCCTGGAAACCTTCCTTTTGCATCAGTCACCTTATCCAAGGAAAATAACAAACCGAGGCCTTCAGGCTTAGCAATAAATAATGTGAAAGTGTGTATTTACACTGCGTTGTCCATTTGAATGCTCTTACATTGACAAGTGATGCTACAGATCTGCTTAATGGCACTCCAAAAAGAAGGAAAACGTTCATTTTTAGTCATCAGTTACATCATCTGTACAGGGCTATCAATCGTGCTGGATGTTTGACTAACTGTTCATAATGCAAGGTCTGTGTAGTGACCTCTGCTTAAATGCAAATTTTGGAAGATGGGTTCCCCCTCTTTTTTTCCCCTCTGCCCTTTTGCTCTGTTATTTTTGAAACTGGATATGGAGAGGCTTTAAAATATAACCAATCAAAATAGATTTTTTCCCCTTTTTGTTAATTGTTGATAAATGAGCCAGCGCTTCAGGGCTGAGGTCTGAGATCTGGATTCTATCTGGTGTCACGCAGGAGAAAGTCTGTAATTGTTTGCTGGTGTCATATCAAAGACGTCATGAGGTCAGTCACCTGATTTAGTATGATGGGTTAGCCAGGTCAAGAAAACATTAACATTGCTGCTTGTATTAACAGCAGATTATCACCAGATTATGATTTCAGTGTAAATCCATCCATAGAGGAGTGCCAATTCAGTCATAGATGATACAGTACTTCCTTTATGGTTGGCCTTGAGTTCTTGGAGCGTTAAGATGGTATTACTCATCTGTCCTGACACCTAAATTTGTTAGGTCACTTATTCTGCTATGTTGCTTGCAAAATTATTTGAGTAAGAGTTATTATTTTTAAGACAAAACAAACACACACATTACTTCTAAGTATATTGTATTGATCATCTTTCACCTTGCAGATACTATCTGAGCTGAGTGTACTTCTTCTGACTGCCTACGTACTACTTTCTCTAACCTCACTGGGCTTCCTGATAGATCAGAGGTACAGCTCCTATAACATACTCCTATTTTAGTTTAGTTTATTATTTTGTATTATTTATAAACAAATAAAATAAATTATGACCGTAAATAGAATTTTACTAACTGTGTGGACACATGCTTTTTATTATTTTATTTTATTTTATTTTTTATTTTCTTATTAAATAAATTGTGAGTAGATGTGTTATTAGGGCAAGCTAAACCTTTTTTATTTTATTTTAAGGGTGAACGGTATTTTTCCCCAGTGAACCAGCTTTTTAAAAATGGATTTAATGTATATATAAAGTAATATGGACATTTTGTTAATATATACTTAACAGCACAGTACAATAATAAAATGGATAAGTAAGAAAAATAAAATGCTTTGTGTTTCTTTCAGGGCTAATGCAGCTGAATTGGAGATGCTGAGATGTGTTTTGATTGTGGCTCTTCAACGGTTTGGTTACATTAAGCCTCTGGTGCCTCTGTTGGCTTTTCTGATTGAAGTAAGTTTGACAGACACATACATCATTACCACAGTCTCAATTATAGATGTCCAGCTTCCATTTACGCACAAGACCCTCTTTCGATCATTCTCAAGATGCTGAAGGTTTTAGACAAACTTGTGGAGCTTGTGTGCTGCGACAAATCAATGAGACTATCAAATACTGGCAAGCTGATTTTTCAATTAAGCTTTTCACCCAATTTTTATGTTGAAATTATAGAAAAAGGATGTATTTCCACTAGTGGCATCAGATTTGTGTATATGTGTTAACTCCATCCTAAATGTATGCATGTTTCTGCATGTGTGTGTGTTTTTCGGATCTGGCACTTGGTCTCTCTGCACGCCTCCGTGATGTATGAATCCAGATGTATGGCCCAATTAACCATAAAATTGCTTTGTGTGTTTCTGGCACATCTCAGCTGACCTTTCATTAGCGCACCACCTCTCTCTTCACAGCCCTCCATCCTTCCCTCCATTTCTCCTCTTCTCAACATCCCAGCTTTACGCAAAGGCAACGTTTCTGGAATCAATTAAACGCGTCTTCTGCTTGCCGTGGAAGAATGATTAGATTTACACGAGCTGAATTGCTCATTTTACTGTGTGAGTGTGCATCTCTAAGCTCAGGTGCTGAAATCCACGCAGAACAGTTTTACACAAAGTAGCGTCATATTTTTGGGTCCGTGTGAACTATACCCATAGACTACATCTGATTTAATGTGTTTCTGTTGTAATAGACCAAGGAAAGGGTTTCCCTTTCGCTGTAACTTACTTTTACATTGGTCTATTGCCATTATGACGCTTTAGAAATATATCTGCTAAAAATGGCCATAATTTCCACACTTCATCCCCGCTTCTGTTTACTTCAGGATGATATTCTTCCATTTCTGCCTGTTTTTTTCCATTCTGTGTTTTTTTCCCAGCCATCAAAGCTAATATTTGTCCTCCTTATTTCTCAAATGCGAAACAAAAAAATTGTACCGCTGCAAAGACCCACCCCACTTATTTTGAAGGAAAAGGTTAAGATAATATTATCAAGATCAGCTTCACACAAAAGCTGCAGACAGCAGCACCGCTGGCTTATCTTTTCATAGCACTCGACACCCTCTAGCACACCACAGGAGAGGATTTCTGGAGCTCGGAGCCTGAATTAGACTGATAAGAAGAGTATTAGCAAGCATTTCAGGTGATTGGGGACATTTGTTTCCACTGTTAATTCTCCGGTGTCACTAGTGAACTGGCGTCTGTGGATTGTTTGGGAAATCTTGGAAAAAGATAGCACAGCAGTGTGTCCAGGGAAAATGAATAATAAAAACCTTATAAATTTTTATTTCCATATTTACTTCGTACACTACCATTCAAAAGTTTTGGGTCACTTTCTTATAATTACCATGGCTGCATCTATTTGGATAGACACAAAGTTAAAGAATCTAGAATCTTAGAATCTGAAATTATTGTTTTCTATTTTACTATATTTTAAAATGTCATTTATTCTTGTGATGCAAAGCTGGATTTTTGGCTTTTTGCTGCTCAAGAAACTTTTCTTATTATTAAACATCACAGCATGTGATGTAATCACATCTCTGACATACAAGTTGTATTTTGATTAAAGACATTCCTGATCTAAAAATATGATACATTAACAGTTGTCTTAATATCTTCTTTTATAATGACATAATCAGTAACAGTATGAAAATCACCACTCTAGAAGGCTGATGCTAATATATTCTAGAGTTTTCAGTGGCTTCGGATTGCTAAGCAGGTTGCCATGGTGAACAGAACGTTCCTTACAAGCCCCAGGAGACCCATCCATCTTGGACCTTGATTCAGGAATCCCACTGAACTGATTTACAGAAGTCCAGTGAGAGTCACACAAGGCTGCCACGACAGCTTCTTTTCAGAGAACTGGCGCTCGTTCGGCTGCCAGAAGCAGTAGGGGGTTTCAGTAATGGGTCAGCACTGAGTCTCAGCTCAGAGTCATGGACAAGTGCTTGAACTGCTTTTTTTTTTTGATCTGTCTTTGTGTGTGTGGTAAGCTGATGTTTTTTATAGTTTAGGTATGTAGTGAGCGATCCAGTGTATGCTCATCCAGGCTGCATTCATTTGATCAAAAATACAGACAGTATTATCGTATTATCGTGTTAAAAACAGTAATATCGTGAAATTAAAATATATATAGATGTCATCTATTCCCGTGATGCATTGCTGAATTTTCAGCATCATTACTCCAGTGTCACATGATCATTCAGAAATCATTCTAATATGCTTATTTGGTGCTAAAGAAACATTTCCTATTATTCTGCTTTATTTTTTTTGTGGAAAATATGCCATTTTGCGCTCTCTAAATAAGAAGCATTGTGCATCACCAACATGTAGGTGTGAATGTGTGCTGCTAGTTTCAGCAACTAAGCATGTATCTTTATATTTATATTTATTTCTATTACTTTTATGTGTGTGAAAGAGAGAAAAAAGCTGAGGGAGACAGAAAGAGAGACACAAGTGGTCATCTGAGACAGCAAGAGCCGTAAAAAGAAGGGAGAATTACTATATCAAAATGTACACATCTCATGTGTTTTTTCACTTAAAATATGCCTGCAGAGGAAAATCTGAGAGGAAAAAGCCTCTCAAAATGATTGAAATATCTGCCAGTTTGTCATTTAAGGTTGCATTCTGGGATTTGTGAGGTTTCCCAAAGCTCTTAAGACAGTTTCTCAGCGAAATGAAATCGACTCAGGTGGTAGTATGTAGTTCTGAATGAAAATCTACAATGAGGTAGTGTCTAAAAAGCATTTTTTGCTCTCTCTAATATTTTTATCCCTTTTGTCATGCAAATATTAATTGAAATTCTTCTTCTAAATCCCTCCCTTTACTCTTTTCAGCTCTACACTTTGAGCCATACTCCAGTTATAGTTCAATGTTTCATACAGACACGGATATAAAGGGGCTTTGTCCAATGCATATGATTCCCCAAAGAAAAACTTTAGTATTGTATTGTAAGATATTTCTCCTAAGACTTGGCAACATAGTATAGATAAAAAAATAAAATAATAATAATAAAAAAAAAACATATAATTTGATGAGAAATATTTGAGTACATATTGGAATCTCTGACTTTTAATGACAGACTTTAGGATCTCAGCAAATCTTTTTTTTTAAAGATTTAAAAGCTTTTGGGTAAATCAGAGAAGCAGAAAATTTAAGCACAATGCTCTCCTTTTAATAAAATAAGTATTTTAATTGTTATTTGAATGAGGGTAAGCTATATGCATTGGCATTTGATGGGAGGAATCAGGTAGCGTGAGGTCAGGAAGCACAGGACCATGTCTTTTTTCTCTTTCTCTCTGTCTCTCTTCTCTCAGAGGAAAACCGCTATGCTGCTCCTGAGGAAACTCTGGTTATTTCCCGTTGGAGAAGTAGTTCTGAGAGATAGAATATGATTTTGGACTCTGTTTAGAGCTTGGGTGCAGTTTATGGTCCAGAACACAAGGAAGGAGGAGCAGTTAAGGTTACAGCTTTTTGGAAAAATGTCCCCTTTGGCTTGTTTCCACAGTGGCTTCTGTGAACCTCAACTCCAAATGCATCATGGGAGATTCTTTGGCCACATGCTTGACCTACAGTATTGGCTTTTTTTATGTAGTATATTTCCTGGTGTGCGACATTTAGGTTTCTCACAATTAATCGTTTCAAGTAAGGTTTTGACTTGTGGAATTAAAAATTTATAAAATAAAGTTAGTGCGCAGTGATATTGTAACACAATCTTAAATATATCTATTGTTATACCCTCTTATATTATTTTTTTTTTTTTTGCACATTACCTGTGATAATTCATAAATCTCTAAATAAAAAATTGTTTTAGAAATGTGCATTTTAAATATAAATGCAAAACAAAATACACTTAAACTTTAATGTGCTTTACTTGAGATATGTGTCTAAGAAAAAATAAGATATTTAGTAATTCATGTTTGTAGTAATGTATTATTCATTAACTAGAATTAGCGCTGTAAAAAAAATTATTTAAAAAATTAAGATGATTATTAACAAGTGTGTTTATTTCATTAAAGAAATTGTGGTTCAGTGTTGTATAGAAAATACTGAGACATTTCACTTTTTTTCACAAGTTTTGATGCTTGAATTGAGGAACTGATCAAGGTGATAAAATTAAGGAAAGGTGGCTACCTATTTATTTGTGGAGAATTAGTTCAATTATGCAGTTTTATTTTGGCAGTGATTGTTAGTTCCCAGCATATCGTTGAATATGGAGAGTACATTTTGATGTGTTTTTGATTGAAGGGAAACATCTGTTAGTGTTTAAAGGTCAGTTATGTTTGACATTTGAAAGAGTTTCTGTTACGCTGAAGTTTCTGTTGTTACCATTGTGCAGAAGAGTAGAACACTCTTATTAATAATATAAAATTCATTGCGTCATTGATCACATAATTTAGGAGGTTTTACTTGATTTATTCAGGTAGATTCCATTAAGGAAACCAAGCATAATTTTTTTTTTTGTATATTATTACAATATTATTTTTAAGTAGATAGGACATAACATGCTTTATGTGTATTCATTTGAACCTATTTGGCATTAAAATGTAAACATCTTGCCTTCCGCAGGTCTTTGTCTTAATCTCTGCAGTCTACTGGAGTCTACAGTTTGTGAATCAGCGGACTAACGGGATGAAGAAACACAACTAGATAAAACAACCTCATACTGATGCATTACGATTCAATGTCCTGCTCCGGTGACATATTTCATACATTTAATCATGAGATTTGTCCTTTTAATTTTACTAAAATGTTGCTCTCACAAACTATTCTCACTGATTTTGGTTTGGCATTGAAGAGATGCTGTAAAAAACAAATTAATATATTGTAAAGACAACATGGTTCGTAGTTCTCAGAATGGTACTCACCAGCTTAAAACTAACTTTTCAGACATAATCAATGCATATGGTATATTAAATACAAAAGGTACCTATTACTGTACCTGTAGTTTCATCTGCATTTGAAATGTATCAAATAATACAGTACAATAACCAGTGTAATAAGAATTTTTTTTTTTTTATTATTATACACCAGTTTTGTCACACTGCATAGAAAATATCTGACCTCTTACTGATAACATGAAGGACCAACATGCTATTAGGTGTATTTAATTTCTAAACCAAAAAAAAAAAGTCTGCTTGTGGTGTGAGAAAGCTGTGGTGTGGGTTCATGTAATTGTACAAGTTACCACCAGGTGGTGCTAGCAGGATCCGTAAAAATTGTGTCCCCGTTTCATTCAATAGCCTACATGTGTTTATATCGCAACAAGTGTGATTGCATTATATAATAATTGCTGTTAATAGTTTTCATCATCTGGTTGACTACGTCTTGTTTTAATTTTCAAGAAAATTCCTGTCATATGCACATAAACTGACAGTCACCACTGATAAGCTACTACTAAATATTGTAGAATCTTAATTTTCTGTAAAGTTGCTTTGCAATGATTTGTATCGCAAAAAGAACTATACAAATAAACTTGAATTGAATTGAATTGTTTATTGATCATTTCTGGTCAGGGCCAGTTTCACTGGAGAGCAATTACACTATACGACAAGAAGAAATTAATCGTTCAAAGAAAGTTTTAGTTTTATAAAAAATATTATTATAAATGATGCTAATAGTAGTGTTAGTAAGATTTTAAAAAAAAGAACATTTTGGTTTATTTTTTAAAAACCACTACAGTCAGTGTGCAGTCAGTCAGCAAGACAAATAATGCAATTATTATAGACAAATAATTTAATGTTTGAAAGACAAACTTGTCACTATTTCATTGTTAATGGTTTCACTGTTTTGTAGCATCTGGATTTCACACCTGGAATAAAGTGCGGTGGTGTGCTTTAAACGGTGTGAATAATTAATCACAAATTTGTTAAACGTCTTGTTAACAGATCCCTGGAGGTGTGTCTGAATTGAATATGTTGAATGTTATTGCTCATTACAGATAGAAGCAGCCATAGTTTAAGTGAAGGTTGTTAACAGAATCTGCAGAATATTAACGCGTTATATTTTTTTCATGGTTAAACCTTGCAAAACTTCACTAACTGATTTATTTCACTTTTGATGGATTATGTAACACATGTTATATATTACATATCAATGTGTAATAAGCCGTTTGCATCTAATATACACTTGATGGACAAGTATTGGGAAACATGACAATTACACCAACAGGGACTTCAATGACATTGCATTCTAAATACATAGATATTAATATGGGATTGGTCCCCCTTTTGCAGCTATAATATCTTCCACTTTTCTGAGAAGGATTTCTAAAAGATTTTGGAGTGGTTTTTTGTGGGAATCATCCATCCAGCATTTGTGAGGTCAGGCTCTAATGTTGGACGAGAAGGCTTGGCTTGTGATATCCGCTCCTGTTCATCCCAAAGGTGAGGCCAGTCAAGTTCATCTACACCACACTCATCCAACCATGTTTTAATAACCCTTGATGTGCACTGGAGCACAGTCATGCTGGAATAGAAAAGGGCTAACTGTTTCTACGAAGTCGGAAACATAGCATTGCCCAAAATGTCTTGGTATTTTGGAGCATGAAGATTTCCCTTTACTAGGAGTAAGGGATCTATCCCAACTCCTGAAAAACAGCCCCATGCCATTATCCCTCTTCTTCCAAACTTTACAATTGACAGAATGCAGTGAGGCAGGTAACGTTCTCCTGGCATCCACCAAGCCTGGACTCATCGATCAGATTGTCATACGGAGAAGTGTGATTCGTCACTTCACAGAACAGGTTTCTTCTGCTCCAGAGTTCAGTGGCAGGATGCTTTACATCACTAAATCTTACGCGTGGCGTTGTATTTGATAATGTGAGGCTTGCATGAAGCTGCTTGGTCATAGAAACCCATTCCATGAAGCTCCCGCCACACAGATTTGTGTTAATAGCAGTTGAAGTTTGTTAATCTACAGCTTTGGAGCGGCTTTTATGCACCATGCACCTCTGCAATCTGTGAGCCTGCTCTGTGCATGTGTGTTCACGGTGTGTGTGTGTGTTCTCTGCTCTGTGTGTGTGCACTTTGGATGGGTTAAATGCAGAGCACAAATTCTGAGTATGGGTCACCATACTTGGCTGAATGTCACGTCACACATCACTTACATGATCTTCTGCTTCGAGGCTAAACTGTTGCTGTTCCTGAACACTTCACTTTCCAATAACACCACTTACACTTGACTGTAGAATATCTAGCAGGCATGGCATTTCATAAACTGACTTATTGCAAAGGTGGCATCCTATCAAAGTACCACAGTCAAATTCATTGAACTCTTCAGAATGACCCATGTTTTCATGAATGGTTGTAAATGTAGACTGCATTTCTACAGTAGGTGCTTGATTTTCTGATTCAAACACCTCAATTTAGGAATTAAGAGGTGTTTCC
Organism: Carassius auratus; assembly: GCF_003368295.1. Taxonomy (NCBI): domain Eukaryota; kingdom Metazoa; phylum Chordata; class Actinopteri; order Cypriniformes; family Cyprinidae; genus Carassius; species Carassius auratus. The sequence continues at coordinate 14,607,769 of NC_039282.1, read as the reverse complement.
CAATTATTTTGCCTATGTATTATATAACTTAAAAGTATAAAGCTTTTATATAGATGCCTGCTTTGCTTATTTGTGAGCAAATGACCATCAGCACTGTTATGTGTGTGTTGAATGAGAGTTTTAAAAATGGTCCCCGTTGACATTTAAAAGTATTCTTTACATGGAATCTTTTATTCCATTCAAAGACATTGGAGACACAATGTGCCGTGTACTCAGTTATGATATTGTTTATATAAAGTAGTACAGCTCACATGCCAGCTTGGTTTGGCACAAATCTCTTTCCTGACATCACTGACTGTTAGTTGCATGCCTGCACATTAAGTTTGAGCTAAAAGCTCACTGATGCGAGGGTAACTCACATTAGCAGTGATCCGAGCTTCTTTTGCACTGATATTTTGTTGGCCTATTATGCTATTAAGTGCTGACTGCGAGATCTGCATTACAAGTACACAATGCAATCCACTGGAAACAATTTTCAGAGACATGATTAGGTAAAATGTATAATGTGGCGAAAATAACAGGCCTGTGTCCTCATCGAAATGGCAGATGGGTCCTGTTAGCCTCCCAAATGTGGCGTTCGGCTGCCAGAACAACCCAAATGACTCATGTTCAGATTGTAGCATTACACTGCTGCTTGCACCAGTTGGCAGAACTAGAAAGAAACAGGCCCATCTTTTATGTCTCCTAGCCTGGAATGAAACCCTTCCATGGGATGTTGACCACAGTAAAATATACAGTATTATGGGATTTGCGGCCTCATTTAGCCTTGTAACGAGATTGTTTATTAAATATGAGGCGTTTAGGTTGCATTTTCCAACTAGATGTTTACACTTTTGTCAGTAATTTGCTAATGGCTTCCAAACAGCTATTTATTGAAAAGTGCTGCACGCAGCATATTTAGACATTGTACTTAACTGAAAGGGATTGTTCATTCAAAAAAATTAATTTTGTCATCATTTATTCATCCTCATGTTGTTCCAAATCTGTTTGATTTCCTTTGTTTCTTGTGTGGAATACAAAAGAAGAAAATTAAACAATGTTTGAACAGTTTTATAGAATGTTATGTTTCAGTTATATTACAAATGTGTTTGTGAGTTATTTAGGGAAATAGAATAGATGCAGAAAGCTGTCAGTCATTTCACAGCTCGTGAATTAGTTCGCTAAGGGTGTAAACAAAATAAATGAACCAGCTATACCATGCATAACATCCAAGAGGTTTAGACCTACACAAAGGGTATTTAAGTCATTTTACCTCTAAAAGTTTAATTTTTGAATTTTCTTTTTTAGTGGTAAGGATTTTTTAAGTGTACATTTATAATTTAGGTGTACAATAACAAAAATTAGTTATAAAAAAATCTGGCAAATGTACATCATTTTGGGGCCAGTAAGATATTTTTTTAATTAATGTTTTCATTCAACAAGGATTCATTAAATTGTTTTAAGAATATATATATATATATATATATATATATATATATATATATTATTTTTTTAATGTTATAAAAGATTCAAAGAATCCTGAAGGCATTTTATCATAGTTTCACTTTGCACAAAAATATGTTTTTTTTTTTTTTTACTGATAATAGTAAGAAAATGTTTCTTGAGCATCAATTCAGCATACTAAAATAATTTCTGAAGGATTGTGTATGTGACACCAAAGACTAGAATAACCGCTGCTAAAAAAAAAAAAAAAAAACCTATTTAAAATATATTCTGCATAATTCTAAATGTAGTTAAATTATTATTATTATTTTATGGTATAATCTTTAAAAATTAACATTCATTTCTGCATATTCATAAAAATGGTTAATTTGTTCTTAATATTTTAAATAGAACAAACAAATCTTTAAAAAATATTTAAAAAATATAACAAATTTGTACAAATATTTCTAAATGTGGTTAATTTGTTCTTTAGATGTATTTATTTATGCAGATGAGTAGATCACTCTCGCTCTCTCACGCTCATTTCCCATAGATACAAACACAGTGGCTCTCTTAGAAGAGAGGGGGGTGACGTCCCCTCCAGACGATGCAGGAAAACACATAACATGCCTATTGGATCGCTGCTGTTGACTTTGAGAAGCATCAGGTGAGTGGAAGGAGAGAGGGAACTGTGTTTAATCTGTTACCAGTGACAACCTGATGGAGCTCTTGACTGTATTCACATTGCCACTACAGGCTGTATTGCAGACCGATGGTGACAGGGTTGAACAAACACTGTTGTATTTAATGTTTTGTGCTTTACGTAATTTGTACATTTGTGAGTTTATGTGGTTATTTTAACGGTGAGCTATGAGTAAAAGTCATTTTGAATGTGGGTTAAGGTCAAGATGAGGCCAAGATCATCCATTTTTCGTAGCCTGAGGTAACGCTGAGAAGAGTTTATTTTGTGTTCTTGACATGGCAGGCACTTTTATTCATAAATACAGATTTTCTTTCAGAAAAGACACTTGCCTCAGGCACTTCCTGCTCTCGTCGCAGGAAGTTCAAAGGCATGACAGGATGTAGAATTGTGTTTGCAGAGTTTTCCTTAAGTAGTGAGGCTTGTAGAATACTTCAGAAATGGATGAGTGCATGAGTTCACTTTATTTCAGAATCGTGCTATCTGGGGCAGTCATCATTTTTTATGAAACTCTGAATGTTTTGGCACAGTAGGCCTAATCACAGTTTAACTGTAATATTTGTTGTGAAATCAGGGAAACTGTTTACTCAGGTGAATATGGTTTATATAAAACAAATATTTACAACAAAAATAGTTTTTAGAAAATATCTGTGGCAATTGATATTGACGATATCTAGATTACCTTTGCCATCCTTTAACATCGAATCGGTTTTTGGCTATAATATGAAAATAATTATCAGTTTATCACTGCATCCTTATAATTGAAAATGCATACTTAATCCCCTTATATATTATTATTACATTTCATAAGGTATATAGACTAATATCTCACATTTAACAAGGTATTTATTTTTATTTTATAATATTTATCTTGAATAACACAATAAATTGGATGTTAAGCCAAAAATGTGGCTGATAATTGGAGGTTTGTATTTTTTATTTTATTTCCTTAATATATGTATTCAGTAAAGACACATTTGTTTGTATTCATCAAGTAATTCTGAAAAATGATCAGTTTCCACAAAAATCAGATGAACAACTTTTTCAATGATTATTATAAATATAGCTTCACAATGCTCATTTTTACCTCTGTGGCTGTAATAATTTTAAAGTGCCTAATTTCTCAGGATATCCAGGATACACGACAAAGGCTGTTTTAATACAAGAACGAACACTTCACACAATACGTTGTTAAAGGGTAAGTTCACTGAAAAATGAACTAAATCTAAAATATCTTAAACTGTGTCCCGAAGATGAACGGAGTTATTATTGACATAATTTTTCGGTGAACCAAGCCTTTAATGTAGTGACGGAATTTATTTTAACCACTAGGTGTCAGTAGTGTTACACTTACAAGTAGAGTGTGTAGATGACGAATCAGAAGTTAAACTTTTGTTGCTATTTCCCGTCCTGAAAAGTAGAAAAAGAAAAAGTTACAAACACGTTTCTTCATTGGATCAAGAAAAACACACTTATGTGAATCATGAGTAATTTAAATCTGTCCGTTCACACAGGCTGATGAACCTTTATTCAAACGTATTTTAAAAAACAAAACAGTATATTTATATCTATTCATATCTAATCAAGAAACCAACACTAGTTACTTTATTTAGAGAAAACATTTGTGAAGTCAGTTTGCACTACCAAAACTAATACCGTAATACATTTTGATCAAATAAACACAGCCTTGTTGAGCATCTTTCTTCCAAAGCATAAAAAAAATAAAAATAACTTACTGTTTTCTCCCAGAACACTACTAGAGCTACAGCTAGTGTAACAATATCCATTAAATCTCTTCATTATTTCCCAGTGATTTCAAAAAGTGACTAATAACAGTTAAAAACAACTTAATTGTGGTTTACAAGGCCTAAAACTTATGAAGTGACGCAGCTAGCCACCGAAGGTGACATCCTCATACGAATCTCTCGGAGGCCGGACCAGAAGTCAAACTTGAATTTAAGATCACTTACACTCAGAAAAAAAAAAAGGTTCAAAAGCTGTATACAGTATGGAGTCTTTAGGTGTGCCTTTTGAAAAGGTACCAGTGACAGCTTTTGTACCTTTTTCCTCTGAGAGTGTACTATATGGTACCATTCCTTCTAATTGACTAGTTTTATTCAAAGTAACTTACAGTACACTTACGAGTCCTTTATAATGTGGAAGAAGCTCTTTATTGGTTCAGGGTTCCCTTTTGGTTCCATAATTGGTTTCCATAATAGAGAAACACGAGGCTGTGCTTCCATCTACTGGCATTTTTTTGTCACATCTCTAATAGTTTTCTGATTGTAATTCCAGGCTGCTAGTTTAGAAACCTGTTACTGTGGGCTGCTCAGATGCTGATAACCTCTCACTGAGGTCTAATACTGCCTCTGAAATGCTATTATGCAAGAAAGAATAAACTGTTTGAATGCAGCACATTAGAGATGGGCTAGTTTTGGTTAAATCGTGCTGAGCTTGATTGAATTGTCTTCTTGAGAGATGCTGCCATTGGCTAATCTGCTGGTTTCCATGGCGACACCCACTTTATAATGACTCACATAAAGCTGAGATTGCGCTGAACTGAGATATTCTTTCCATAGATATTCTTTTTATTTTTGAAGAATACAGAGCAATTCAGTTATCAGATGATTTTAACATGCATAAATTATCCTTGTATTAAATCTTTCTCTTTTTCATCCTCTCTCTCTCTCTCTCTCTCTCTCTCTCTCTCTCTGTTTCTGTCCCAGTCATGTTTCGTTTTTATGACGCAGATGGAAATGGGGGTTTAGACAGTAAGGCAAGACTTTGTCTGTCTCTTTGGCTATCTTACTGTTGAGTTTGTTTCTAGACTTGCCTGCAATTTGTAATTTTATTGATGCTTTTCAAGACATAAAAAGGACAGATTCAAGAAAAGACATGAAAAAATGTGTAAAAAATATCTATCTATCTATCTATCTATCTATCTATCTATCTATCTATCTATCTATCTATCATTAGTGATAAATTGTGATGTTATACTCTGTTTGCCCACTAGATGGCGTCCTCGACTCATTTTAAATGCTTTGACAGCTGCATTAGCGGTCTGGTGTCTGATGCAGATTTGACACTTTTCAAAACATATTCCTTTCTTTTCAACTTTTGCATTCTCCCAGCAGGATTCCAGAATACAGTTTATGTAATTTCCTGTCATCACAGTTATAATAGTTGTTTTATCATTGACGTGCTCATAGCTGACTTCCTCTTATTCTCTTGCTATTATCTTTGTTTTTCCTCACTCTTTCTGTATTGCAGAAAGTAAAGGATGAATGGCAGCATGTGTGGAGACCGAAACACTTCAGTAAACATGCATACTGTAACCTGTCTAAAAATGTTGACTGGATTGGGAAAGCAAGGTCTCTGCTGCTCCTGTATGTCCAGCACCAGACCTCACAACATTTATTATATTAACCAACAGTCACTTCTGTTCACTTATCATTTTTGCTTTATGCTATATGTGAATATGGAAAAATGCAAACCAAGACCATCCAATTAATAATATATTCATTTGGAATATAATTAAGGTAGTGTATTAAATATCTAATCTTTAAACATTGACATTCAAAGAACTGAAGTTGGTTTCAAGGTCATAATAAGACACCTGAATTTCAAATGTTTGTATTTAATTTTTTTGGACCCACTTTATGTTAAGTGGCCTTAACTACTATGTACTTACATTTTAATTAATTATTTAGTACAATGTACTTATTGTGTACATACATGTTTTTACATAGTACTTATATTTAAAAAAACTACATGTAATTACATCTGTATTTAATTTCGGTAATTCAATTTATAATTACACTGTTGACCCATACTTTACACCTTTACCCACTCTTAAACTTACCCATACCTCCAACCCTCACACTAACCTTACCCCTATCCCACCTCAATAGCAGCAAAAGTGTTTTACAAAACAATATGAACACAATAAGTACATTGTACTTATGTTTTTATGTAAGTACATAGTAGTAAAGGCCACCTAATATAAAGTGGGACCATTTTTTTTGTTTGTTTTTGTAATTTGGTGAAGCAAAATGTGTTTTTAAGATAAAAAAATAATAATATATGAATAAATCAGCAATCAAATTTCTTTGCACGGTGAATTAATTTACTGTATGTCTGTTTTATAGTCTGTAAGTACACCGTTCATGAGAGATGTGTGGCTCGAGCCCCACTGTCCTGCATCAAAACATACGTCAATTCTAAGAAAAACACAGAGGTGTGTCGAATTGTAGTGTTTAAAAACCAGCACAATTGGATCACCAATACTTTACGGGGCTTACACCAACGCTTTCTTTTCAGCTAATCAAATTAATAAGAAATTATTTCTCTAAGCATTGCTAATTACATGATTAACCTATTATACACCAAATAATGAGTCCTAATCAAAGCTTATGCGCATTTGTTATATATCTGTTCTTTATTTCTTTCTTTCTCTCTCCCTCTATGAATTTATTTGCATTTTTTATATATTAACAAAAGCCTTTATAAAATAGATTATGCATCATTTCTGGGTTTAGGGAAAATTAAATTTTTGGCATTTATTTACATTTGTAATAAACTTATATACAGGTAACATCAGTCTGTATAAATAATATTGATGAATCATCCGACTTGTTTTAAGTTAGGTTCTGCTCTGTCTTGCAGTTACACAACAAGTGTGCTTCACATGTCAAACCTGAATGTGTCTGCGGATCACTGAGAGATCACGTAATTCCTCCAAACATAATATGCCGTGTTGTACTGGTAATATCTCTCTTTTTTTATGTTATTTTGGAACTCAGTTGTTATGTAAAGCTTAGCTCTTTTAGACCCTGTACATGTGACCTGTTATTCTGAGAAAAGACTCCAGCCAATCAGGAGGCCGGGGGAAAATACAAAGGACCAATTCAGGATCAGTGGATGGACAGGGGCTACAGGTGACCGACACACACTTATTGTTGGATATTAAAGAAAACAGGAAATCAATTTCCTGCAGACAGAATCAAATGAAATAACACAGTGCTTTAGTGAATCTAATAGTTGTAATTCTATCAGACGAAATACCAGATTTTTTTTTTTTAGGTTGATGATGTGAAATACTGTACATCTGGGAAGTAGACATGTTCTGTGGTGTCTCATACTGCATCTAAAATATTGAATTTATATATATATATATATATATATTTGTGTTATGTTTTTTGTTTACATACCATTTAAATGAACTAATGTAGACAAAAAAGTGATTAAAAGGACATTTTATGTAGGGATGTACTGATATTAAATATTCTATTTTTATGTATTATTATTTATTTGCATTTATTTAATATGGCTGATAACCTACAGTATAAATAATATTCATTATTCAAATTCCGAACTGTTTTGTCTAAATAAATATAATAATTAAAAAGAAAACACAACTAAAAGCAGTTATTTTAATGCTACAGGTGAATTTTTGCATGTGGTTTTCAAAAATAAATAATCTTCTTCGTCTTTTTTTTTTTCTTTTGCTAAAGATTACATTGAACAGTTTCCATATCAACTAATGTATAATTTAAAAATAATCATCCAATAACTGATTTGCCACAGATTTGATATAATCTGCATTGTTCATTACTAATTAAACTACAATATAATTATATAAATAACAAAGTCCACTAACATAATGTTAATGATGAACTTCCTAGTTATTATTCCTCAGCTAAGTTTGCCCAATACAACACTATCTCAGAATCACACTTCTAGGCAACAGTTAGGCTGCAGTGACCCGCTGTGATTGAGTGTTGTCTGCGCATAATAATGACAGAACAAAAAAAGATAAATCATGTCCTAGGTCATCCATCTTGGCTGGCGGTGGCTAACCAGTGTAATAATCAGGATTATTATTTATAATTAGAGGAAGTAATGGATCACTCGTCACCGGATGGGCGGCTCATTAATTCACCTGGGCCTGCTGGGATTGTTTCGAAGGGTCCTGTTTTAAATGCTTCATCTGTGTCACTGTCCACCGGAAGACGACTCACACTCTCTGGATTAGTTTGTACGTGCATAGTCCGCTCCAAAACCCCACAATCATCATGCATCCATGCAGAAAAGTGACTCATGGTCAAAGACTATCATCCATCCTTTCGATGAGACGTTAAAACGAGGTCCTGACTCTCAGTAAAAATCCCATCGGCATCCTGGCTAAATTCGCCCATTGGCCTCTGACCATTAAGGCCTCCTAACAGTCCCCATATCTGCTGATTGGCTTCATCTCCTCTCCACCAGTAAGCTGGTGTGTGGTGGGCACACTATGGCTGCCGTCGCATCATCCAGGTGGATGCTACACACTGGTGGTGGATGAGGAGATACCCCCTGACTATGTGAATCACTTTGAGTGCCTACAAAAGCGCTATATAAATGTAAGGAATTATTAATTATTATTAAGGGCTTAATATGGAGCTGATAACTGAGGTCTGCCAGTCACATGACGTGGGTTTCCATGGGTAGTGCATAATATACTTTTTGTACTGAAGAGTTATTCTGAAATCTGTTTGAGATGATCAGATACTAATAACATCAGTGTGATGTTAAGCTCTGTTTATAATTCTGTGTGAATGGAGAGAGAATTTTCACACTGCTGACATGAAAATAAAGGTTCAGGTGGTGAAAGAGAGATATGTTAAGCTACAGAATTAAGCAAAAGCTTTGTAGAAGAATGAATAATTTGTGAATTTTTTTGACATGTATCCGTAATAAATTTAAATGTATGAATTTAAGGACCTTTTGTGCTCTAGGGTTAGGGTTAGGGTTAGAGTTAGGGTTAGGGTTACTCTCTCAGCTGGTCAGTAAAATTTTAATCATGAAGAACAACAGCCAATTTAAAAGTTAAATTCACTCAAAATGTTTCACAATTAGGACATGTAATGTTTTGTGTTGTTGTTGTTGTTGTTTTTAAATCATTTTAATCTGTATATTACACCATCAGAAGGAACTCACCTGTGGAGGCAAACAAGGTGAAAGCCGAGAACTGTAAAAGATGGTGTTAGATTTTTATAAGAAAGTTACACTTTAGTATTTTCATACAGCATTTCAACAGTCTGTATCAATTTTTGCATAATTTATCCATCAGTACATTTTGTTTGACACCAGTACATACCAGTTGCACCCTTAGTCAAATTAGCAAAGCTCTGAATGTGTTTGAGGTTGTTGATTAAACTTCTTTGAGTTACAATTCCAGTTTCAGTTCCATTTCTGGTAACTTAAATGAGGTCTAATCAAATCAGTTGCAATTTGAAATCTATTTTTGGCATTCTAAAGATCCGTATCAGATTTTAGTTCCTCTTAATGGACAGTGTTGGATGAGATGGCCATGATGACCAGTATCTCTTGTATAGCAAACTTCTTGTAATAGCTACAGTAATAATGTCATACTCCTTAGTTGGTGGTAATGTGTCACACAGGAACTTACTGTCCTTTTTCATGATTAATTAAATGGTAATTCATAGTTTTTCATTCCATAGCCATACATTTGACAGTATTTTACAGTAAAATTGCACAGAGCATTATGTAATATAAGCATTTTTAGTGTTTTTAGACTTTTTCTTTACAAATTACAAACATTTTTTTACAGCAAGGGACATTTAATCTCATTTTTCCTAGTCACTGATTTGTTTACAACTTCTGCCCTATCTAGGATCTTCCGAAAGTTCCAGTACCTCCTGAACCCTTGTCAAGTCTACAACCAAGAACGGCCCCATGCCTGGGTGAGTGACTCACTCCAGAGAGGCGTTTCTCTTATCAATTTAACAGAAGCATTTAGTTCCCTGCTGTCTAGCATTCTAGTATTGTTGTGCCACATTCCCGTTTTATGATCACGAGAGTTATGACAACCCGATGTTAACAGTATATTGTGTATGCAGACACTGCTTGATAATAATGTGCACTAATTCATGCATGACAATCTCGCTCTGTATGTTAGCTGTAAATGTAGGCATTATTAAAGGGTTAGATCTGCTATCACAAACACTGCCGAGAACAAAGCTAGGTTGTGGAAGTCTGTAGGACTGACAGTCAGCTGGTAATAATAGATTCATGTTAGTGTTGCCGCTCTCGGGGCCTTGTGTGATCACACATAGCATGGCTGGTGTCAATCAAATGCACGCAACCATGAGGCTCTGTGATCACTGACTGAATTTTCTATTAGTATGCCAGCTGTGTGGTCACTTTTGAGTTAAGTGTGCATGCCATGAGGGTTGTGACAATATTCAATGAGACTATATTTTGAAAATGGAATTTTAAAGAGCAATGAAGAAAGCAGAATGTTTATTGTGGGATGTTGCCATGGAAATTAACTAAGGTTGTGAATATTTGGGTAGACAGTAAATCGATTCCATTCTCGGTTCTTACTGTAGGGTTTTAATTCAACTTTGGAAAATTCAGTATGATTCGGTTTGATTTATTAATTGATTTTATTCAGTAAGTGATATGATTCTATATGCATTTTTATAAATGCATGTATGGGTTTTGGGAAAAAAAGAAGAAACATAAACTACTTAGGTGCAGTTAAAGGAAATAAACTCTTTGCAACATTGATAATAATAAGAAGAAATATTTATTGAAAAAAAAAAATGTAAATCTTACAAACCCAAAACTTTTTTGGCTGTAGTGTATATTTTTTTTTTATAAAATCTCAGTTTATTCAGTGGATTCAGTGGTTCAAATCAAATGATTCACGATTCAAAAATCAAATTTGAATATTGATGAATTGGCACAGTTTTTACTCCACTGAATATTTATCAGTATAGAAATGTTTTGAATGGATGATTTCTGTTTCATCTTGGCCTCTGATAAATTTTTTTTTTAATTATGATTTTATAAATGCACCCCACTGAGCGATGCTCTCCAGACACCATTTAGTGACCTTGTCGGCCAGTTTGTTTTTGAAACTTGATTATAGGCTTTGAAGTCAGGTGTAGCCTAAGTATTGACATTTCTCTGTTGGTGTTCACAGTCACATCACATGAGCTTGGTGTAGTCATGTGATGATAATGTGACATTGCTTTGTCAAGGTGACTGTCAGCCGTAGCTCTGGGCTGTCTGTCAATTACAGTCCAGGCTAACACAATTAGAGCAAATTGAGTGTTTGTTTCTTCATACTCAGACATCCTCAAAGTTACTTTTTTCATGTGATTGGTCATCTGTTTTTGCTGTCTAATATGATTTGCCAAGCCTGCATGTCCTAATAAGTAAAGTAATTGAGAGTTTTATTTTGTGCAACATTCTACCATGTAAGGTCACGCAGTTAGAGCTTTATTATAGTGAAGGAACGGAAGGGGCTCCAATGAGCATTGTCTTGGTAGATCTGATTAGCTTCTGAACAGGCTTGGCTTTCCAGAAGATGGATTTGCATTTGTGATTTAAACAAACGATTTGTTCATAAAGATGTTGTACAGTGAAATAGATAGATAGTAAGATGTTCATTTAGTACTTGTTTGTATACTTTGGCCTCTTTTTGACCGAGTCATTTCTTTGAGCAGTTAATAGTTTGAGTCATGTGGATCAGGGCTTCCATAATGTTGCCATGTTGTAAATTAAAGCCAGGAAGTTTTTATGTTAGATTTAAGGAAAACAGCAAGCTAAAGTAAATGTCATAACGTAAAGACATCTTGAGGAAATACTGCAAAAAGACTTTTCTTTTTTTTCTTCTTTTTTCAGATTTTCTTTTGTACAGAAGTGATTTTGTTATATTTGTTGAAATAGCCGAATGCTTATCTTTCACAGAACAAAAGCTATTACATTCGTGCCTGTATTTTCAGGGCAAATAGGATGATTATCTTTCTTCAAGAAATGGCATATTACTTATATCTGAAGAATAGTCTCTGCATGTGAATATATATATATTATATAATTTTTTTTTAGATGACTACATCCTCATTTAGTTCTTTATTTGTGTCAAAAATTGCCTCTATTTTTGTAATCAATCTAAACAAAGGCGGAGTAATAGATTGGATGCTTTCAGAGGAGTGTATTAGAAAAGAACCACTATAGTTTTGACATTGCCTACCACTGCATACTGTAGTCTGTATAGTGTGTATGTATATGGCTCAAAGCATGTAAATATTACTTTCTTTATCTTTGAAATATCTTTTTCTGTTGTTGTTGCAAAATTAAACAGCACTTTAGCGAACTTTGATAATTGCCTTAATTTTAAAATAACTTTTTAAACTTTTTTGTGTGTTATTTGTTACGTACATTACTGTCTCTGACAGACAGCATGCTTAAAGGATTAGTTCACCCAATAATCAAAATGATGTAATTAATAACTCACCCTCATGTCGTTCCAAACCCATGAGACGTTTATCTTTAGAACACAGTTTAAGATATTTTAGATTTAGTCCGAGACCTCTCAGCCCCTCCATTGAAACTGTGTGAACGGTATACTGTCCATGTCCAGAAAGGTAAGAAAAACATCATCAAACTAGTCCATGTGACATCAGAGGGTCATTTAGAATTTTTTGAAACATCAAAAATACATTTTGGTCCAAAAATAGCAAAAACTACGACTTTATTCAGCATTGTCTTCTCTTCCGTGTCTGTTGTGAGAGAGAGTTCAAAACAAAGCAGTTTGTGATATCCGGTTCGCGAACGAATCATTCGATGTAACCCGATCTTCTTGAACCAGTTCACCAAATCAAACTGAATTGTTTTAAATGGTTTGCGTCTCAATTAACCTTTTTCATGTGGCTGACACTCCCTCTGAGTTCAAACAAAACAATATCCCGGAGTAATTAATTTACTCAAACAGTACACTGACTGAACTGATGTGAAGAGAGAACTGAAGATGAACACCAAGCCGAGCCAGATAATGACTCATTCACGAGTCAAGAACCGGTTTCATCGGTTTTCGGATCACTAGTAGTTATTTCAGACAGTTTAATAAACCGGCTGAAGAAAACGGTTCACCGGTTCTTTTGTGATCGATGTAATGGCGTCATTGCGATGATTGCCCTTGATTCAAGCCTTCGGTTTACCCGCGCTCATAACATTAGCACAGAATCAGTTAAGAATAAATCACCAAAAGAATCAGTTCAGTTCAGACGCCCTGTGTGACGGTCTGTTTCACGTTGAATCACACATGCGCAGTATCATCAGCTCCTCGGTTCTCGAATCGGACACGTCTGACAGAAACGGTTCTTGACTCGTGAACGAATCAATGTTTTGTTCGTTATCTGGCTCGGTGTTCATCTTCAGTTCTCTCTTCACAGCAGTTCAGTCAGTGTACTGTTTGAGTGCATGCATTACTCCGGGATATTAGATTGTTTAAACTCAGAGGGAGTGTCAGCCACATTAAAAAAGTTAACAGCTTAAGTCATTTGTGGATTAATGCTTATTGGAGATGCAAACCGTTTCCGATTCAGTTCGATTTGGTGAAATGGTTCAAAAAGATCTGGTTACATCGAATGATTCGTTCGTGAACCGGATATCACTAAACTGTTGTGTTTTGAACTCTCTCACAACAGACACGGAAGAGAAGACAATGATGAATAAAGTCGTAGTTATTGCTATTTTAGGACCAAAATATATTTTCGATGCTTCAAAAAATTCTAACTGACCCTCTGATGTCACATGGACTACTTTGATGATGTTTTTCTTACCTTTCTGGACATGGACAGTATGCCATACACACAGTTTCAATGGAGGGACTGAGAGCTCTCGGACTAAATCTAAAATATCTTAAACTGTGTTCCGAACAACATGAGGGTGAGTTATTAATGACATAATTTTGATTATTGGGTGAAATAACCCTTTAAGCAGCAATGTTCTCCTTCTGTCAAAACATCTGGAATTGTGGGCTTTCCAGGAAGTGTGTGTACTCACTGAATCTCTGCTTCTTCTGAATACTACATTATATTGTGCATGTTATTTTTTGACAGACATTGATGTTGTGATATTCAGATGGTCCGTAAGGTAATCCAATAGAAAATAATTTTGGCGGGGTATTAGAGAATCTTCTGGAGATGTTCAAAATGCTTTTTGTGTAGTTTCTTTATTTTTTTACGGAAGTTTATTTCATGGCTTAAATATATTACAAGATGCTCAGGGAATGTTTGACTTTTTTACATTAAGACATTTTTTTTATGGTTTTTGATGCATGAAGTAGTTTTCATTGTCTCTTTATAAAGCTTTTTTTTTAATCAATAAAAATGCTGCTTCTTTTGTACATAATAGTTAAAAAATACTTTTTAAAACTGTGTTCCACCATTAGCAGATTTTGACTTTATATATTGTATACTGTGTGTATAACACCATTGAATTTCCATAAATAGTCCTTTTTATTTATTATTGATTTCTTGTTGGGAGCAAAGGTAAAACAAGATATTTTTTCCTCTCTGCCATTACAAAAGCGGAATCACGTTTTTTCCACGGTTTTTCCTATTGTTCTCTGAAGTGCTGTTCTTGCACGGAAGTGATGTTGGACAGGTGGAAGATTGACATCACTCCTGTAGACAAAGATGAAAGAGGAGATCCCGTCCCATACTGCATTGTGAACAATTACTTCTCTATTGGCGTGGTGAGTCTGTATGTGAGGATGTAGAGACTCCTGAGACTCCTTAACAATCCACAAACTTCTACTCTTTCCCTCCCAATGAACAGATGAGACTTGCATATACAGTATGCATCTGGCCGGTGTGCTAGTCTGGTCTATTAACCGTGATACAGTATGTGATGACTGTGAGTGGAGTTTATGAATGAAGAAGTGAATAAGACTCCTAAGTAATAAGACTAAATGAGCTAATCAAGAGGGCTGAGTGCTTTTTGAAATGCCAAGAGCATCTATTACATTAACAAAGCTGTCCCTCATCACTGTGGTGAGGAGCGAAGCTTGCCAGTTGACAAAGAAATATGCCGTAGACGTTACACGGCTCTCGTCTTACCGAACGGTAATCAAACACGTCGTGTGTTGATGCATCTCGGGCCGACTGAAATCTAATGATGCTTATTAAGGCGACTGCATGTCAGCCATTATCCAGAAATGTCAGGGGAAATATGGTAATTGACATTTACAGGTTTGACGGCTCTGTTTTATTTTAGATTTGTACACATCTTAAAAAAAAAAAAAAAAAAGGAAATTGTAATGAGGGAGACATGCTTGGACAAATGTTAGTCAATGTCATCTTGTTAATAAGGGAATTGATGACTTTAAGTATTGATTCATGAAACATTCAGTACCATGTTCAATAAAACAAGTCTGTGGTAGATAGTAGACAGACAGAGTGATAAACACACAAATATATATATATATATATATATATATATATATATATATATATATATATATATATATATATATATATATATATATATATACATATTACATACAAATTAATTTCTTGTTAGATAGATCTCTGTCTTATTAATCATTCAGCTCCATGAAATAACATTTTCAATGTGTTATTGACAAATGCAGTTGTTTGCTTGGATTAAAGAGAAGTGCAAATCTCAGTGGGATCAAGTGATATTTTTCCTATCACATTTTACAAGAAAACACAAATTCCTTTTGAAAACAACTGAAAACCAATAGAGATTACAGAGCAAGTCGTGCTCATAATTACTTTGCAGATTATGCAAATGAAAAACAATGTCTTCCGTAATTATGTATATGAACTCTAAGAGCTAAACAGCCAACAAATGCAGCTGTCGCCAGACAAGATGGTGCAAGAACATTTGAACAGAAAAGGGTAATTTAAGACATTTACATCAGTATCAGTGTCACGGCTTCTAAAAAACTTTAACTTTTAGGTCTAAATTAACATTAACTCAGAATGTGCACTATTACCCATATTTGTAAAATTATGAATGTGGCTTACCCACTTTCTAAAAGGATAAACTGAAAATATCACCGTTTTATGAGTGATAGTGACAGAGTGAGTGATAGAGTGATAGTTCATATAAAATATAGGGTTTCTGCAGCTTTTGTAAAGGTAAATTTAAGACTTTTTAAGACCAAGTTAAGAAAATTTAAGGAATAAATGGAAAGGAACACAGAGACATTCATCAAAATGAAGTGAGTTTAAAGCAAGAATACACATCTGCCAGTAGGGTCTGAAAAATTACCTTTTCTAAAGGAAAAACATGTCTATTTTATGACTTTATGCTCCAGTTTAAAACCTTTTTAAGGCTTTTTAAAACTAAGAAACCCAGTCAAAGTGAAAACTAGCAATACAAAATAAAAAATAAAGTTTTTGAGCTGAAAGTCATGAGCTGATAAATAGCTTAGAAGGAATAGAGCGTATTACTTTTTCAAAAAATTTGTCAAATTTAAACCCAAAGACCAACAAGACTTCTAAAACAAATGAAACGCATAAACAAAAAAATCTCAAATCAAAGCTGTTCTTCATATTAACGCTTGTCTCACTGACTGATCACCTTTTCAAGTGATATTTTGGGTAATTAGGTACCATTTAAATACCGAAGTTGAAATATCCCTCTCAGTTAGACAGGAGGTGTTATCATTTCGGTCAGAGCCAGAATCTTGAGACAGTCCCTAATCACACAGGATCGCCTAAGATAATGTAGTCTGTTTCCTAATGACCCTACGCTCATGTCAAAGTCATTACTCTCCCGCTGAAGGCACATCATCTGTCTGGACAAGCCATAATTGGACTAAATGGTGAACTATGAAAGAACATTACACATGTCCCTTTATTAATTTGGGCACGGGAGTTTTGAAGTAGTAATTATCGGGGTCAGGTGGACAATGACAGATGAAAGATAGCGAGTGACTGACTGCTGCAACTTTGACTTTAGAGTCAATGAAAGGAAATCTGCTCTCTCGCTCATGGACGCCGGATACGATGACGTCTCTGAAAGCTCCTTGAGCCAGCCCGAGGGGAGACTGTGCCTTTGCTCTCATGTTTTGATTTAATGTGCAGTTTGTAAGAAAAGAGCAATGCAATCTTTTAGATATCCCTGTCATTTTACCTTTCTTCTTGTTCTGCGTTGAAGAAAACCGAGCCTGGTGGGACCCCGGGCCTCCCTACGCTCTGCAAATAACAGCGGGTTTAAAAGATGTCAACAGTAAAGGAATTGATTTTTTTGGCTTACACTGGAATTTTTCAGCAGTGAGCTAGCAGGGGGTCTTCTGTGTGGAGGTGGTTTGATCGGAGGGGCTGGATTCACAAATGGTCCTAACAGTGTGTTTGGGGCTCGTGGGAAAGAGAGGGAGGCCCTCTTAGAGGAAGAAGAAACATTTCTCTTCATACTTTTATTTTAGTGTACTATTATAGTCTCTAATATTTTGAATATTTAATTTTTTACATTTTCCCTTTCCTTTCCTTTTTTTTTTTTGTAATTTTGTTGTATTTGATCATTTTTATTAGTTGTATTACTTCAACTTAAACTAAATGAAAATGAGAAATGAAAACTTTATTTATGTATTTATTTGTTTTGACTTTTTATTCATTTATTTTATGATTATAGTTTTAGTTATCAACAATACCTCTGGCTCTATTCTCCAAAAATTAACATTGATAGAATTTCCTTTGATGATTCAACAGAATTTGCATCAGAAGGTCACAAGGCATTTGAATAATGTTTTAAATCAAACAATCTAAAAATTATAGTCCTGTGCCCTGACTGATATTAACAAATCAAAGAAATGTAAACTAAACTAAATCTACTAAAGAAAAGAACAGTGACTGTAAAACACCTTCTTACTTTACATTAGTAGAAAAAGTATTATCAAAAATGTAGTTAGGAAGACTATTTTTTATTAATAATAATAATTGATAACGTATGGTAAGAGTTTTTTAAAGCCTTTTGATCAAAAATGTAAAGTATAAAATCTGTGTAGGTAGAATACTGTCAAAGTGGGATTCTTAAGTATGTTTTTTAATATTCATTCCATTTTCCTGTGTTTTGTAGATGTTTTTATTTTAATGGTTTGTGTCTAATTATCAGAAAAAGGTGTTGTGAATATGCAACATCTCCATAATATGTCAACAAAAAAATATAGCTTGAAACAAATGATAAAAGTGTCATGTTTGTTGTGCTTCTCCTCTTCGTCCTTAGAAATGATCAGGCCTTCAGAATTTACATTTCTCAATCAGGACATGTAATCTTTATACATTTCAACCACCATTTGTATACATCACCATAGCAACAAAACATTTACAGTACACAAAGTACATGCAAGCAGAGCACACGCAAGTGCATCTGAACCTCTAACCTGTGTGTGTGTGTGTGTGTGTGTGTGTGTGTGTGTGATTAATTAGCCTGAGCCACGTGTTCAGTCCTCTTGTCAATACTCATCATCATTGGCTAGAACCCCAGTGAAGAATCACAAACACCTTATCTGTTAACACACATACATATACATGGAGCTCAAACATGTTTCCAGTCGTGTGGAAGGGCGACCGGGCCCATAATTAGTGCTTGGTGTGGGGGAAGGAATTTTGGTTTTGTCGTCAGAGTTTTGTCTGGTTTTAAAATACATTCATCTGGTTTTAAAATCAACACGTCTCTGTCTGCGACGTGTCTGACGCGGGGCTTTTGTTTATAGCTAATGATCCATGATAAAACCATCATGAAACTATTCAATACAATCCTCAATCTGTCGTCTTTTCATCTTCACACAGCTGTTTTGACAAATTCAAGATTTTGAGACCCAGATGCACAGAGGATGATGAGAGAATCTGATGCACGAGTTTAATACGTCAAAGGCTCCTAACGAACCATTGTCAGAAGCTCATGAAACAGCGATGATGGTGTATTAAAGGATTTTGCAGGATGAATCCATTGCTCATCGATTCCACATTATGCGAGAGAAACATCCAGAAAGCTTTAACAGCAGGTAACGCTCGCTCTCTATCTCTGTGTTAACACCAAACACTTCACCAACACTGTACCTTATCTCCCACTGTTTTTACTGTCATCTCAGTCTGTAAGCTCGCCAGCGTGAGTTAATGCGCTGATAACTCTCCTTTGCCCTCAGGTGTGTCTTTGAGGCTTCTGTCAATCTTTTATTCTCTAAAATTAGATGAAGATGTGGGATTGCATTGTTAAGGATTCCTAAAACTTGATCTGCAGCTGAAAAACCTTTTGGTATTAATGCATTAATGAAAAATGTATATGTAATTAAGAGATACAAATATATATTTACTTTACGATAACTTAAAGATTATAGGGCCTAAATACACCATCAGGGGATATTTGTGTATTTGTATATATCATAATTAAAGAAGCAAGTTAAAAATAAATAAATAAATAAATTATATATATATATATATATATATATATATATATATATATATATATATATATATATATATATATATATATATATATATATATTCTAAGGGCATTTTTAATCATAATATGAATAATATGAATAATATAAAATATTATATAGATAGACAGACAAACTACACTAGACAGTTTCATATTTTAATATATATAATTTTTTAATTAAGTTCAATATTTTAAAATAATTTATTGATATTGTGTGAAAAATATGTACTCATACAATCAATAAAAAATTTACTGTAGTATTTTAAAATGTAATAAGACTGTATTTGTTTATTACTTAATACATTATTTTTTTTAACAATGTCAAGAATACCATCTCCACCATTACCAAAAAATGCAATATAACCACTAATATTTTTACTATTTTAAAAACACATATTAATTACTCATAACATGAATTTTATTTTTATTCCATCATACTGTATATGTTTTTTAAAGGCTATATATTCAGATACAGTTTTATATCTCATATGTATAGGTTGATTTCACTGTGGCTCTGTGGTTTTTGTTTGGGGTGGGCCTTTTTCTGTTTGTATGACCAATAGACGACTGGAAAAGCTCTTTGAAAACATACCGTACAATACTTTTGCATTTGCATTTAGTCATGCCAGTGTCACAGAAATTATACATTTCACCTTTCATTTATTGGATATTGCAATTGAAGTAAAAGAGTGACACAGGTTTACTCACGTTTGTATTTACAGAAATAGATTTACTTCATAAAATCCTATTCCTGTAGGTCCCTTAGTCAAGCAACAGATGTAGGTGCTTCTTTGTGTTGGAGTCTTTCATTCTTTGCTGAAAGGATCTGAGTGATGTGGAACATCTGTGATTAGCCCACGATGTGTGCACCTTCTAATGATGAGCAAATTTGATATCTATGCTCCCATTAATATTTAATGTCCCAATAAGTCAGTACGAACACAGGCCAGTAATTGGTTGGGTAATTGAATTTGCTTGGGTAGTTTGACATCATTTTTCCATCACCGTGATGACACAAGACCTTCAGGAGAGTCTTTTAATAATCAAACGGTAATTATACTTTCTACGTGAGGTCCTATATTTCAAACCTGGTGAGCAGACAACATTTTAATTTCAGGAATTAAGGATTGGTCAGGAGTCAGAAGACATGAATGGCTTTGTTTAAGGCTGTGTTGATGTTGTTTCAGATCTGTGTGGGATGTGTAAAGAATCAAACCGTATTCTGATCACACAAAAGCATGTGTACAGGAACTGTTTTATACCACGGTGTCTTTTGAATAATGATTAAGATATTTTAAGAAAATTCCACCATCTGTTATTTGAATTTGATAAATAATTCACATGAGAGAAAGGGTTTAGATCTTTCTATTACATACTATCTTTTCTCACTCAATAATGTATGATGTAGGAAGGTATTGCAGATTTAATTTTTTTATTTTTTCTAGGAACTTTTATCTTTTCCAAATATATAGCTGTTTTAATATATCATCAGATTAGTGAAGCAAATGCCATGCACATCTCTCTTACAGTTAGTGGCACTAGAGTGTTTTTTATTGACACTGATTCGTCTTAACCCAGAGGTCGTTCAATGAAACAGCGCCTTTTCCAGTTTGATGGTTTTTGTAGTTACATTTTGCACATTCTTTACACACACACACACACACACACACACACGAACACACACACACACACACACACACACACATATATATATATATATATATATATATATATATATATATATATATGTACACATACATATAATTGTGTTTTATCAGCTGTTTGGACTCTCATTCTGACGGCACCCATCCACTGCAGAGGATCCATTGGTGAGCAAGCGATGTAATGCAATAATTTTTCAAATCTTTTCCAATGAAGAATTAACTGATGTACAAACTGGCCTGAGGTTGAATCAATTTTCAGCAAACTTTCATTTTTGAGTGAACTATTCCTTTAAGCTTTCAGAAAAGTATCAGTGTAGACAGTTTTAAGGCTGCCACATTTACAGTTTAACTTATTTTGATTTGCTTTATTTGATACTTCAAACAGACCTTCCCTTCTTAAAAATATGTAGCATTAAAATAAGCATATTTTAATGGCTTTTTTGGCTTTTTACTTTATTACATTTTTTTTTTCTTCAGTTCTCACTCCCTGTTATTGCATGTCATTGTGTGTCCTTAGTGAAGACACAGATATTTGATCAGCTTAATAAGCAACCCAACAATGGCCAATTGGTTTTTAATTATAACATGGCATCATCTTGTTGGTAATGGACGCAGGGTCTTGAGCGAACCCGGCTCCCTGTTTTTATTTGCACCTCTGGTGATTACCAGCAGGAAGGTGACCAGATTTGACACTTTGCAGATAGATTAATTTACTGCTGGAGTAAGACCAGAGGTGATAATGAGGTCGAGGATTAAAAGCAGACAATCAGTGTGGCAGTGTCACGTGAACTCCTTCACTTTCTCTCTGGTCACTGATCGTTCATGCGGTTCCAAGATAATCTCTGTCTTCAAGATGATACGAAAAAGGAGAAAAGAACGGGTCTCAGTTGACTTTGTTTAGTGAACTTCAGTTGTGTCTTTTTAGACTTGTGGTCTTGTGGTTGTTACCTACAAAAAAATTTAGCCGTGTTTTACACCAAAATACCATAGTAAAACTACACAAATTGGAATTAACCTTCACTGCCATCTAAAAAGTTAATATCATTTGAAAGCCTCTTACGATGTTTGATGCAGATTTCTTATTAATTATTCAGGTTTTACAATAATAACAATAGGAGCTAAATTATATGTGACTCTGGACATCAAAAGCAGTCTTAAGTCGCTGGGGTATATTTATAGCAATTGCCAAAAATACATTGTATGGGTCAAAATTATAGATTTTTCTTTTTAGACCAAAAAAGTAAAGATTTTCCTACTGTAAATTCAGTATATTAAAACTTCATTTTTGATTAGTAATATGCACTGCTAAGAACTTAATTTGGACAACTTTAAAGGCGATTTTCTCAATATTTAGATATTTTTTTGCACCCTCAGATTCCAGATTTTCAAATAGTTGTATCTCAGACAAATATTGTCTGATCCTAACAAACCTTGCATCAATGGAACGCTTATCGAAAATGTATCACACATATAATGGTGGAAATAGACAAATGGCAGATTTGATGTGTAGCTATGAATATTTATGTACTCAGCCTTTCCACATAAATAATTTTTATTTTTATTTTATTTTTTCCATGGATAGTTAAATAGGATTTCCATACAACAGCTGTTCATAAATATACTTTTTTACTTTAACTTTTTAATTTATTAATTTACATTGAAAAAAAAATCTGTATAAAAACTGTTCAAAATTTGTGGGTCATTATTATTATTATTATTATTATTATCATTTTTTTTTTAATACTTTTAATTCAGCAAGGATGCATCAAATTGTTTAAACGTGACAGTCAATAAATGTATAATGTTACAAAATGTTTTATATATATTATAATGTTTTAGATTTCAAATGAATGCTGTTCTTTTGAACTTTCTATTTTTCCAAAGAATCTTGAAAAAAAAAGTATCACGGTTTTCACAAAAATATGGTTTCAACACTGATAATAAGAAATGCTGAAGTAAAGAATTTATCTATTTGTTTATTTTTTTATCTGAGGAATAAATTATATTTGAAAATATATACAAATAGAACTATTTAAAAAAAAACTATTAATAGAAAATATATTTTAAAATGTAGTCATATTTTACAATATTGCAAATGTTAGTGTATTTTCATCAAATAAATGCAACCTTGGCAAGCATAAGATACTTTCAAAAGCATAAAAAATCGGACTGAACTTTTGTTTTTAGGTGGTGTTGTTTGGTATTTCCACATCCACAGTAAGTGTGAAATGAATTAACGTGTCATCAGTGTGTCATTTATTTTAGCCATGTGATACTGACTAGTTAAGAGCACTTGAGCTGTACTGAGCCATCTTTGAAATGGCTTACTGCTGACCAGAGTGTCGCCTTAAGGGTGACACGCTCAGCCTGAGGCGGTCTTCTTTAATTATTCTCTGTTTAACCTTTCCTTGAGTCAGAGGGAGGCTGAACCATAGAGGGCCGTTTAGTGTAATGAGGATCCTCATCAAAAAGCTATTGCTAGAGCTAAGACTGTTCGACCCACTGTTCTCTGTCTCTCTCTCTCTTTCACACACACACACACACACACACACACACACACACACACACACACACACACACACACACACACACACACACACACACACACACACACACACATATACATCAGCTATCCCACCAGAGCCCTGGGCACCACCACTATGCACACTGCTCCTCATTTCAGATGGAATCGTTGGCCTGACTGAGATGTCATCTATAATTAATGACCACTTCAGAGTGTAATTTATTGAGATCTCACCTGTGGCCGTGTCCCCATCCCTGCTGGACTTTCAGACCCCTCCCTGCTCCACCTCCTCATGTTCACACAATGTGTACACATAGAAATAGCAGACGACTCCACCTGATGTTCGCCACTTCACATACTGAATGTTAGAAGAAGATATCACACCTTGCACAATCATGTCAGGTATCCAGAAATTCACACCATACAGGAATGTTTCAGAATGGATCGCTGAAAACCCCCTCCTTAATAATTATTGTGGTGATAGCCCTGCACAGAATTGTTTATATTTTGGTCTTGGCTAAATGTTCCAACTGAAGCATCTGTTCATAAAGTGATTATATATATATATATATTCGCTCAACCTCATGTGGTTCCAAACCTGCATGGCTTAATTTCTTCACAAAATTACAGTTGATATTTTGAAAAAGTCATTTGTAATCCTT
The DNA here is from genome assembly GCF_003368295.1 of Carassius auratus. Classification (NCBI taxonomy): domain Eukaryota; kingdom Metazoa; phylum Chordata; class Actinopteri; order Cypriniformes; family Cyprinidae; genus Carassius; species Carassius auratus. The sequence goes on along the minus strand of NC_039282.1, from coordinate 14,583,526 downwards.
CAAAATATCTTCATTTAGGTTTTGCAGAAGAAAGAATTGGAATGAACTGATGATGACAGTATTTTCATTTCTGAATGAACTGTCCCTTTAAATTACCTTACATGGAGTGCATAACTTGTATGGACTTTTATGATACTTTTTATGGTCCTTTACTTTTTTGATAAAAAAATACAGTAAAATCAGATACATTGTGAAATATTATTACAATTTATTCTATTTTTATATATATTCAAAATGTAATTTATTCCTGTGGTCAAAGCTACATTTTCAGCATCATTACTCCAGTCTTCAGTATCACATGATCAATTTTAATATGCTGATTTGCTGCTCAGTTAATAATAATATATTAAATTTTGTTTCCAGGATTCTTTGATGAACAGAAAGTTCAAAAGTATGGCATTTACTGTATTTGTCATATAATTATTTTGTAACATTATTAATTTAAATTATACATTTATTGCATCTTTGCTGAATAAAAGTATTAATTTCTTACTGACCACAAACTGTTGAATAGTAGTGTAAAGGCATATAGGTTTGGAACAACATGAGGGTGTGTAAATTATACATTTCACACTAGCATTTATAAAATTGTTCAATTTATAAGCTAGAAATCAAAACAATGTCCCTTTCATTGGTGGGTTTATTAGAAGACCCCGTTGTGTGTGATTTCAGATTGATGGCCATCAGCCAGATCCTCTTTGGTTTAGTCTTAGTTAATTCCTGTTGTAGACGTGCCAGGACTTGCTGTCATCTGATTACCTGTGTGTATCTCTTAGACTCAGTTGGCGGATGCCGGTCTCCATCTGCAGGGCCTGTGAGACATTCCCCATCCGCACTGGAACAGAATTCCTCAGGGAAGCCCTTACTCAGAGAATGAGTGTAAACGTGCACTGATGACTGTTGTGTATCATGACCACAGAATATGCAGAGCTGTAGTTAGGCTTGAGTTATATTTTAGGTGCTGATGTGCTCTTAGTCACTGAAGAGTAATGCGAGTCAGAAAAAACCCGGCGGTACTAGAAAGGCCTCCTTCCCCTGCTGAGTTCTCCTCCGCCTTCACGGCAACCTCTTCAGTAGCCGCCGACTCCTGCAGGGCTGCCAGCTGTCAGGGAACCTCTCCTCCTTCACTCTCTCCAGCCATTAACCATCATCACCCAGAGTCAGGAGAGCCTTCTTCACTCTTCAGCTACTCACATGACAGGCCTGGCTTTACACTTTCAAGTGTTTTGCTCCAAAATGCACACTCTGAACTCTTTAAACGTAGTCTTTAAGTAGATTTTAGGTTTGATTCCACATTTTGAAATGCTACATCCGTCGTATGTGTTTTCATGCAAGACTTCAAGACAATACTTTCTAGACTAGATTAGCGCAATTATTAAATATCTTTCTTGTTCCCCCTTTTTTGTTACATATACATGGCTAAAATGTGGCTAATATTTCTATAGGCTAATGAAATAATACCGGCATTTAAAAAAAAAATCATTAGGCTATTTTTGGTGCCCCCTCAGCACAGTGCGTGATGCATGTGGTGGGAGCGGCGGCGCTGCATGCATGTAGTACTCAATATGATAGACTCAACTCAAAACTGGTTTCAGTGTTGTGAACTGAATTCTCTGAATGCATTACACTTTGCATTGTGATTTTTCACTTATTGCAGTGCATTCTGGGATTGCTTAGTCCAAATAGAGGTGTACACACACACACTACATAAAAATTCACACACACACACACACACACACACACACACACACATACATACATACATATGCGTGTGTGTGTGTGTGTGTGTGTGTGTGAGAGAGAATTGGATGTTGGATATATAAGCACATTACCAGTCAAATTTTAGAACAATTAAGATTATTATTATTTATTTTATTTGTTTATGTCTTTGCTTCTTTTATTTGATGTTACAGTAAAATGTAATATTGTGAAACTTTATTACACTTTAAAATATTTTTTTTATTTGAATGTATTTTAATATTTAATTTATTCATTTAAAATGTAATTTATTTATAATCTGCAATACCAGGGTTATAGTTAACTAAAACCATTAAAAAAAAAATATTTTCTCATTTTCATTTATTTAAACTTGATCTACTATAATAAGTAAAACGAAAACTCAAATAATAAACATTATATAGACAAAAACTAATAAAAATGAAACACAACAAAATTGCTAAAACTTTCATTTAAATTCAAATGAAAAAACAAAAGTTAATGTTAATTTTAAGGTTAATGTTATGTTTAGATAACACTGTGCTATACTAAAAGTTTTGGTTTAGAGCAAACCCTAAGTAGGATGTTTGAAGAATATTACAGCGCTGCCAGAGTCACCCATACACTAGTCAAGTGATTTTACTTAGAAACGTCCTTCTATTGAACAGCAAACACCTCTCTCTCTTCCTCTCCCTCTACTCTTCTTCTTGTAGTGTCATGTTCTACAAACCAGCGCATCGGAGCAGTCCTGACAGAGCTAGTTATACTGTATCAATGCAATATTTATCACCTAAGATAAAGAAGAAATTAGTGTGAGAATGAGGTCGTACATCACTGCAGGTTAGATTAGGTGTCAAAGGAAAAAATCAATGACGAGGCCATGTTTGCCTTCCTCAGATGCAGCAGAAAGTGGCGAAAGGCAAAGTCGCCTCGGGTCGACAATGCCACTGTGACACCATGCCTCAAGTCCCTGTTTGGTAGCACAAGGAAGACACACAACTGACAGTGTTGATTCAAAACACTTTTTGTACATTTTTGGTACTTTGTTAACCTCAGTGCTCTGTTTCCACTCCACCCCGCCTAGCGTGTGTACAGATCTTTCCCTCAGTCTTTAGTGCAGCTGTGACCCTGTCTATCAGCCCTACTAATGTGCGTCAGTGAACGGGAACGGAACAGATGGAAATCCGATTGAAGAGATGAGATGCTCCTAATTACCTAATGAGGAAAGGGATCAGCTTGATTTGTCGCTTTAGCACTCTTGTTAGGTTAAGTGGAGGGAATCGACTAAGAAGCCATCATGGTTCAATCTATCCTGAACTTGGATATTGGAAATCAGAGGTGAGGTCTAGGAAAGAGACACATTGTCTGAGATCTGAAGTGTGTTAGAAACCCTGAAACTTCTAGAATTAGACAACTATATTTTGTTTAGTCTTTACTTTATTATTTGATTTATTTTTTATTTTATTGGATTTTGTTTTCTTCAATTATTTGATTAATCTTATTTTGATCCAATCCCTGTTCTCTCTCTCTCTCTCTCTCTCTCTCTCTCTCTCTGTGAAACATAGAAGGAGAAATTTTGACAAATATTTGCACAATGCATTTTTTTTTATCTTGGCCAATTCTATCATCAAAAAATGTCACAAAGCACTTGTATTTTTAATATTTTTCATTTTTTAAAACTCTCCTCCAAAGCCTTTCCATATTCATATTCCGATGCAAAAATGTATTGTCATTTATTTAGTAGTTATTTAGGTTACATTTACATTTTTATTAAATATAAATGAATTAATTTATTTATTCCATTGTTCATTCCTCCGATCATACAAATTCTAAAATCTCATTAATTCATATTCCAATTCAAAAATGAAATTTCAGAATTTGAAGTCTTACAGACTTATCCTTTTAAAGCTGTATGAAGTTTCTTCAGTTCTTTAAAAAAAATACAGCATATTGATTTGGAGCCAAATTCTATTTTATTAAAACAATTTTTTTTTGTAAGAAATCCAGTCAAAATAAGACTAATGGTGCAACACAGGCAGTTACCTGAGGCTGTTGCCCTCACATTCAGATAAAATATAAATTATGCTAACAAGTCATCCCTCTCTGGGTTTTAATGCAGCTTTTAATTAGCAGACTTTTAATTAGCAGTCCTACCTAGATGCATAACGAACATAAAGGTCCATATGTTGATCCAGGCATTCTGTATGTCCTGAATGTATGATATAACTGTGAGTATTCTCTGGGAGGAGAGTTTTCAGCTTCTGTCACTATGAAGAAGTGTGTGTCCATTTAATCTGTGCTTCGAGGTGTGTGTTGTTCCATATGGAGGCCGATCTCAGCATGTGCGCTGTGTTTTCCTCATCCGTTCTGCTGTATATTGACCATGTTGCACATTATAAATCAAAGACGGCGAGGTTCTCCTGCAAGTGGCTAATGAAAGCTCATTTTTAACATCGCTAAATGGTCCTGACAAAAAGTCTAATGAGGAAATCAATAATTCAGTGATTGTTGTCCTGCTTATACTAATAGATCCAGGTTGTTTGGGCTGGGATCCAGTGAAGAGGAGGCCGTTTTTTAGTGCGCAGTTTCTGAACATCAGCGTGTTTTAAAAGGTTTTTCCCCAGCCACTGACCCCTGATTGATAATCTGTTGTGGATTTGCGACTGATGAAAGAATTTTGGTCGGATTCAAGTTGTGGACATTTAAGAAGTGCTGCTGCCATTAATTTAAATAGAATCCATTCTGTGTGAAATTAGATGAGAAAGTACCTGTCACCTCCCTTTTAATTACAGAGGCACAGATTGATGTTAGAATGAGAGTGCTTTAAAACAGCTTTTATGCACTTATCTTTTTCTTCTTTTACAATATTGCTGACAATAAGAAAATGCTTACCCCCCCCCCCCCATACTACCATGCTAACAAATTCCATGGGTCACTGCATGATCACTGCTTCATCTCTTTTATTTTACTTTAACCAGATCCCATTTTTTTTTCTGCTTCAGAATGTGTAATTCTCTAAATCTCTAAATCTGATGTTTGGTCCCTGCTGTAGAAGGTTCAGGTGTGTGAGGCTTCTGGTAATGAAAACAGATGGTTGTTTGTTCTGGTGAGGTCACTGATCATGATCCTGTTTCCCAGAGAGTCTTTGTGTGGGGTGGGGGATAGGGGTCCGGCTCCACAGCCCACTCGTAGTTGAAGGGGCAGCTACATTACCCTCTCTGGACCCTAGCTGGGCTCTGTGATGGTAGGGGTTTGCACCAAGCGCTTAAGTGTTTGAGTCATCCTGGATATTCATCATTTTCTTTACTCTAAAGCATTCATTTATATTTTCATTTTGAGTCTTACTTTTTATATTTCAAGATGAACATTATTGTATGGTTATCCGTACATAATTTTATCATATCAAATATGATGCATCAGGCTTTCAAGGAACATTTATTTGTTCATCTCTTGATCATCATTGTTATGCATTGTTCGCCCCCATTATAAAATTAAGCCTTTAATTAAATACAATCTTACCAAGACATATTGTTGAGAATTATAGAGTGATGACAACTGATACTAGTCTGTTATACTGTCATAAAGTTCTCATAGGTTTACATTCGAAGCTATCAGAATTTGGTCATATAAATATCAGCATCTGAATCGTAATCTATATATATATAGGCATGTGCAATAAAATATCCAATATCGACCAATTACCATTATGGTATCCATGTATTCTGCATCCCTAGTTACCTGCTCAGATATTTAACCACCATGTTTATTGATTGCATAACATGTAAATAATACTTTTTACATAAAAATGTGCTTGGTTTCAGGACGAAGAATAAGCTTTGGTACTTTGAGTTTGGAACCTCAGAGACCTTCTCGGCAACTTGCAAGACGTTGCATGATTATCTTGAGGTGCAGGTAATGAGAATAAGTGAGAAACCACATGCCTTATCAGCTTTCTAACACTTAACACTCCCTGCTGATCCACTGGAAAGAACTGTAGTGTTTTAATTAAAAAATAAAAAATTACATTTTGCCAAAATGCCTTTCAAGATTTTGTTGCATTCACACAAAATACTGATGAATTCAGGTTAAGTGAAGGACCACTTAAAAAAGGAAAACTAAAGTAATATGTTAGGGCTAATGCAACAGTGATAGATTATTCTTCATTGACTGGCCAAAGTCATTTATTCATTCACTCATATAATTGTAATGTAATATACATTTATGATGTGTTTCATGCACTGTTTACACTGCAACTGCAAATCTTTCCCATGTTATTATAGTGTGATGGTGTCACCCTGAACTTCAGCAGCATCTCATTGGAGGGCATTGCCAAAATGGTCTTTGTCGAACAGGAAACATTTTCCAGAAAAGAAGACCCCAATTATTGACCCCAAACAACTTGTCTTTGATGTCCAAGGTATACAAACACATGTTCTTTCCATATCAAAAATAGTTTGATAGATATATTATTTATTTTAATATTTTCATTTTTCTTTTGTTAATAAAAAAGTCAATAAAATTATTTGTTTATTTGTTTTTATAAAAATGCTGTAAAATGCTGTCAATAGAGCTGAACTTTTCCTGAACTTGGAACATTTCTTTAAGGGTCACCTTAACGTTACTGGTTTGCAAAGTCCTTGTTTTCATACCTGATTAATCAAAGGCAACTTCAGAAGAACTTTTCTTTCATGATGAATATTTCACCAGTGACACATTGAATCATGGCGAGTGGCTTTTGTTTGGGTTGAAGGGATGCAGTTTTAATGTCAGTGTTTGGGATTGTCAGTGGCTCTGTAATGGCTTGAGCTAGCGTTGGTGGGCAGACCTGTCTAATCAAAGCAGACTCAACTGTACCACAGTTAAACAGGCTGATTGGGGTTTCAATAACTTTCTAAAGAAGCAAGCTTACTGTCACATACGTCTGCTGCTGCTGCTGAAATTACCATCATGCAAATTCCTGTTTTTCAAAACACAAAATGTCCACAATTTTCAAGCAAGTTGTGTATCTGTGGTGCTTTATAGTCTAAGACTAAGATGGTACGCCTATAAACCGCCCACTGTCTGTTCACTGTCAGTTTAAAGCTTATTGCACACAAAACTAATCACTGAATTTGCCAGATTAGTGATATCACATCTTTAAAAAAATGTTGATGTTTTGTTTAAGGCACTTAGTAGCAATTTAACTAGATAAGACGAATAACTAGCTTTAAGTTATGTTTGTGAGATACTGATTGCTAATAGAGCCTGCCTCTAAGTAAAACGATCTTACGATTTGCTTAATAGACATCATCCTTTGTTCCTTGTATGTTCTTATGCGGGGGAAGCATAAATATTCATACAAATCACCAACTCATAAAATAGTTACAGTACATTTTTCCATGAGATCAGATTGGTCAGTTGTCCTGTTCCGGTCAGAGTGGGCCATTTTTGGTCAAAGTAAGCAGCCATTTCACCTAGAGACTGTTGTGATTGGGATGAATCCCAATAAAAATGCTTCTGAATGCAAGAAATCGGAGCAAACACTGCACCTGTTAATACAACCACGGTAGCAAACACATAAACCCTTACACGTAGTTCCCTGCCAAAAGATATTAACCCCAATCCTGTCAAAGTGCAAAAAACTGCAAAGACATGTTGTTGAGATAAACACTTAGATCTTCCCTCCACAGAGGATCATCAAGGCAGAACACTGTTCACTAATCTAGAAATGTGTACGCCGGTTGTCACCACACTGGGGAAAATTCATGTATAGTGCTGCTTTGAGAGCATTGATTGTAGTTTTGAAGAATCTCTTTGGACCGTTATCATGGGACCGTTTGGGATCACAAAGTACAGAATGAAGGGTGAAACGTCAGAGTCTGTTCGAGTCTTGCAATCATAGAATTTGAAGTTCCCTGATGAGAAATCACCCATTTGAAAGAGATTGTCAGTTATACTTTCTTGTTTTCGAAGGTTAAAGAGTTTACTTGCCTGGCCCAGCTGCTTTCCTTCCACTCGATATAGGTGAAAATTAATTATAACCTCTAATATTAGTATACGTACTCATGTTTTGTACAGTACATCAATATCAGTACATTTACATGCCATAACTCCATGGTATCTCATTCATTAAACTCTTTAATCTGTCCACCTCAGTTAAACCCCAAGTACCAATCCATTATCTCAGGTGTCCTTAGTCTGAGGCCCTCTTTACAGTTCATCCAGCCCTTTGCACTCTTTAATTTTAGTCAATATGAATCAGTTGCTGATAAATGCATCCATTTGTATCATGCATGTTTGCACTTATTTCCTGCCACTGCCTCTCTACTATTTTTTACAGTTGGGTTAGAAATGGAGCGCTTGGCAAATAAAATAGGCTTCTGAAAAGGAGAGCGAGAGGACAAACCCCTGTACCCTCCATTCTATTCCATTTACTCTGGAAAAAAGATCAATTGATTGACGCGAAGGCAACCGTGAGCCCAGGTTTGGATGAGAGAAGGCACTTAGCCTTGGATTTGAAAGCCTTCGTGGATACAGCTTCATATGAAGGAGCTCTGAAGGTGAGAGGACTGTGCTTGTCAGATTAGTCGAGGGAGCATTGGCTGGATGGTAAACAGGGAGTGCATTAGCCCCCGAGGCCTGGCTCTCAGATGGGGTAGAGTCTGACCTTTTGGGAGCAGTTGAGTGGCCCCACTGGTGACGCTAGGAGACAGGCCTCCTCAGGTGGAAGGGAATGGAGGCAGGCTGAATTATTCAATATGGACGTGGGCTGCACTGGGGCTACTGATGTCCCCAGACACACTGTGCAAAATCCCTCTAACCCCTCCTCCCATGCACCTCAGCCCTCCCTGCGCCTGTCACTCCATGTGTGTCATGAGCAACGCAGGCTGTTCAATCACACAGAAAAAAAAACAGGTGACAAGAAAACACCATTATAAGGTGCATACAGCTTTTGTATGTGTGTGCATGTGCAAAAGAAAGAGAGGTTTGTGTTCAACAGTGAAGGTGATTGTAAAATACTTTTTTCGCTTCCCAGCTTTACATGCAGTGTCTTTTAGAAATGGATGTGGAGATTGAAAGCGTAAGTGTTTCAAAAAATTCTACCAGTAATGTCAGCTTGGGGTGGGGCTATTTGTTTTAAAGCAGTTTGATTGGAGTCTTCAGAAAACCTGTTTGAAAACAGTCATTATTTCTGAAATTCTGTTCAGAATCACACACTTTATTTTTTTTATATATATTTTTAGAAACAAGGGGTTAAGGTTTGGCCAGTTAACCCATGCTGGTAGATTTTCAAACTAAACCTTTATGTGGACAAAAGGATCTTTTTTCAATGGGAGCCATTCAGAAAACCATGTACATTTATTTGTATGCATATTATTTTTAAGATTTATTTTTTATTTGAATGTGTTTTTTATAATAATATTTTATTTAAGTTTAGCCTTGTTCTTAATAATTAAAAAATATATATTATTTAATTTAATTTGACTGAAATTGTACTTTTTATTTTTGTTTTTATTAGAATATAATTAGAGCCTAGTTTTTTGTTGGCTAGTAGATGTTTCACCGGCTGTGTGTCTAAAATCACATACTGTCTGAGTAGGGACTATATTTGAATTCAAACTTACTTTGCAACTGATAAAAAAATGCTCTATATTTAGTATTAATCTCGGTACTATGGATGAAATTCAGATGTACTACATCTGCCAAGTTGTTACTGTCCCGTGAACTATACCAGCGTCAGTTGTGTTGTTTCACTGCCATTCAGAAAACCTCTCCCATGGCCTCATGGGATAGGAAAGTTTCCATCGAATACATTCTTAAGAATCTTAGAAGATGTAGTAGGTCATCTGAGAAATTTTTGCGTACATACTTTTTTTCGCATACTAGATAGTAGTATTCAATTTTGGATGGGACGCAGATCTGGGGCAGCATTGACCAACTGGACATTAATTGAAATAAATGGGAATGCAAAAACTTGGTGTTGTGGTGTTGATGTAACTTAAAATTCATGTTTAGACAATCTATTAAATACCCATTTGAAAAAGAGAGAGAGAAAACAGCTCCCATCCAGAGCATGTGAAGCTGTAGTAGAGTGTTCTCTGCTCCCTCAGGTGTTTCGAAATCCCCTCAGCCTCTCTCTCAAGCAAATACAGTAGTTCTGTTCCTGGCTTCTGATTGGTAAGTATTGTTTGAGCCATACTAAAATACAATTCAAAGAATCTAAGATGCAGAATAAATGCAAGGTACATAATATAACAGAATAAAAGATAAATATGTATGAAGAATATAGAATAGAATAGAATAGAATAGAATAGAACAGAATAGAATAGAATAGACATAAGAAACATGATGCATGTGTACATTAATCTATGGTGCATATGTTAGTGGAGAGAGTTCGAACCTGGCTTGCAACATTTCCTGATCACATTCCTCCTTCTCTTTCCATCTTACTTAGATTCCAAAAGTACGAAAAAAGATCAAAATTAAAACGTAAAGAGAAATGGTTGCAGTTCAACGAACCTGACTAGACCTTGAATTAGCTCTAGTCAGAGCTTTGCCAGCTCTCACTTCTGTTTATTTGTGTGGTTTGACTGTTGCCTGTGTGTGGACTGAATGATACCGTGTGTGTGTGTGTGTGTGTGTGTGTGTGTGTGTGTGTGTGTGTGTGTGTGTGTGTGTGTGTGTGTGTGTTTGAGGAGGAAGAGAGGAAGACTCATAGGAGCTGTTACTGAACAGATGGTCCCAGCGCGACTCTGGACCTCCGACCGAGGAAAAATCAATGCTCATAACTTCAAAACAAAAAAGAAATTAATAAATATGGAGGAACTCAAGATTGCTTTGCGTCAGTGTCGCATTCTAATTAATAGGTGTGTTGTTTGTGGGTTGTTGGTGTTCTTTTTTCCCCTCCTTTTCTTCAACGGTGACAATTTATGCTTTTTTAGAGCGGAAGGCAGACTGTGAAGATTCCAAATCAAGCTTGTCTGCTTTTCTCTCTCTTTCCTTTTCTCTCCTTCTCACCCCCCAACAGACACACACCTCAATTGTCTGCTCCTCATCTTCTCTTTTGGTCTTTCTCCTCATAATTTTTCCCCCTGACGTCCCCCACGGGGTCAGGCTTGATGTTTGGTAGAAAGTGGATGGTATAACAGGCTAACACATTTTGACAGGGATATTGATATTGGTTTGTGGCTTATTGGTTTGTGTATTTCATGTACGTTCATGATCATGCTAAATAATTCACTTTATGTATTAGTACATGTCTTACATATGTTACATATATTGTTGTTAATCATTTTGTTTATGATGCATTCAGATACATCCTGTAAGATTCAAGATTTTATGTCTGGATCTAAAAGAAACTGTCAGGTCATTAAAAGTTCAGGGACTTTATCCAAACTAGACATTTTATTTAATTTGATGTGACTGAAAATGTCTGGTAGGAACATAAGTTCCTAAGATGAAGCTCTGCTCATGTGCAACTAGTCATTTTTTCATATTTGATGGTAATTTTAATTTTTGCTCATTTTTAGTTCAGGTTGACCCCTGTTTGTTTTCTGTCTGTCCCAAGGTTTCGTTTTGTCTCTTAGACCTGTCTGATCAGCTGTTGGAGGGGCTGAGGCTGGAGGGGGCAATGGAAATGGGGCAGATCTGCACAGGTCTGAAGAGCACAGGCAGACGTCCATCATTACCAGGTTATAAATTACATTTTAAAATAGTAAACAGTTGTTTTCAATTGTAATAATAGCTTACAATAATTACTATTTTACTTTGTTTTTGATCAAATACGTAAATGCAGTCTTGGTAAGCATACGAGACTGCTTTCAAAAGCAAAATACTGTACCAACTCTAAACTTGGTAGTGGATTATTTTGAGGGACTATGTGGAATATTTGTACACTACTTTGACTACATTCAAAGATCATTTGCCACATTGTTAGAATTGTAAGACTAGAAAAAAAATCAATGGTGCAGAAAAACAATATCTGTAAGTGTTTAAATATATACTGTATATAAACAAAACAATTTGTTTAATAAAAAAACAAAAAATATTTGTTTTACTTCATTTAACATATCTTCCTGTTTCAGTATTATATAACTATATTCTATTGACAGAACCAGTAAAGCCCTCCCAATGCAAATTGATGGTGAGCCACGGATGCAAAGCCCTTGCACTGTAAATACTGCATGACATGCACATTATATTTTTCTACTTACTTAAAAGTCCTTGATATTAAATGTTTAATGTTTTTATGAATGTTTAAGAGTTTGACTTTTTTAGCCATTTTCTCACTTTTCCCTTCTTTCTAAACTGGCTTTAGTCGGTCATTCTTCGATTCTCCTGATATCACGTGTAAAAACCACAGCAGCATTTTACGAGAAAGCTGAAAAAATGCTCCAGCCCGAAACAACCACCTCATTTGCAAGACTCGAAGCTTTGTTTGCTTTTAATTTAACTTTCTCTTCTCTGAAAGCATTTTCTGAAGTGCAGTGTTCATTTACATACACTTCATTTTGTCGATGCCTGGAACCCAAACAGCATGACAACACAATTAATTGGAAGGAGCACTTGTACCTGTAGATTAAAACTCTGGTTAAAGGTAGACACCAACAAAACGGTTACATAGAAGGTGATCTCCATGGCAACCTATGGCTTTGTTGAGGCTTAATTAGTGTCAGTAAACGTAAGGAATGCTTTTGAGGCACTACAGTCAATATTCAGGTGTTCCAGCTTATCCTCAGCAAAAGTGATTATGCTAATCCATTTTTAGTTTGCTCGTGACGGTTTAGGTGTAAATCAGTTTGCATTACAGTATTTTTCATTATATATTCCTGGTAATCAGTGTGGAACTAAATGGAATATTTTTTATCAAGTAATATCACTAAATACAGTATTTTTCCAAATTAAAATTTTAGGAAAATAATATCCTAAATAAATTCTTGTTTCTTCTTTTCAACATTTTGTATTGTGTTATTTAGCAATAAAGATTTATTTTATTCCACGGAGGAACATCAAGTTTATTATTCATGAAAAAATAAGCTAAAACCCTCACCTTATGGCTCCTAATTTAATCTTCCAAATTGGTCCAGAGAGGCACTAAAAAGGGCATGATTGCAGTAAATTTGCATTATATATGAACACTCTCGATTTCACCCCATGTTAAAAATGTCATGTTGACTCTTCCTCTTAATTAAACTTAAATGCTCCAAAGGTTTTATTTTTGAGGTGTTCAGTATATAGCATTTACCTTCTTATTGCCATTACTGTGTCTGCATACTTTCATGAACAAGGCAAATGGGTGAATTCAAAGAGAAGAGCTTGATATTTACCATCACCCTTGATGTGGAATTATAATTGACCCACAAATAGGGAATTCAGCATCCAATTAAATGTGACAGGTACAGAGTTAATAAACAAGATTTTAATGACACTTACATTTCACATTCACTGGCTGTTTTTTAATGTGTTCATGTCTTGGAGAAGATGTCTGTGTTTTATTTTAAAACAAAACTGCTTGGTTTTTGACTAAGAATCAGATTGAAAGCATTTTGTTGTATTTTGTCATTACAAGACATGGTTGTCATGGTCACAAGGTGCTTTGCTCATGCATATTCATGTGCTGTGATGCACTTCTGCCAGAGCTAAAGCAAATGTGTGACTTCACCTTTCCTATTCTTGTAATGGCAGCATGTAAGGATGTGAGATACTATTACACATCCTAATAACTGAATTCTTATGTTTCTTGTTGGGCCTGGTTATGTTTTACTCACTCCATATATTTTTCATTTCATAATAATGTTATGAAAATGAACTGAAAATAAACTTGCCTGATGTATTTGCATGTTGGATCAAGACATGACATATGCCATTTTTAGCTGTTAAAACAGATTTCACAATTCATAGATACCAAGGATCTTCACTGACTCTTTTGGTGGATAAAGAGATTTTTATATTGTATAAAAGTGAGTGGTGCATTTTAAGCCTGGCCCGTTATAACCTGCATATATGATGCTTTTACTAATATTGAAGCCATTAAAAAAACATTATTAATGTACAGCATCAAATATACTTGTGGATTTTAACTATACTTAATATTATATTTTCACAGAATGATCTTGTATGAGATCAAACTGTTTAAGATCCCAGATTTATATTGGAGAAAACATTTTTACAAAATACAATTTTAATTTCAAACATTTTATATAATGCCAGATGCTGGCTGCCATGGTAATGGCATGGTAATGGTCTGTTCGTACCTCTAACAAACACACCTACTTTTACTTTTTGAACCTGTCAACTTCCTGCAACCCTCACCTCTTGACCTGAAAACAAATGGATCAGTTTAGGTTTCCATCAGTTCATGTTTATGTGGTGGTTTACCTGGTCCTGCAAAAGTGACGTTAGATCAGTGTTTCTCAAACTTTTTCAGCACAAGGACCACTTTATCTTCCTATTTTTTTCTGAGGACCACCTAACAGAATCCCACTCTAACACGCCCCCAAAAACCAAAAAAAATAGGAAGGATAAGCTAAATTTAAGTTTAATATGCAACTGTTTCAAGTAAAAAACTAATTATTCAAACACAAATGCAATAATATGATCAGAAATTATTATATACATTTTTATTTAATTTGAAAAAGTAAATGTGAAATGAGTTGCAGCTTAATATGAACAACAAACTGCACATGTGGAAAAAAAACTGAAATTAAACATACTGTAACAGCCTAGGTCCCACTTAATGCCATTCCAAAGAGCCATTAGTTTAAAACTGAGGTGGTGGGTATAGGAAGTCTATGGTTGTAACTATGGTAACAATAAAATGCTGAAAAGAATGTTCCCCTTAATGTCCAATATCACTGAAATTACTGGGATTTTACACATGAAACAAAAACTAGTACATTACAAAACTAATAGATCTGTGGATTCTAGATTTTGAGATTTCCATCTAAAACTTAACGTGAATATTAATGAGACGGGTGGTGCTGCTTATCACATCAATGTCTGGCTCCAAACACTTGCCTAGTTTAGGTCATCGTTTCGCGGACCACTAGGGGGCGATGGCGGACCACTAGTGGTCCGCGGACCACACTTTGAGAATTACTGCGTTAGATGATTCTTAAAGACGTGATTAGAGCTTTGAGATAAGGACGGACACTGGACCGACACTTTTAGCACGTGTTAAATATGGTGCATGTAAATGGATATAATGAACTTCATCTCAAAGGTCAGATAAGGTGTGAAAACAAATCTATATCTATATGTGTTATGGAGGGAAAAATACATCCTCCTCACTTGACCCCCACAAACCCTACATAGTTAGCACAAAGCACAACTTATATATATACTGTGTGTGTATATATATATATTCAAATATAATTATCCACAAAGATTTAGACTTCAGATTCAAACAAATTAAAATATTAATCTAAGTGATTCTTTGTCAATCTTTAGTAATTTTTGTAATATGAAAGGAGAACAATTTGAATTAAATGTGAAATATTGAAGTACGAAAACAGAAGAATTATTTTCTTATTTACTTATTTACTGATAATATAATGTATTATTATTATTTTAATAATTTTTCAAATATATGTATTATTATTATGGTTGCACTTTATTTTACAGTACGTGTACTTACATGTACTTATAGTGTACTTACAGTGTATTTATCTAAGAAAGTTCTGGTAATACAAGGTAACTACGTGGGATAGGGTTAGGTTTAGGGGTAGGTTTAGGGTTAGTACCTAGTTATTACATAGTTATTGTAATTGCTATAATAAGTACATAGTATGTACATGAGGAACAGGACTGTAAAATAAAGTGCTACCATTATTATTATTATTTCAATAATTTTTATTTATTTTTGTTTTAGTTTTTTGCAGTATGCTTAACTCATTACAACGATATTTTGAATTAATTTATTCTGTTTGGTCAATTTTTTCTGAAAATTGACTGCTGTCCATGGCAACAGAGTATAACTCTGCCGTGCAAAGGCAAAAGAACGTATACTTAGATTTTTGTCTAGAATGAGTTCAAGACATTCAAGACGTCATGACGTGTACAAGTATCTTGAGTCAATTTTGTTGTTTTTTCAGAGAAAATATTGCGTCATCTCAACCGTAACTTCGAAAAGCCCAGGAGAAACCAAGGCAGAACACTGTATAACACCAGTTACAGCTCTTTCACTTGGAATGCTCAAATTGAGTTACAGCGTTCTGACTTTTTTTGTTTTCTGACTTCACGTCAATATGAAGTTACAGTGCACCCGGTTTAGAGTTATACAGTGTTCTCCCTTTGTTTCACTGTCCATTAAAGTATGCCGCATTTTAAATACGGTGTAGACATATGAATTAGATAGATCACGAGTTACCAAACGGCTCCATATCACGAAGCACTGTAAAGACTAGATACCTTGGCAGCAATATGTAATTGTGAATAACCTTTAAAGATTTTTTTTTTTTTACTTCTTGCAATGCAGATTATTCGCCAGGGTGTCATTTCTTCTTCAACAACCATTGATCATGTGGAAGTTACTGCCTTTTGCCTTGGTGTGACTCCTCACGTTTTGCAGACAATGCAAAGGCAGAGTACATTAACCTCAAAATAGGGGTTAAAATCAAGTTTGAGCTCTCAATTTTTTTATGTAGATAATTTTGATTACTAAAACATGTAATCGTTAAATTTCCAGTGTCCTACCTATAATTAATTGGGCTGGACAAGTAAAAAACAAACAAGTAAAAAAAGTCGTAATGTCTTTGGCCTTAGTAAGGCAGAACTGACCACTCATTTGTGTTCTGTTCATTGTCTCTAAGATAACATTGGCGCCCTGATGACCATGTGTTTTGTGGTAATGCCATTTTGCCTGTTATATTTAATATTAAAATAATATTGCCCCCTTCGGAAGTTTGCTGTGGTCCTCTAGGGGGCCGTTGAGAGACCCAAGCCCCAGGTTGATAACCACTGCATTAAATTATCTAAAAGAGAGATTTATGAATAACAAATGGTTTTAGAAAATGTTGATGTGGTCATTCTGAGCGTGTCTTTTTATTGAATTCTTTTAAAGCTTTTTTAGCTTGTCAAAAACTGTTAGGTCATTTGTAAGTGTTGTAAACGAGATACAATGAGTGTGTACACTTTTATGCATGTCATTTACAAAACATCTAGCCACAAGAGTGATTATAATGATGTGCTGTGTTTCTCATAGTAGATAAACACTTTATAATTGCAATATCAGTTTTGCATATTTTAATGAAGGAACGATGAAATAGGCTCTTGATTGACGAGTGGAAATCTGATCCGTCGGAGAACAGTGGCAGCCAATGGGAAGCGGGGCGCCGGCTGTTTCTGAAGGGAGGCCCCTGGAGCAGCAGGCAGCGAGTGTGTGTTGACTTGAGCGCGGAGGAGAGGCACGAGAGCGCTTTTCTCACTCAGTCCTGCGACACATCCATGCATGAATGCGGTGCGTTTACTGGGGTGAGTGCTAGCTTTAAGTTCTCCATCACCTTCGAAGCTTCAGTAAAACGTAACTAGAAACAGAAACAAAGAGTTTCCAAAAGTCCAGTCCCTTCGGAGGATCGGTTGACTGCGTTACGCACGCACAGTACCGCAAAAGGACACTTGCAACTTTATTTATAAAGTGTCACGGATCTGCTGCATTTATTGTCTGTTTCATAATAGTCAGCATGTAGTCAGTCAAATGAAAGAAATAGCCTATTTATGAATGGAGTCGCTGAATGCGCTCGAGCGCGCAGCAGTTCATGTTCCATTTCCAATAAGTCAGTCTCCTCCTTCAAAGGGTGATCGGACGACGCGCTCAGAGTCCACCCGCTGCAGAATGGACGGACTTTACGACCAACAAGTGCCTTTCATAAAATCTCATGTAAGTCTGATGAAGGTAAATTGGTGCTCTCCGTGATTGTAAATATGTATCTGTCACATAATTGAATGATGACGAGAATCTGCGTTTTTTATACCGTAACGTGACAGGTCTGTCATCTGTATGTGTGCGATTCTTTACTTCAAGGGAAGCTTCTAGACTGATCTTGAAGACATTAATAACCATTAATGGTTTTAAAGTATTGATTATAATAGCTTTAAACCTTGTTATGGCGAGTCAACCTTCATATGCCAGAATTGCTATATTTTAAGGTTTTTAACTTCCCCTGTAGAATACATTTAAATTGTGTTAAAACAAGGGAAATTATGTATTTCACTTTCTCCTAAGAAAATTATATTTTCAGTTCCGCTGGTATATTTATGTATAGTTTACTAAAAACAAAAAACAAAAATTACACAATGCACAAATGCATTTTACAAAATAATTGTTCCAAAACCAAACTGTTTAATGACGGAAATGAGAAGTGACAGTGTGAAGATTAAAAATTTTTATTTTAAAATTAGTATTTTATTTATTTATTTATTTTTACTTTTAAAACTCGATTAACAAACAGGTCAGTTTTTGAGACTGGAAAAAAAATTAATAAACGGAATAAAAAAAAAAATATATATATATATATATCTGTTGACTTTCTAATATGTTGGATTATTAAGTCCAAGACTTATTCAACATTTTCCTTGAAAAAAAAAAATATTGCCATTAAAATAAAAACTCCACTTGAGACCATGATCATATCTTTTATTCCAGGACATGATGAAACACAGTTTTATATTTCATTTTTAAAGATTCCAAACAAGTCAAAAGTACCAATAACTAAATCATCTCTCATATATTAGCAGCAAGCATGATGTGTGAAGGTAAAGCTGTGTGCTGCATGTCTTTCAAAAGCAAACTCAACACCCTCCATCTTCATTTGAGGCATTGATCTGTTGCTTTCTGCTTAGAATCCTCGGGGAAAGACGTCCAACACGAGACCAACGAAGGACAGGAAAAGAAAATTCATTAACTCTGACCTGGCTTTGGACACCGAGGGTAAGCACTCAGGTGTGGGTGAAAAAGACAATGTTCATTTCACGCCTTCTTAACATCTCACAAAATGCAATATCGCTCATTGCCACCTGCACTCAAAGCTTTAAAATCTCAATCAGCACCACTCGCCTCGGTCTTCAGAGGGCTTTGAGACCGAAATCGAGATGAGCTGAGGGTCAAAACTCATAATTAAAGCTTTGTACCTGTTGTTTCGCCCTCTCAAACTCTGCTGTCTTTGTTTTTAGAGCTGTTTCAAGATCTCAGTCAACTTCAGGAAACCTGGCTCGCTGAAGGTAAGCTGTGGTCTGTTTACTTCAGTCTCGCTCAAGGTTCTCAGTGGTTGATCGAGCTTTTGTTTCAGAGCTGAAGAGAGCGTGGGGGGAGATTTGGGGGAGGGGAACAAATATGCCTCAAGTTACAGACCTAATCTGCAGTCCAATTAATGCATCTGTAGCGAAGGCACTTGGTGTGTCATGCATACATTAGTGCTTGAGAAGAGCAGGAGTCTAGAGGGAGACCGAGGAGGTTCTACTTTGAGTGTCATCACAGATTTCCAGAAGAACTTGCAGTCTCGCTCACTCTCTTCTCCTCTCGTCCGCTTTTGGCAGGAGCTAAGGCAGACGAGCCACCAACACTGCCACCTCTCTCTCTCTCTCTCTCTCTCTCTCTCGGATGCACGCACACGCGCACACCTTCTATCCCTCACTCCTTTTCTTTTTGTATCCCTCTCTTTCTCGCCTGATACTTTTCATATTTTAAGTTCTAAGAGCTTTTTTCTTTACTTTTCTTTATTTTTGTAACTCTTTTTGTTAAAGAAATGGATTGATGGTAGATCGCTTCCAGAACTTCAACTTTCACCGTTTTGTTTTTTTCCCTGAACTTTTTTTGGGGGGGTTGTTTTGGCATTTTTTTTGATTCTCATGGCAAGACATGCTGGTTGTGGTCTAACTCAAACGTGATGCTTCAGGAGTTAAGCGCGAGTGTCTTCCTCCCACCTTGCTTGCAGCACCGACCTTTAGGTTAGTAAATGGTTCATTCTTTGGTTGGTTGTTAATGTGTTTGGAAATATTTAAATGTGATATAAATTTTACATTAATTACAGTGTAACGTAAAAAATAAATAAATGGCAAACTGGCAATTTTGATGTTAAATTGTAAATATTTATTTTTTATAGTTCTAACAATTTTATGTGAAAAATGGCAAGCTGGCATTTTTTTTCTTTTTTTAATTGTTTTTTTTTTTGGCTGCAAAAATAGTTTGAGAGGTTTTCAACATTTTAAAAATGTTGTTGAGGACATGTATACATTAAGGAAATGAACTAAACTGATGATGTGCATGCAATTTCAATGTTTAACTGGTTATCAGTCTTATTATTTGAGTTAACTTTTGTAGTCTTCTAAAAAGGAACAAATATTCGTCTGGGACAATTATACTGTGATGTTTCCATTTTTTGTAGAAGCTTTGTGGGATTTTATTATTTTTATAAATTAATTTAGGCTGTGCAGAAGTTTAAAGTTGCAAATCATAATAGACATAACAGCCTTTGTCTGTTTATTATAAAAAGCAGTTTGGTTGCAAATCAAAAAAATAAATAAAAAAGCAGTTGGACAGCTGAAAGTCATGCAAAGCAGTTTGTAAAACCAATTCCAGCGCTTTGCATTTGTGAAATCCCAGCTGCCTTTCAGCCTTTGAAATGCATTTGCATGCACTTTGGACAAAAAGAGGAAATGAAGATGTGTGTGTGTCTGTTTTCTGTTAGTGATTGCACTACATCTGGCTTGTGTGAATGAATTTCTAAATGCCACATGAAAGTCAGACTAATGCAACTTAAGTATCTTTTTATTTAACATTATCTCAAATAACTTCACTGAAATATACTTTTTACAGCTGCACTACAGGACATTGTTGTGTGTACTAGTCACGTTTGTAGAGCCAAACATCTGAAATATAAGGAAATGAACTGTTTAATACAGTAGGATTTGCCAGATATGCACCTGCATAAGGAAAGAGACTCTTCATTTTTTAATAGGCCACTTTCATGTATTCTTTAATATATTTAAAAACGCTTGCAGTATAATTGTGGATTTTAAAATTAAAAGTACGTTTTAGAACAGATTTCGGACTTTACTGTTCTTGTCGTGAGTTTGATTATGCCAAATCCACCCCAGGGCCTCTAAAAGAATAAGACATGACTTAAATATTTTAGTGTATCCGGCAGGGGTAAAAAAAAAAAAAAAAAAGAAAAGTGTGCAGTAGAACAAAAAAAAAAGAAAGAAGAAGTAGTCGCTGGAGTAGATATTAAAGTGAGGATTGCAATTCAACCTGTCTTACATCCATCAGCCGCAACGCCCAAAGATTTGAGATAAATCACAGATAGATTTAATATATGACTTCCTGTCCATTAGAACCCAAACGAAGAACTAGCGGTTTCATTTCAGAGATTTATTAGCTCAGGTAATTGGAAAGAATACGACGTATGAGCGACGGACAGAATTTCCGGCAGCGTTGACTAAAGAGCTGATGGCTCGTCATTTGACATACATGCCATTTTGGCCAGAGACTGCTGAAAGTCATTTATTACATCTAGAAAAAAAAAAAAAAGGGGGGGGGGGGGTTATATAATGTTTTCATTGTTTTCTAATGTGACTTTTATCTGATTTCTATGTATCATTTCCTCTTTGTTTGTTAGATAAGTGATTATGAGTCTCTTTATGTGGTTCCTGGCCTGCGCTGCAGTTTGTGTGTTTCTGTTCTTCTCTTTTTTTCTTTAACTGGTGGACATGCTCCAACACCTTCGCTAGCCTCAGGAGCAGTGCTGGGATCAGCTGTCCCATTCACAGGTTGACTTATTCACCCCGCTGAGAATACTGGCTGCAGCTCAGTCTTTTCCTTCCTCTCACCTTTTCTCTCTTTAACGGATGTTTACGCTACTCTTAATGCACTTGGTCTTTCTTTCCTGTTCATTCTCTCCTGACTGTTTTATATTACTTTGTGTTTGCTTTGGAACCAGCCAGAGAAATGGCGGTGTTATTTCTTGTCGAGTTCAACCAGTAAAGACATCTGCTGCGGTTGTGCTCGACTTGCCTTTTCAAAACACTGACAAATACTGTAAAGATAAATTGGTTCTGATTACCAAACAAATATATGGTGATGCATGCTTGGGGGCAGGTTGTCACCCTTTTAGTCAAGTGCATATTTTTTAGTTTTTAGTTTTTTTGTTGTTGTTTTTAATTAACCAAAGTCAATTTCTGCATATGCACACACAGTTATATTTATCATTTGTGTATTTATATTTTAACCATTATTGCCCAGGAATAAAAGATACAGTTATTCGTATACATGTGGGCCTCTATGGGCTAAGTTGTCATAGAAAAACGTGCAATTAAGCATTTTTTTTTGCAAACTTTACAATAAAATAAAGCAGAAAAAATGTAACAAAAAAATAATTATTATTATTATAACAAAAGTGCTATTGTTTTGGAGTACAAATATTGTTATCAATAAATAGTTCTAATTGATATGAATTAAAGCATATGTGAAAACCTGCCTGACCTGTCATGTCATATATTAAAAAACATTTCAGTTACAATATATCTTAATTATGCAGTTGTCTCTTGTTTGAATTAGATTTTTGACTTGAAAACCTAAAAAGGTAAAAGAAAAAAAAAAACTTATGACAACTACTCTGAAAATTATTTGGTGTTTTTACTCCGAGATTGCTATTAAATTTTGCAAACAATTTCAAAGAAGTAGCAAGAAGTTACATTTTGAAGTAGAAAGACTACTAAAATAGTATTTTCTTGTGAAAATGTAAATTTTACAGTGCAGTCCAGTCTCATCTATATTTTTCCATTCACGAGCGGTTTTCAGTTAAGCATTCTCCCATATTTACATCATTTATGAATGCATTACAATTTACACAGACGTGAGAAAACACTGCCCGTTTCCAAAAAGCCGAGCAAAACTTGTTGCCTTACACAAAGCAAATGCTGATTTGTGCGTGTTGCGACTTGTTACTGTTGTTGTGAAAATGAAAATCCAATTTTAGCACAGAGGAATAAATGTGCTAATAGCCCTGTGCAGCAAGGTCTCATGCTCTCCTCTGCCACAGTGCACCTTTGTGTCGAGCTGAACGAGCAATAATCAACAGAACTCTTGCAAGAGTGCAAACGCATGTGATATAAACATGAATGTGCTTAATTGAGCTCCATATGAAGGCTTCATTATTTTAGCATTATTATGAGAGAGGGAAAGGTAGGGGAACGTGCTCTGTTTGGACGGCAGCCGTCGCGGCAGGTACAGGTGCATTCACCAGTGGGGATGTGTCCCAATTAGACAGTGTGAACAATAGGTGTTTTCTCGCTGCATGGCTATCCTTATGAAGACACTGTGTAAAGCACTTTTGATCACAAGGCAATGTGTTTTTCTTTTGGTTTCCTGGTTTGTTTTATTTATTTATTTTTAATTCTCAAATTACGTTAATACACATACGTCAGTGCATTATGTAGCTGGATGGCAAAGCGAACTACTGAGACACATATTGGATGCGTTTCACATGCAAAAGCCTGCTTTGTCCAACAAATTAAGATGAAATTAAATTACTGACATAATTAGAGGATATGTTTTGTCCGTTTTAAACCAATAAATGTCTTTATGGGGTGGTCTGAGAACTTCAGATCATTAGTGTTTCAATTACAGAGGATTATTGGAGGAAATTACTCATTAAAGTGATTATTAGAGTAGAGACTGTGTTAGCTCAGTTTGTTGAAACCAAATATGTGACCATGGACCACAAAACCAGTCTTAAGTCGCTGGGGCATATTTGTAGCAATAGACAAAAATAGCCAAAAAATATGGGTCAAAATGTTTGATTTTTCTTTTATGCCAAAAATCATCAGGATGTTAAGTAAAAATCATGTTCCATGGCGATATTTTGTAAATTTCCTACTGTAAATATGTCAAAATAAAATTTTTGATTAGTAACATGCATTGTTAAGAACTTCATTTGGACAACTTTAAAGGCGATTTTCTCAATATTTCGATTTTTTTTTGCACCCTCAGATTCCAGATTTTGTATCTAGTTGTATCTCGGCCAAATAATGTCCGATCATAACAAACCAATCAATGGAAAGTTAATTTATTCCGCTTTCAGGTGATCTATAAATCTTAATTTCGGAAAATAGACCCTTATGACTACTTTTGTGGTTCATGGTCACATATAATAACTATGAAGAAAAAAAAATCTTTTTATTTACCATTTTCTCTCTTTTTTTCTTCTCCCAGCTCAAGTTCCTGACAATGATGAGCAGTTTGTTCCAGACTTTCAGAGCGAAAACTGTAAGTGTGGCCTTTTTTCTTTCACTGTGGCTCAAAATAGTAGCTTATATTTAGCAAAATGTCATAGTTTAGAAAGGCCTGACTAAAAGAAGCGTGTGAAAATTAGCTCACTTTTTCACTCGTTTACGACATGTCGTCGTTCGCCGCTGTCGTTTCTGTGAATAAACAGAGAGAGAGCGCACGAGCGGCGTGTGTTCTCTAGGTTGTGTACCCTCTCAGCGAGTGCAGCCAGAAGCAATAGGCCTTTAAATGGGCATAGGAAGTAAAGTTGGCGCGCAGTGGTCGTGGCAGAGCCGGTGCCAGTGTCGGAAGTGGCATGGACTGAATGAAGCACAGTGGGGAGCGAGTCCAGCTTATGTCTTAAAGAGGAGCCAAAACAGACTCTGCTACAGAGGATGTAGAGGAGAAGAAGGGGGGCTTTGTCTTTCCCTATACAACTAAAGCTCATTAAGCAAATAAAATATACTAGTGTTTGCTGATAATGGACTATTGTCCTGTATTCTTTCCTTAGTGTGAGCTAGACTTTATTGTGAGTGTAGTCCATGACAAAAGAGAAACGAAATGTCACTCAAGGAAGCCTTTTTGTTTGCATTTATATGAACATTGTTCTTTATTTTTGTTCTGTATTATTAAGTAAATTTTATTCCGTTCCAAAATGTATATTTAAGCAAAAACGTTGTAACTGCAGGGTGTTAGTTGGCGTTGCCGGCAGAACAGGGGAGGAGAGGAGGGACAGGCAGATGGAGGTAGACTGAGGGCATCCTGGCCCTCCCATATGGGTCTTAGTCGACCGTGCCAGTGGATCACTTCCGTTTCATGTGGTCCTTTCTCACAAAACACCTCGAAATGGGATATACAGGGATAACACAGCCAGAAAATACACCTCTCAAACGGCTGCTGCTTCACACTAGACCTGCGTGGCCTGATACACTGGTTGTTTGTGAAATTATTTGTATCATTTGAAGATTTGAAGTTACTTTTACCATTGAAAAGTTTGGGGACCATTGTTTATTTATTTATTTTTTAAAGAAATTCATATTTTTAATTAGCAAGGATGCATTCAATTGATGAAAAGTAACAACAAAGTAAAAAAAAAAAAAGTTTATTCTATTTCAAGTAAGTTATATTGAATAGTCTATTCATCAAAAAATCATGAAAAGCAGTAACAACTGTTTTAAACATTTATAAGGAGAAAATATCAAACTCAAATCAGCATATTTGGCATATGTGACACTCAAGACTGGAATAATACAAATATCTGAAAATGTATTTTTAAAACATTATTGTAATTGTAATAATATTTCACAAAATTACAGTTTTACTGTATTTTTGATCAGATAAATGCTGCCTTCATGAGCATTAAAAAAAAATCTTACCGACCCCACATTTTTAAAATTATATTGTATATACTTTTATTTTAGAAGCATCATTAATCGTGTGTGTTACTGTAAAAATATCAATTGATTTAAACATTAGGATAGTAGGGATTTTTTTGGCATGGTAAGTGTTATCAAACAGTGTTTATATTTGAGATTTTTGTCCTTTTGTAAAGGCCATCATAATTCAAGCCCAGAGTGTTTAAGAAGAAGGTGTGACTGAATCTATTATCAGCGAGTAACAGTCAGCGAAGTGCTGAGAGTGAGAAAGAGAGAAGGGTGAGAAAACGCACGACCATCAGCACAGAAAAACAGACACAGTTTGACACTTAGAAACAGTTGTGTTTTTACCCAAATGCACTTTCATGTAACACAAGGAGCAGTGAAAATAGTGTTCGGTAACATACATGGAATTTAGGTGGAGGTGCTACATTTAGCTATTGATTCCTGAAAATCAAATCTATAGGAGTGCAGCTTATAATGGAATACTATGGAAATAATTTGTGAAAATTTTGCATAAATTGAGATTTGAGAAATTAATATTTAGCTCTACTCAAGATGTCCTTTTGATTTTATAAGAGATCTTATTCAATGTACCGCAGCTCCTGTTCCTTTATTGCCCACTTCAGTTGACATCTGATGTACTCAGGAGTTTAAATGCATCTCATAAATTGCAAGGATACAACAATTTTTAAGTAAATGTCATAAACGACTTCTTGAAAATGTTGTCCATTAACACCAATCAATGCACGTGTAATTGTTGCAATCCTGGAATGACATCCTGCATGCATGAGGTCCTGTGATGCTAACAGATTTTGTATTGATTCGTTTACTCGTATTCCTTTGCGTAAAATCAATTATGGCATTTTTTTTCTTTGTCTGTCTACGTGCTTCTTAATATGGTCCATCAAGAACGTCTTCTCAAACATAAATTATTCATCCATACTGCTACTTTTAGAATCCACTATCATGAACAATGACAAATCCTTACAAGACCATTTCAAATTTCAGAAGAAATCAATGAAGGTTTTTACTTTAGACATTAAGATTTGTATTCATTTTTTTAATTTTTGGTGAATGCATAAAAGAAGGTAAATGGTGTAGGTCACCTTAACTTCACCTGCAGATGCCTTGTGTGAGCAAAAGAATGATTGCAGTTTCAAATACCATTTCTTCTGCATCCTTTGAGTAATGAATATAGTGTTATATTCTTTAGCCATGATTTCATTTTGATGTTCTGTTTAAACATCCATACATTTGTCTCTTTCTCAGTGGCGTTCCACGGGCTGCAGTTGAGGATAAAGAAAGAGCCCCACAGTCCGTGTACTGATCTGGGCTCAGCCTGCAGTCAGGAGAGGCCCTTCAGACTCCACTATGGGGAGAAGTGCCTGTATAACATCAGGTACCCTAATGCAGAAACCAGTGTTAATTTCGTTGACTAAATATTTTCGTCATTATTTTCGTCACGAATATATTTTTGCGGACGAAAACGAAACGAAAACTAAAAAAGAAGGCACTGATGGAGACTAAAACTATGACTAAATTGATTGACATTATCGTCAACGAATAAAGGACGAGACGAAAATAGACTTTGACGAAAATCAAATCAGCAGACGGGAGAGATGCGAGGAATGAACAAAAGAACCGGCAAAACGGAACAGGCGAGACTGCATGAGAGAAGAGAACCAATCAGAGCCTGACTTATTGAGACGTGAAGCGAAGGTTTTCAGTTTTTAAATGAGCTCCCGGGAAGACGGCATTCAAGGAGGTGATGTCTAAAAGAGCGACAAAATGTCCACAGCTCACTTCACGTTTGACGACGAACAAAACAAAACAAAGTGTATAGCACGCGGAGCGCTCATTCGTGGCAACACCACAACCAATTTGAAAAGACATTTACAGACGAGCCACCTGGACATTTTCTCAAATGTAATTTTACAACGATGTTCTTTTGTTTATTGAGCTAAGCAAAATAGGAAGACTGCAGTGCGTAGATGTTGTAGCATTAAATATTACGAACTGAAAAGTGCTGTAAAATAGCCCCTTCTTCAAGTTAGATGAGAGCACAATACTAATACGTAATATTATGATACATACATTTGATTAATACTAATGTTTAGTATATTTTATAATGTTCTACTTGTTGACAATATCACAAATATTTCTATATTAGTCATGTGAAACGTGAATGTTCACATCCTATCATTATACATACTAATCTAGCAATATTGTAGTATTTAAAACATACAATATTGCTAGACAAATGAATACCTTATAAAATCTTACTTTTTTTATCCACCCAACTTATTAAATATTTACTTTAAATGTATGCACTTATTGTTCAGCTCAGCTGTAAGCTTTAAGGTCCTGGACCTAACTTTATTTTTCTTTTATTGATGGTTTACATTATCATGACAGTGTTTGTTGCTGCATAAAAGCTTTTGAATCGAAATAAAGACACAGTTGTGTTGAAATAAAGTTGAATTTGTGTTTTATATATTTTGGTTAAGTTTGTTTCCTATACCAGCTGTAAAAAATTGTCTAGTAAATCTGTTATTGATTTTAGTCTTATTTTAGTCGACTAAAATACCAAGCAATTTTAGTCGACTAAAATACCAAGCAATTTTAGTCGACTAAAATAAGACTAAAATTAAAACAAATCAGATGACTAAAACTTGACTAAAACTAAAAAGAATTATAGTCAAAAGACTAAGACTAAAACTAAATTAAAATTTCGTGTCAAAATTAACACTGGCAGAAACACATTCAAACAGAATCACACACACACACCACTTGTTCTTCTTTTAAATAATCAAATCGTGTATATAACACCAAGTTATTGTATAGACATGCTAGACTGCTAGACTGTTTGAGAGAAATGTGCGTGAAGCCGTAAGTGTTTTTGCACCAAAGCAGTGAAAATCAACTCTAAACTTTATATTTTCAGCTGTTAGAGCGACACTAACATCAAATGGTTTTGCTTGCAAATTCAGCCTCAGCAGCAGGTGTGAAAGAGTTAAATAGGCTGAATATGTCTACATACTGTACATTTGCAATACAGAAATCATTTAACAAATAATTTTTACCCATTATTTGTCAATTTAGAGTGTGTTATTTTCCTAATTACAGATGTTTTGTAAAAAAAAAAAAAAAAACTATTTTCTGAATGCAAACGTTGGGTTTGTTAATCACGTTGCTTGTGACGCTGAATTTTCAAGTGTTCAAATAAAGCACTAAGGTGTTACATTTGGTGTGTATTTCACCTTTTTATATGTGACTAAAGGCTGAATAAAAGCACAGACGTTCATTTGACAGAACAGCCCTAAAGCAGGTGGGGTCTTGGCATAGATTTGAGCTAAGAATAGTCTTAAAGATTTATGAGGGGGGAAAAAACAATAATAATAGTTTTCCTTTAGTTATTTACTCAAAGGCAACTGTACAGCAGGTGCTGATCAAAATGATTTAAATGGGATCCACCTGAAATTGGAAAGGGGGAACAAAACACAAAAAAGAAACAAGAAATTACGCTACGGTGCATTAAGTGCAATAAATGGCTTTTCCACTTGGAAAAGCGTCTACCGCAAACACTGTTGCTTGGTTACAGTCATCTTCCTATTGATTTGATTTGAAATTTATGACATTTCACTTGTTTTATTTAGCTGGAGGAGCCAACCTGCCCTCATATTGCAGATGGCACTCAAGCTGAACCAACAACCTCTGTGATGATGTTCTCTTCAGTGGTGCTTTAGAGATTGTCAAGCCCCATAGAAGCCTGTTCCTTCCTTGTCTTTTAATGTTTCTGAATGGAGTGTAATTGCTTTAAGGTTTATATCTGACAAGATATCTGATGGTTTCTCTTTGGTACCCTGTCGATTGTGGGATGTGAGGGGTGGAGAGCCAGTAGCTGGATGGCTAGGGATAGATGATGGGAGTTGTGGGAATTTTTTTTATTGTTAGATTATGGAACATGGAAAAAAACATTAAATAGTTTCTAAAAAAATCTTAAGCAGCACTGTTGTTTTCAACAGTGATATTATTTTGGCTATAATGTTTTGTGCATTTATTTATTTTTCATTAAAAACGTAATTCAGAAGATATATATAAAAATTTGAATTTTGAAATATCAGTTTAGCATGCATTATACAGTATTCTGCAGACAAAAGCTTTAACGTTCATTTTTTTTTTTATTTAAGTCTAGCACAGTCTAATGATCTCAGCAGCCTGAAAGGCCCTCAGGAAAGACTAACTTAAACTGCTCTTGTTCCCTGGTGTCTCCAGTGCCTACGAGCAGAAGCATCCCTCGGGAATGAAGGCCTCCAGCCCAGTGTCTACCCCCTGCAGCACGCCCGTGTCCCCTGGCCAGCATGGGTCTCCCACAGCCGCCCCCACACCGAAACCAGACAGGACGTACCCTCACCTCGCACCCCCACAGCCCCTCCCTGACAGTGCTTATCCCATGGACCACAGGTACTGCCAATTACCAAAACACTTCTGACAGACAGACAGACAGATATATTTACATTTATGCATTTAGCAGAAGCTTTTATCCAGAGTGAATTACAGTGCATTCAGGCTACACATATTTTTACCAGTATGTTATTCCCTTGGAATTGAACCCATTACCTTTAGTGCTGCTAACGCAATGCTCTACCACTGAGAGACAGATAGACAGACAGACAGACAGACAGACAGACAGAAAGACAGATCATGTGTGAGACTTATTCTATACAGTGTTTTGTTCAGATTTCGGCGGCAGTTGTCAGAGCCATGTCATTCCTTCCCCTCTCCTTCAATGTCGCGGGACGGACGGCCCATGTATCACAGACAGATGTCGGAACCCAGCATCCCCTTCCCTCCTCAGGGGTTCAAGCAGGAGTACGGCGACCCCCTCTTCGAACATCCGGCCATGGTGGGTGTGCAGCTTCCCCAGACGTACACGCACTCCATGATGATCAAACAAGAGCCTCGCGACTTCACCTATGACTCAGGTGAGTTTCGTTTCTATCTGTTTACATATCTGTTTACATATCTGCTAATGCTGACAGAGCAGTATACTGCTTGATCTGTAACGTTTCCGCAAAATATTAAGCCGCTCAACTGTTTTCAATATTAATAATAAAAGGAAATGTATATTGAGCTCCAAGTCAGCATATTAGAATGGTTTCTGAAGGATCATGAGACACTAAAGACTAGTTATGACTGCTGAAAATTAAGCTTTGCCATCACAGGAAAAAAAACTTTTTAATATATATTACAATAGAAAATGTTTTAAATTCTAAAAAAAATTGCTTTTTTTTTTTTTACTGTACTTTGTGCTAATAAATTCAGCCACTTTCAAAAATATGAACAGACCCTAAAATAATTAAACAGAAAAATAAATAAATAGATTTTAATAAATAGGTAAGACATGTTTAATAAAAAAAATTAAAGCATGACTTATAATGGTATGGAGACAGTATGTACATCTCTAAACTAACAGGAAATAGTCTGAACATCCTTTTTCTTCTGTTTTCTTCTGGGTTCACATACAGCCAGATAGCAACTTTTTTTAGGGACGATAGATTAATAGAATTAACGTGTTATTTAGGTCTGATCTCATTTCCTGAGGGCCTGGCTGGAAAAGACAAGGGGCCCCTAATCTCTCCCCCAGGGACCCCCAGGCTGTCGGCCCAGCTCTGGCATGAATGAAGAGGCTTTTGGTTTTCATTCATAAAAATGGAGGTGAAAGCAGCAGCCTGTCAGGAAAGAATGCAGCACTGTTCTCAGCTGTTTCCTGTTGATTATGTAAATCTGTAAAACACAATCTGAGGATAACAGCAGTAATACCAGGGCCTTTTCTGTTTACTTAATGTCAAAGCAACAAATTCAAACAAATTTAAAATTAATGCTACGAACTGAAATTGATTTATTGTATGTACATACACTATAAATTTCACATTTTATGTTGGCATTACTATCTATAACTTATTGTCTAATTATTAGCTATAAATTAGACACACTAAAAGCCAATAAATAAAGTGATGAGGGCTTCATATGTGTGAGTGATTTGTCTGCATTAATTCTTTACATCAGTGGAGGAGATCATTGACATGTTTTGCATCCCCTCCCAGTCATTTAGAAGCATTTATTCTGCCTCATAAAGGAGTTTGTTTGTTGTGAGCTGTGTAAGGACTGGGCAGTCAGTGGCTAATTAAATCAGTGGTAATTTCCTCGACAGGCCCATTACTTGAATGAAACCCAGAGAGATCTTTATAGGTCCAAATGAACTGGGTTAGATGTTTTATGGAGCATTCACTTAAACTGTCTTGCTTTGCTTTGATTGAATCCCAGCTCCAACAAACAACGTGACTGACGTGGAGCACTGTGGTTAATCCTCACAAATCTGTTGTCCAGAATGTTTTAACCTACTCTTTTGAATATTAAATGAGATGTTGTGCTGTATATTTATTATATATATTGCCTTAAAATGGAAAATAATAAGCAAATAAATGCATACATACACACATGGGTTTTAGCTTTTAGCTGAGCCCATGCATCATTTTTAAAATGCTTTTTTGCTTTCTTCTTTTCCAGAAGTGCCTAGCTGTCACTCTGTATATCTTAGACAAGAAGGATATCTGGCCCACAATAACAGAACAGAGGGTAACTATCCACAGTAATATTTGATCTTATATATTTTATTATTTAAAGTGTCTAATTTGAAGTTGTATTAAATGTATAAAGTCAGATTATAACAAAATCTCAACGTCTTTATTCAATAGGATGTATGTTCGACAAAGTTGCAAGGCACTTCTATGATGACACCTGTGTGGTACCAGAGAAGGTTGAAGGTATGTTTTTATATTTATTTATTTATAAATATGTATTTATATTTTTTTATTTATTTACTCATTCATCTATCTTTCTAAAACAATATCATTGTGTGTGTTGCCCCTAGGCATTATGAGATTTAATGCTTTTTATAATTTTCCCTCCCCCAGGTGATATAAAGCAGGAGGCGGGGCTGTACCGTGAAGGCCCAACCTATCAGAGACGAGGTTCGCTGCAGCTCTGGCAGTTTTTGGTTGCCCTATTGGATGACCCCTCAAATTCAAACTTCATTGCGTGGACTGGCCGGGGCATGGAGTTTAAACTCATTGAGCCTGAGGAGGTACTAACTAGCCTCAATATAAAATTTTTCAACCAAGATTGTATCTGTATGTGGCCTATTAAGCGTTATGTTTGGGCTATTTAATAAAAAATATTTTTGGACATTAATAATTTAATTTAAAGTAAGTAATTTATTATAAATAATTCAGCCCTGTAAAACCTGACATGAAATAAAAACATTTAAAAAAAATTTTTTATTTAATTTAAAAAACATTTTATTGAGCATTTAGACTTTTTTGTCTAGATTTTTTTTTAGATTTTTTTTTTTTTTTTTTTGCTGAATATCATATTTGATACTGCAGGCTTTTATGGTTGATATATTAAGATATTAAGATATAAGAGAATATATCCCAGCTCATACCTGGGGAAAAAAAAAACACTTTTATTCAGATGGCCAAATTGAGCAAATATATAATGCTGCAGTTGCTTTTCAGCTAAATTTTAATCATGCTGATACCATAGAGGCTTTTGAATTTTGTCTATCAAATATGATATGGTCGGCTTTATGGGGTTAAAATAATTTTAGGAGATTACATATTGCCTAAATGCATCGTTATCTGATTATGGTTATGAAATTTAAAGTATCTCCACCCTTTATGCAAGTTTTGATTCCTAGAGAGACTCTTCATTTGTTTGTTCGAAAGTGTCTGTTATGTCCATCCAAAAAACGAAGTATTTCAACATGTCGCCTCTCCAAAAGGTCCGAAGTGCTTGGAAAGTGCGGACAGAGATGTGTTTGTGTAAAGTATCAGCAACAGTGGGATTTGTTAGTTCTGTATATATGTGTGTGCGTGTACTGCCGTTGGTCCGCAGGGCAGCTGTAGAGAACAGGGGAGTCATTCAATCGGTGGGTTTGGCTGGGCGGGTGCAAGGCGTGAATGAACCGCAGCAGAGTGAAAAAAGGCCCACAGCGCGGGGCTCTGGGAGAGAGCGGTGGGAGGGAGATTTGAGAAAGGAGGGGGAACAGGTGGGTGGTCATGTGGACAGGTGCAGGAACATCTGCCATGATCTGCTGTTTCTAATGAACACATCTCTGACTAGAGGTATGAGTACACGGCTGTGGCCAATGAGAGGACGCCGATTTGTATTTCAGCCCTTGACAGGGTTCAGCTGCAGATCCGTCAATGCTTTGTTTTTGCTGCCTGTCTAGTTTAGTAATGAGTGGGTGTTAGGTCTTATTTTTATGTCATGTTTGAGAGAAACCTCTATAGATTTTTATATTACGTTCATTTGTGACAACACAGTTCTTTTGTTTCAAAGGTGGCACGGCGTTGGGGAATACAAAAGAATCGACCTGCTATGAACTACGACAAGCTTAGCCGATCATTGCGCTATTACTATGAAAAAGGCATCATGCAAAAGGTAATGTAGGCTAACAAGCTTAGCTACATCCTCTGACACATACTAAAACTCATCATAACCTGTTTTCAGATTACTTTCATTTTGGCATAAGTTTTCTCTTTTTTTTCATAATAAGCTGCTTTTTAATTATGATGATGTTAATATGCTAATAGAAGTCTGAATGCTCTCTTGTTTAAAAGGATGCATGGAATTGATCAAAAGTTACAATTAAGACATTTATATTCTTACAAATTATATCTATTTCAAATAAATACACTTTTTGTTCATCAAAGAGTCCTATAGAAGAAAATGATCAGTTTCCACAAAAAGTTTTTAAGCTGTATGTTGTCTTTTCACTGTTGAAATGTATAGTAATATTCTGGTTTCCTGACTCAAAGGTGGCAGGTGAAAGATACGTGTATAAGTTTGTCTGCGACCCCGAGGCTTTGTTCTCCATGGCCTTCCCCGACAATCAGCGTCCGGTGCTGAAGACCGACCTGGAGCGGCAGATCAACGAGGAAGACACCGTGCCGTTGTCACACTTCGATGAAAACATGGCGTACATCCAAGAGGGTGGCTACTGTAACCCGCACCCGTACAACGAGGGCTACGTCTACTGAAAACTGCTACCGGCCGTTCGAAATCAAAACCAACTTTCAGACTTGTCCCTCGTTTCCTTCAGTCATTCCCCAGGACAAAAGAGAGCACTTTATGGACAGAGGATGATAGCAGTGTGTAAACCTACAAACGTACTGATGTAGTTATTTTAGATGCTCCTTTGGTGATGTGTGTCGCTACTGAAGGGGATGGGGTGTCTCAGCATGCCGTTTTCTCACTGCAAAAGACTCTTGAGGGCAACTGGCCTCTCTTCGGACAGATGTTTTGAACTATTTAGACAAATTAGAGTCTGGAGCACGAGAGTGGAAAAATCCCAACCTCTTTTACCATTGAATCTCTTGGATTGTTCGTGGAACGCTTTGTCATTTTCGCACATTTTCTCAACATTTGCATTTCTCTACCTTGGTGTTAAACTGAGTAAATAATACAGTGTATTACAATGGAAATAAAATCCTTAAAACTCTCCATCTCAAAGTGAGCACATATCTGAACTTATCTGAGTAAATGGCCCACATTATTTCTTGCCCATTCAAGACCCATAAAGTGATGAAATCATTGCACAGTTATAACAAACGACTGATTCGTGTTGTTTGTGAAGGAATATTATATACTAATATTCAAGTTATACCCTTATATATTTTCTCAATGAACAACAGATTTTTAATAAAGATTAAAAAAAATAAACTGACATGACAGCATGATTTTGTAATACAGTACATGGTGTTTCAAATACTACTCTGATTTTTTTCTTAAGATCTATTTAAATAAATATCTGTATACTTAAGTTACAATACAGTTTGACTGGCACCATACTGTATTTTACTGAATATGACATTTTAATCAAATGCACCTTTATAGAAATCAAATCAGACAGCTTCACGTGTGTCTATAACATCATTCTATGAAAGTTACATTTCTACTATTAGAGGGACAAATTGCATTTTTATTAGGAAAAAAGTGGATGTTGGTCCATTACTCGCTCCCCCATGCCATCATTGAAAATATGAAACGTGTATATTCAGGTTAATGCACCTCAATGCTGCTTTATGTGTAAATTTAAAGTATGATCAGACGGCAGCTATGCCCTGCAGTACGTTAATTTGTTGTTGTTTTTTTACATGGGAAAAAAACGTCAGTGTTTATTGAATGTAAAAAATATATACATAATTACAAAAGGAATGGCAATAGCTACACTTCTGTAATAAAATAGTGTTGAAATACAATTGGGTTGTTTTTTAAATGCATTTTTTAATGTGCTTTTTGTCAATCTTTATCTCATATTTTAATCACAAATGCAGTGTTGTTCCCTAGTAAATGATTTCATTCGGGTTCCAAATCCACAATAAAACTGACAAAAATAGAAGTTATTACTTGAAATTGAAAAAGTTGTCCAATTCAACTTTTTTTCTGTATTGATGCTTGCCTCTACATATTTAAATCTGGAGTTATCGATGCAGTAAATGTGAAAAAAAAAAAAATATATATATATATATATATATATATATATATATATATATATATATATATATATGAAGAGTTCAGATGCAAAAGCCTCTAAATGCCATCTGAAATTCTCATCTAAAATTAGGATTTTTATTTCAGATGGCACTTAGAGGCTTTTGTATCTGAACTCTTCATATATATATATATATATATATATATATATATATATATATATATATATATATATCTCTATATATATATATATATATATATAATTCTACACACACAAAAATTAAATGAAAAAGCAAAATGTTGTTTACATTTTCCTTTATTGTTTAATATCTTGACTTTTTGTACTGTGAAATGATACTTACATAAAAATACCATGGTCCCTTGGTATTATCAACATACGTTTGAGTGGTGCAGACAAACCGCCATCCTTTATACGCTTATACAAACACTTCATCATCACAACAACACACTGGTAAACAAGCTTGACAACTGTGTCCCATAATATCAAGCACACGCTGGCCCAAGGCTGTGGTCAAATTTGTCTGTTAAAACGACCGTCACGGTTACCAAAAAAGCACAAATGACTGTGGTTTATTCAAACATCTCCCATTAAAATCTCATGCAAAACCTCACGGCGCTCGAAGTATGTGGTGGAATAGTGAGGAAGTGTTCTGGAAAGAGAGTTGAAAAGAGGTCAGGGGGAAAAAAAGGACCCATGTAAAGTTGGATAATCTCTGTGCTAATCTTGTTAAACAAGTATTTCAATGGGGCTACAGATGTCCTCTTTCTGTTATCTTGTACGCTGAATTGTTCTCAGATCTATTTGAATACTCTACGCCCAGAATAGACCGTTTTTATTTGTTTCGAAATGTACCATGTGAGCCTGCATGGAAAAACACTGATTGTTTTTATTTTCACCGCTTCGTTTGTAATCTGTGCTTCTACATTTGTGACATTAAACCTCTCTAAAATGGTCTTTAACCCTTTAACCCAATAAATCATCTATTACCTGCAGGCAAATAACTACTAGATCCATTAGCAAAGTAGCTCCAGCAGTTTAGCTTGATTCTGTCTGTTTGCTTCGAGTCCAGCTACCTTGCTTAGTTTTACGGCAGGCTGTGTTTACTCATGGGAAATGGTTTGTGTTGTCTGAGTGGTTGTGACACTCACATGTTTGACAAGTGAAATGAGACCAAATGTTCTCCTTGTAGCCGAAACGTCTTTGAAGCGCTGGTTTTTAATATGGCGTGTTTACCTATGAAAAGACTCTCAGCCTTCCGCCATCGAAAGCCGTAGCGGTGAACATAAATCATTCACGAGGTAATTCCAGGGAACAACTGCGCTGGAAACGTGGACTGATATAACGATGACCATTTAAACGGTTTACAGTGACCGAAAATAAACAGCAATTTGAAAAGTGTTACGCTTGAGCAAATATTTAAGATGGCGAACAAATGTTGTGTCTGTGGTATCTCATATACAACCCATTATAGGTGAGAGCTGTGCACATTTTAGTGCTTAAATGCTTATATTCTCTATTTGAAATGGTTACAGGTTCTGATTTTAAGGAGTTAAAATATTTTGGCACTTTTTTCCATTGCATCTGTTGGCATGTATGGAAACACTCTGAACATAGGACTGATTTGCACACCTTTGATAATCGTATGTAGCGAGATGATCAAAGATGGGGGTAGTTGCTGCTGACTCTGGAAAGGATCACGGTGTTGGAACAATAATTGATGCTGAGCTGAGGCTGAGCTCAGGCATTGCCACCGGTTGACACCCATTACATTGTTCAGCGTTGCTCACTTTGCAGGTTCATGGCAGATAAAAACACAAAAGGGGTCTGGCTTTTGGGAGAGATGTCTGCAAGTACGACAGTGATAAATCGCTTTTGATGTGTGCTCAGAAAGCAGTGAAATTGGGTTGTGGTGCTGTGCTATAGCTCTGGGTCACATGCATCTGCGCTGGTTATAATCAGATGCTGGCAGACGGCGGGAGTCAGAAGTTAGTCTGGAGCGATCTTCATCTTGATTAAAGTTCACATCAACAGAAATGTCTAAACTTTTTTTTTTTCTTGTTACTCTCTAGATTTTTTTGTGTGTGATTGTCCATGAATCTGAAATAAAATGATAAATTAAGAACAACTTTTTTGTGTACTATAATTGTACAGAAAGTCATTCTTTAATTTTATGCAAATTAGTATATAGGGAAGACCTGGGATGATTGCAAAACATTAAATATCATAAGAAATGATGACACTCATTCAGTTCTTTCTCTTTTATGTGTAGTCAGTGGCTAAATTAAAACTGTATGACTGCAAAAAAGGAGCGTTTATGTAGCTAGTTAAAGTAGCTTGTTGAAAACTGCCCTTGACTTATTAGCTAATAAAAATATTTAAGTTGAAAGGATTTAACCCATTTAGCATAATAGTAAAGTACTAATTATGCTTTTGCAAATTACTCATGAATGCTAAAACAATTAGTAGCCTACGATATGAAGGTAATATTATTCACATTTTTTTCTGTATGCAAAAATAAATGTAATCGTTTTATTACAGTTAGAACTTACAAATGTGGTTTTATACTAAAATAAAGCATGATTTATTACATATTTACTATAAATTTGTCTCCCCTGATAGTAATATGAGATGTCAAATGATGATGATGGACAGATGTTGATGCAGACAGTATTTTAGCACTCACTTCCACTCTGCCAGCATTCAGTGCTAGTGTTTTGTGTACTAATCAGGTTAGTAAGCAGTTTGACTCCCTGGTCAGTCAGGCTGCAACTGGCCTCTTCTGCCACGTGTCACACAGCGAAGCTGGCGAAAGGAAAGGCTCTTCACCTTCTACAATGTCGTTTGATCTCTGCCGTCCTGTCAGGCACAGACAGGTCCACATTACACTGTCCTCAGAGAGCTGGGCCAACCCATCTGTCACTAGAGAGAGAGAGAAAGAGAGAGAGCAGACAGAGACAAAAGGAAGGGGTTAAGCAGGGAGAAATCAATGAGGAGAGGTCCAAAATATGATTCCCCTTGAGTTTTTGTATGCTGTTTTGACAGAGATTAACCTTTTCATGCAATATATGTCTAAAAAATTATGTAGACATTCAACATGTTGATTATTATTCCAAAAGTGCATATTTCACATATGTCTTTGCATGTAATGCTTAAACCTTATAGTTTAAAAAACAAAACCTGTGTCCACAGAAAAGGCTCAGCAGATTTCCACAGAACTTAAATATATTCCAATTCACTCATTAGTCATATATAAAATGCATATTACTGGCCCATTGTGTGTTTGTCTGTTAAATATTTTAGCTAATTTGATTATGATTTTAGCTAAAAAAAAAAAGAGACATATTTAACATACTTTGTGGCATGAAATAAAAATACGTAATAAAACACACACACACACACACACACACACACACACACACACACACATATATATATATATATATATATATATATATATATATATATGTATGGACATATGTTGGTGTCTATGTACATATGAATCCCCTTACACTTACAATTATTTATTTTAATTTTAAATAAATTAATATATTTATTCAGCAAGTGATGCATTAAAATGATATAAAATAACCTTATATACACTGACAATTTTAATAAACATTTTGACTTCAAATAAATGTTGTTCTTTTGAACATTATATTCATCAAAGACATTGTAACCATAATTTTATTAAATGCATTATTAAATTCCATTTTAAAATGTAATAAAATAGAAAACACATTTTTTTTAAACTGTAATTATATTTAGCAAAATTACTGTTTTTAGTGTATTTGATCCAGTAAATGTAACCTTTGGTGAGACTTATTTCAAACACACACACACACACACACACACAGTGTATATATATATATATATATATATATATATATATATATATATATCTTACAGAATGTGTAGAGTACATTTCAAAATTGCTATCATTATTTTTGTTCAAACTGTACAGCAAAGATAGGACAGAGACTGTACAGAAGCTTCAGAAAGTCATGACTGATTATGACAGCGATGAACAAAAGAGGAGAAAAAGCTTCCCATAATCTACTGTTAAAAACGAGGAGCCACAAAGCAGTCATGTCATCTCCACAGATGAAGTCTTGTCATCGCACTGCCTGGAAAATATACTAGTAGAGGTGGAGTCAAGACTAATGTTACTGAGGTAAATTTAGGCAGACACATTTATAACGCCCCTTGGCTCCTGAAATAGCCTTTAAAAAAGAAACCTAGAAATAGGCCCTCTGAATAATGACGTCTTTTTCTCTGCTTTGCTTAGTTTTTATACAGAAATTGGATCTCAGCATTAATGTATGGCCCCAGTGTCAAAATTCTTAAATAATGCATTTATTAAAATATACCTCAGCTCTTTAAGGATGATAATGGATACCTCCACCTTAAAAGCTATAACCGTTATCCTGCAGAACAGAGTCATTGTCCTTAAGTACATACAAAAAACAACTTTCGCAATTCAAAAACACCTCGAAATAGAGGTCATGAGAATAAAAGTACCATTCATTCAGCCCTCGCCACGTGTCGTAATTATATCGCAAAAACAAATTCACAGTTTGTGACATAAATGAAATGCTTAACTGTGTACCCAGCTAAAAGGCAATGTTCTCTGAACTTCTCTGAACTGGCTAATGTTCTGACAAGATTCTTTCAAAGTTAGAAACAAACATTCTTCCAGTAACGTTAATATAATGTTCCTTGTTAAAGTTATAATAAAGTCTTTAATAAAGTTCTAAAAATGTTAGCACAAAAAAAATTATAATTTGAAATGCTTCAGTTTGATGTTCATTTAATATATATATATATATATATATATATATATATATATATATATTCACTACATTTCAATACTTTTCTCAGAACGTTTAGAGGACATTTAAAAGTAATTTTCCCATAATGTTTGCAAATTGAAATGTTCTGGCAAGATTTAAGAACAAGTTATGAACAAAAACATTCTTCAAGTAAAGTTAAATCATGGTTCATTCCCAATTACGGTCTTTAATTACATTCTCAAAATGTTTGCACAAAAAAAAAAAAAACATTACTTAGAAACTATTTTGAAATATTTTAGTTCTAAATTCTATTTTTTGTATGTTACTAGTTTTTTTCTTTAGAACGTTTAGAGAACATTCCAATGTAAAGTTCTTATAGTATTTGTAAAAATTAAGATTCTCTAATAGTTATGAACAAACATTCTCCAGTAACTTAGTTTTGAATAACGGTCTCACAACATTAGCACAAAATCTTTATTAATGAAATGATGTTCTCATTTTTTTTAAACATTAATACTTAACCATTTTTAGAAAGTTTCGAGAACATTCAAAAGTAAAGTTCCCATTATATTTGCAAAATTTCCAGCCTGATCATATTTTATGAGGTGGCTAATTCATTGAATTTGTATGACCCCATTCATACAGATACATTTGATTTGTGCTAAATCGTATGTATTTTACGAGTTGCACAATTTGTATGAATTTGTACGAATGACCTACACCTAACCCCCTCCCTAAACCTACCCTTCACTTGGGGTCTAGACAAATTGAAGAAAATCAGATGAGTGAGGTCATACAAATTCTTACGAATTTGCCACCACATAAAATAACATTGAAATTTCCCTTGATGTTTCTCTAACATTTGTATAACCAAATTTTTTTTTTTCATATTTTCCATTTTAAATGTTAAGAAAACATTTAGAAACTAACATTTTCATAACGTCATGAGAACGTTAACAAAACATTAGTTTACAGAGCATGAGTTTGTAAAATTTGTAAAACTTCAGTCACACTGAATTACGCGGGAAAAAAACGGATGCCATCAAGAGTGCACGTGGTCAAGCATGAATAATAACCTTTGTGAAAACATTTTTCTTTTATGCATCTATTTATGAGTGATGCACGGTGCGTGCAAGTGTGTGTTGGGGTGCATGCATTTATTTATTTCTTTTCTGCCTTAAAAACAGATGGGTCCTTGTGCTGAACGGAAGTTGTGTTGACTCGGTTGGCTCGTGATTGGTGGCTGCCGTCCAACGGCAACACGGGGAGGGGTGTTAGTAGAAGTGCAGTTTGTCTACTTCAGATGTGCTGTGAACAGAACAGAAGGAAGTGAAGAGGTAGGTGCGCCATGCTCCACGTGTCTTAGCGATGCAGCACGGGCCACGATGGGCAACAACCCTCTCGCACTCTTGTGAGTCCAGACATATGTAACTGTGTAAACACTGTGTTGGAAGGAAAGCTGGTGTTGTCGGCTCCTTGTAGCGAAAGTCAGCCAAAGAGCTCATCGTTAAGTCCTGCTGGGAAGAACATAGGGTGTTTATTTAGTGTGCGCTCTAGACCACTTGTGCCTCTTTGTGGTTTATTAGGCTAATATTTCAAGTGGAAACTGATTCCAGAACGGCATGTAGAATGTGACACTAATATCTGCATAGTTAGAAAACAAAGAGGAATAATATACGACACTAAGGAGGAACAGCAAGTAGCAAATTATTGTACTAAATAAAGGTTTTTTGCACACACATCACCTTTCTTATGCTTGAGGTAACCAAAGCTGTATTTGATTTATCAAAAATACATTAATAATCCATAATATAGTGAAATATTATTACAATCAAAAATAGCTGTTTTCTGTTTTAATTTATTAAAAAATTTAATTTATTCCTGTGATGCAAAGCTGAATTTTCAGCACCATTACTCTGGTCTTCAGTGTCACTTGATCCTTCGGAAATCATTCTAAAATGCCGATCGCCTGCTTAAGAAATATATTATTATTATTCATACTGAAAACAGTTGTGCTGCTTAATATAGCCTTTTTGTGGAAACCAATAAATGTTTCTGGATTATTTGATGAATAATATTATTAATAATATTATTATGTATTATTATTATTAATTTATTTGGTACAATGTAAAATTTGGTTACATTTTTTGTACAATTTATGGTAGTCTTCACTGACAATTTTGATCAATTTAATGCATCCTTGCTAAATAACAATGCAAAAAATAACTTAACATAACAAAAATTCTGATTCAAAACTTTGAACATATATATATATATATATATATATATATATATATATATATATATATATATATATATATATATATATATATATATACATACTGTTTTATAATATTCATTACATCAAGAACAGACACTTATAGGACCTGTTGCATTGTGGGATTTTCTGAGGTAAATTCATGTTCTTTTCCACGACTCCTACTCGGATAACCTTACAATATCCTCAAAATAAAATCACTTATGTTAGAAGCACATTAACCAAAGTAAACCATCACAAAACATGATTTTTGTGACAATGTAAAATAACCACTCCCTCTGTGCCATTTTTATCTTTTCGACATAAGTAAACAATGCTAACGGCGGCATTATG
This sequence comes from Carassius auratus, assembly GCF_003368295.1. Taxonomy (NCBI): domain Eukaryota; kingdom Metazoa; phylum Chordata; class Actinopteri; order Cypriniformes; family Cyprinidae; genus Carassius; species Carassius auratus. The sequence continues at coordinate 14,540,208 of NC_039282.1, read as the reverse complement.
TTTTCAATTTTCCGCTGCTCTGAGCACGAGATTTGAAATCATTTATCTTGAATCCAAAAACAATGGGATCCCTCCATATGGTTTTATTTGTGTGCATCTGGCTCAGCAAGCAGCATACAGTTACCATCCTATATTTCCAGCTTTATTCGCACCTAGCAATGAAAGCCAAATGTGAAAATTGAAGGCAGAAGGATTGTGTGACGGGATTAATTAGACAAGGCCAAGTGAAGTCACACTCTTCATGGCAACACACTTGAACCTTCAATTACGCACTGCACAAAGCAATTAAAAACCTCCCTCTCTTTCCCTGTCCTATGGAGACTACCTGTTACTGCTGTTTGCTTTCTCTGTAGGGTCCCCCCGGGGCACCAGGCAGACTCCTGGTCCAATCCGCAGGTCGGTAATTACAATTGATCAATTGTTGTCGGGAGGTGAAATTACTTGGTTGTTTTAGCCAGAGCTCAATTTGAGGTGTCCATTTTTAACGGTTTATTTATATGGCAGGTGGTTAGGAAAAGAAAAGAAAAGGGGGAGGAGGTAGAGAGATGAAAAGAGTAGCTGGAGGAAGAGATCGGGAGAGAGAAGACAATTTGACAAATTCTAATCGCTGACAGATCTCGGCTTTTTCCTTTTCAGTGTTTCTGGAGTCATCTGGTGGCTGGATGGATGGATCTGGGCCGGAATTGGCCAATTTTGCACACCTTTCAGTCAAAACTGGTCAATTTCTCTTTCTGAAACGATTTATATACATTTGTCATACCTTTAATCAATTTGGGTATAGTAACTTTTGTAATAAGGTTACACTCTGATAAATGGATTGTTGCTAAGTTAATGCAAGAAGAGTTCTACAAATGTTTCTGTCCCAACTTGATTTCTGCATGCAATGAACTTCAATTCGTAAAACAGAAGTTTAGCTAATCGATTTTAATTCTGTCTAAAAGAAATCATAAAAAAATTGCTTGTCATTTCACAAATAATTACAAAGAAATGGAAAGTAACAGTGAATTAAACATGAAATTTTGAAGTACAAAATACTGAAATAAAATTCTATTATTGTATGTAAAACGTACTCTAAAGATCTGTGATTTGTTTGCCCTTTTTGCTTCTGCACAATTTTGAAAAAAGCCAGAAGCTAAAAAATGTTAAACTGATAATAAAATGATGCATTAAAAATAAACATTAAAATTCGAAACAAAATAAACTAGCTGCAAAAAATAAGAAGAAGAAGAAGAAGAAGAAGAAGAAGAAGGAGAAGAAGAATTAATAGAATTAACTATTTTACATATTACATTTATATATTTTTTGTATATATGTATTTTAAATGTATAGAGGAAAATTTTATTAAGTTCACCAAACATGTTTTTTGTTTTGTTTTGTTTTATAAAAAGAACAACTTTTCCCCCCTTTGTCATAGCTTCACAACTTTTATTATTATCATCTTTGTTAAAAATCAGGACAGCGCCAGAGCTGTTAGCGCCAGCTAGACTCAAAAAGCTCAAGATGTCATCTAAATGACATCAAAAACCCATCACCATCTAAAATCACAGAAGAAACTGCAGTAAACAATCTTATAGGTACATGGCCAAATCCATACCACACTTCCAGGAAAACACATTATACATTTAGCAGACGCTTTTATCCAGAGCAACTTACAGGATATACTTTTTTTATTTTCTTCCAGTACATGTATTCCTTGGGAGTTGAACCCACAATCTGTTGCATTGCTAACGCAATGCTCTACCACTGAGCCACAGGAACACTACTATAATACTAATACTATTATAAAGCCATATCTTCTGTATGGCAATGACCACTGCACTTCCCAGAAAACGCTCAGCTACAGTATAATGCTGTATCTGCTCTAACAGAGAGTATCATTAATCTCATAATGATCTGACTGTGGTGGCAGACGGGGAGCGTATTTTTCTTTCCAGCTCACAGGCAGTCCTTTCACATGGATCACTCTGTTTTGCTTTGTTCCAGCCTCTGGGACGTCACCTCTTGGCACTGCTTGTATTTATATGGGACATTTGATTGATTTAGATTTATTCCCCACTCCTCAATAAATGTAGTGTAAGGCCACAATATTGTTTTCTAAGTGACATGCCCTGAGCTGAGACTCTTTATCTTTGTTTTTCTCTCCCTACCTAGCGTTCTTGTCCTTAAGCAATCTTTAGCCTGAAGCTGTTTGCAAAAACTCAACCCACTACAAACAGAATGCTTCACAGAGAGATCTGCTTCACTTCCTTAAAGCTGTTGTGTCTCCTGTGGTTTCATCAGTTCTGGAGCTCAACCAAAACCCTCCACATTTCAGCCCGAGAAAATGCTGTTTGCACTGTTTCCCATTTACAGTCCAGATTTTTCACAGGAAAAATGATTGCGATTCCGCCGGGATGCACCAAACGTAATTGCAAAATGCCGTCTTACCAAATAAGGTTTTTACAGTACCAACACAGTACCGAAAGTGTTTATCATACAAAAGGAAACAAAAAATGTCTGTAAAATCAAACAAAAATGCATTAAAATGACAATAACCAACGCTATCTCATGACCAATTCGTACGTATTTTACGAGGTGGCTTATTCGTACGAATTTGTACGACCTCACTCGTACGATTTTATATGACCCTAGTGACGGTTAGGTTTAGGTCAAGCTTTCATTCGTCATTCGTACAAATTCATACGAATTGTGCAACTCGTAAAATACATACGATTTGGCTACAATCGTATGAATTTGTACGAGTGTGGTCGTACGAATTCGTATGAATAAGCCACCTTGTGAAAATGTACGAATTGTCGTGAGATCGGGTTGCAATAACACATGGATATGACATGAAACGGAAAATTGACAGTTTTGCAGCAGAACTGTGATTTACAGCTTAAAACGCTGTCGAATGAGCACAATTTCAGATTGATGATTTCTATTGAAATGACCAGATTTCACTATTCAGTATTTTTGTGCCATGACCAACTATAACACTGCTTTTGGCCATAGACATATCTCAAAGCACTCTCCATGCAAATTGAAGTCACTTAAATATTCTAACACAAATATAGTATGCTAATATTCATGAGGACACAATAACCACACTTATTAAGATTTCTTCTATGTAGCCAGAAGCTATAAACCTGAAAACATCTAATTCCCAGAATGCACTCTCATTTTAAGGGGACCAGGTATGTATCCTCTCTAGGCTGAAGAATTCAGATGTCTCGGGCTCAGTCTCCGTTACTCTGTGGCCCTGGGTAACGAAGTTAGTCTCGTTTGAAAAACAGACTCTAGCTTGAACAATACTTGCTTTAATTCTCATTGAGGCAGCAAATTGACAGGCCTCCCTTAAGATCTTGACAGGTAATGAAGATTTAATGTCAGAATTATGATCGTTAAAAACTAATGATTGATTTTTGGGGCAGATGATAAGCTATTAATTTAACCTTCTCTTCCTGTAATAATGCTGGTCAGTCTGCCAGTTATTAGATCACAATTAGCTTGTGCAATTTGCATGGAACCAGAGAAGCATGTTGTCAGGCTGTTGTGTTGTGTCTCAATATTTCTCCAGGGCTCTGTGGTAAAATGTGCTCTTATATCACAATCTGTAAAAAAAAAAAGAAAAAAACAAGGATGGCCCAAAAGCCTATTTTTGTGGTTCTGCTGGTCTATATTGAACTAGAGGGATGAGAAATGATAAAATGCTGATTAAGCGTGTTTGCACGCGTGTGTATCTCTGGGTGAGCGCGTGAAGCTCTCCAGATGGCAGCCAGCCATATCGAAGCATGCTGAAATGAACTGGCCAGCGCTTTACTGTCACAATATGGCCACACAAACATCAAAGTTGAAATGAATGCTCTGATTAACAATGATTTTCTAGATGTTAAGTGCTTTTATTCCAGCTAATTATTTTAGTTAAGAACAATTTTCATGCTTGTGTCCCTAATGATCTGCTTTTCTTTGCTTGCATGTTTGTTCATGGGAGTGATGTTTGTGCCAGAATGTTTCCATGCAGGCCTGAGATTTTATTATTAATGCTTAATGGTATCCATACACATCCAGCCATGTCTAGTTAAAATTAAGACTAAAACTAAAATGACAAAAGAAAAGAAAGAAAGAAAGAAAGAAAGAAAGAAAGAAAGAAAGAAAGAAAGAAAACAGGAATCAAATTGAAATCCCAGGAAAACTAGCTTACAGTACTAAACTATACTACAATATGTCATGGTTAAAAAAAAATCCATATTCACCACAAGGAATGGTTTATGTTTTTATACATATCTAATTTTCTATGTGTATTTAGATCAAATGTATGTTTGTATATTGTGTGTGTGTGTGTGTGTGTGTGTGTGTACATATACAGAGAGAAATGTCTCTAGTAGTTCAGTAAAGGATTTAGTTTCTCTCTCTATAAAAAAAAGAAAAAAATTAAATTAAAATACCCAGAGAAGTACAGTAAAACTACAGTAACTAAACTAAAATGCATTTCATGATTTATTTGTGAAAACTATTCATCTTATTGTAGCATATACTGTTTTATGCTCATTTTGTAAATTTTATGAGTATTTTTAAGCAAGATTCTATGCTATTCCAAAATTTGCATAAAACATGGAGAGAAATGCAGTTAATTCTTACTTTTCCCTAAAAAAGACAAATGTCATAAATGTTTTTTTTATTATTATTATCATATGGGAAAAAAACTCAGCTTCGGAATACTAAAACTAAAAAATAAATACTAAAACCAAATATTAACCAAAACTAAAATAAAATTAACAATCATAGTGTTACAATAACTAAATGGAAATGAAAACTAAAATTCTAAACTATATTAACTTTGGTACTGTAAAGCCAAAAAGTACTCTGAAACTTTCTAATAAATAAATGCCACTTGGTTTGATATTTTTGTTAATGCAATGACTTTATGTATTCTTAAGTGCGGCCTTATTTTCCCAATACTTTTAGGGCCCGTTGCATATCAGTTAACTTGCATATAACTGCTAACAAGTACAACAAGCGCAGACATGGATTGCAGTATCAATCCTAACAAGTGCACACATATGTGAGTGTGTCCTGGGCCAGCACTCTGCTAAGAATCTGCTCCCATATTTCTCTCTCTCTCTCTCTCTCTCTCTCTCTCTCTCACACACACACACACACACACACACACACTCCTGGCACTCTCCCCCCAGCGCCTCACAGTTCTGCTCCGGGTTCTACCTGTCCACCAACCTATTTATAGGCAACATATTTACTTTTCTGGCATGCACTATCTATGGCATTCTCCAGTATCTTACCCCTCAATAGGAGCAAACAAGTCCACTTCTACAAGAGGAAGTCACTGCTGTGACAGAGGTGTTGTGGCACCCAGGGGTGCCCAGCCCCCATCTCCATCTCCTATGGGTGAGAAAAACCCCATACACAAACTGTCATGTAGGAGCCGAAAGCCCCTCTGTTTTAAACATGCCACTTCTTGTAATTAAATGCACTTGCTGTTTTTTTTTTTTCTTCCTGTCACAGTAGGAATTTTACTATTGCAACTTGCACCAAATATAGCTAATTATAAAGATGATGTTACAGCTCTTTATGAGGCATAACAAGGTGATAAGCCATTTTTAAGGCTGGAAGTGAACTTTATCACCCAGACTGTCTGTGAATGTGTCAGCTGTACTCACTTTGATGAATAACAGATTTGTACACTGGGAAAACAAGAGGTGATTGGTTGTAATATTAAATTTGGGGCAACAAAAACTAACTGAAGGTTTAAACTAATTATATGAATGTTGGTGTTCATGAAAAAAACTTGCTCTCCAATAAATGCTATAAAACAAAATTTGATGGGAAAATGAAAGCAAACATCTGGCCTCACTTAGAGTGTTAAAAAGTGATCATTATAGATCTGAAAACTCCTTCTCTCTCTCTCTATGTATGTGTATACACACACAAACACACACACACGTTTGTTTTTGTGAAAAGTGGAGACATCCCATAAACGTAATGGTTTTTATACTGTACAAACCGTGTATTCTATGGCCCTACACCAACCCTACACCTAACCCTAACCCTCACAAGAAACTTTGTGCACTTTTTTTACTTTCTCAAAAAAAACTACCTGTGTCATACCCATGTCATTATACAGAGTTGTGTCCTGATATGTCACAAAAACAAGAGCGCGCACACACAAACACACACACACACACACACACACACACACATACATATATATATATATATCAGTAATATTACAAAATTGTATTGCCATTTAAAAGAACTTAATTTATTAAAATTATATATATATATATATATATATATATATATATATATATATATATATATATATATATATATATATATATATATAATTTATTCATGTGATGGCAAAGCACACAACTATTAGAGTCCTTCACAAATCATTCTAATATGCTGATTTGGTGCTGAAGAAACGTTTTATTGTTATTATTGAAAACAGTTGTCATATGTAAGATTTTTGTGAAAACATAATATATTTGTTTAACGATTCATAGTTCAAAAGAACAGCATTTTCTGTTTATTCAGTTCTTTATTGTCACTTTGAATGTATCCTTGATGATTATTATTATTTTTTTTCATCTGATTGACCCCAGAGTTTTGGAAAATAATTTTGTTTGACATTATTTAACCACTTTCGTGTCATTCCAGACCCTTATGTTGTTATTTTTTTCATCGAAAATTGTACACACAACCTTTAGATACACAGTTTGTTGTAACCTTGCTGAAAAAACTGACGACAAATACTATAAAAGTAAAAAAATGTAGTCCGTGGAACTTAAAAAAATTGAAAGCCTTATGATTGATTTGTGTTGAAAACTTAAAGCTGAAACTTATACACACAGACAATATTCCTTTCTCAAATCTCATTGTCACCAATTGTTGTTGGAAACGATTGGTGAGAAGATTCTACCAAATTTCCCTTATTGGGTTCCATGAATAAAATAACAGCATACAGGTGTGTTAACTATTAATTAACAAAATAATTTTCATTTTGGGGGTGAACTATTCATTTAACTACGGTCAAATGAATAACATACTAACGCCAGCCGCACAAAACTGTAACAGTGCATCTGTACGGACAAGAAAGATACAGTTTGCAAAACACTGAGTTAAATGCCTTTACAAAACATTCCCACTCCTGTGAACATGATTCCTATGAGTGTTTTCTCTGCAGTGCAGAGAGTCATTGTTTAAAATAGCATTGGTGACAGCACTGAGTGCCGTGTCCTGTTGATTGGAGCTCTGATGGCCCACCGTTTGTCAGCGCGCTCTAAAGCCTCATCGGCAAACAGCAGGGCTCCCTGATTATTTAATTGCTTGTAAGAAGCTCATTAAGGCTTCCTATCCATCATAAGTTGTGCAGTGAGGAAGATCTGTGAGAGAAGAGAGAGAGGAAGATTAACTCAGCCCACTCCGTCCCCCGTCTAGACTGAGTTTTCAGCCTGCAAATCTTGCATGAAGCACTTATAGCATCTTACAGCATTACATCTTCATAAGTGGGACTGTAATATTTCACATATGTTTCATGTTTAAACAAGTGCATATTTCAAATGTAAAGAAAACATATTATGGTGACAGAGAGTTTAAATCGTGAGCTGCGTATGTGCAATACGTCTGGCCGATTTCCAGTTGTACAGATGCAAGTGTGTCATTTGGATATTGTCTTTTACCTTCAAATTTTAATTTGCATTGACCACAGTTTTAACTTCCTAAAATGGCTGACTGGAAATATGTAAATAGTTTTACAATGCTTACGCACAGGTGCTCATGCTTGGATTTGTTCTGCTCCAGATTAAGAAGGATCCCAATATGCCACTAGGCATGCCAGAGGACCACATGGACAACCTGGAAGCAAAAAAAAAAAAAAAAAAATCTAATAAATGTATAAATATGCATTCAAATTATATATAAAAATAAATGCAAATGATATAAAATGCATATTGTTATTTTTTACTTTTATTATGACTTTGTGTTTGTGTGTATAAACATACTGAAAAATACATATTTTCACATTTATAAACACATAAATATATAAAATATATTTTCATTCCTTGTCTAGGCTATAGAAATCCAAACTTGGACAAATCAACACAAATCTAAAGCACTGCAACCTTCAGTATATGGTGTAATGCATTTCACAAAGTTTAAACTTGCATGTAAACAGGTGCAACATAAGCTCTGGATGCTTGGCATATTAATTGCCGATCATTTGCAAAACGGGGTGGAAAAAGTCTTTTGCCAAAAACACGTCTTGCAAGCTTCCAGCTGGGATCGTCGGGGGCAGGCTTGTTGGCATCGTGGCAGCATATGTTTGGTGCCAAGAACACCAACGATTTGCATTTTCTTTATATCAATTTTACAAAGCCGAAATGCTCTCTCTTGTGTAAAAATGATCGGGATTTGAGTGTTGCAATTAATCACAAGTGAAATATATTTGCCGATGAAAAGCCCTAATTCTAGTCAAGATTTTTTTTTTTTTTCTATGAGAAAGAGAGAGCAATCAGTTACTTGCATTACATCTGCACAGAGCTCGCAGGCGCACTGTGATGAATGTGCCTTTAAGGCTGTATAGTTTGGCTTCATTTAGACTGGCTTGAAAGATAGGAAGAAAAATAGCACTGTGGTGTATGTGGGGTACTGCAAACACAATCAGTCATTCGTGGGGTGAAGCAAAAAAAAAAAAAAAACAGTTCCTTTGTCTCAAAGACTAAAATGCATGTTTTCACCTAAACCTAAAGCTGAATAGAGAATAGCAAAAGGCCCCATTTTCACTATGAAACGAGTGCTGCCAAGAGAACTTTTGCAGTTTTGAAGCTGAAAACTGTTCTGAAGCATCTCTGAATGATTTCAAAGGGCACAGATATTATCCAGATGGCAGATTTATTTGGTTTTAAATGTACCATTTAAGTTGCAGTCCCCAAATGATTTTTGTCATATATTTAGATTAACTACTGAAGTCAAATGGAATGGTTTATTTCAAACTAAAGTATACAGTACAGTATAAAAATGCACTCAGCCTACAGAAAATGCCACTCAAATTGACTTTTTTACTAGTTTGCATAGTAAAAAAAAAAAAAAGCATTTTCCATGAACAACATAAGAAAACCACTACTCAAGCAATTCATCTTAAAGAGACCGCAACACAAAAATGAAATTTTAAACTGGCTAGAAAAGCATAAGCTGACTGATAAAAGTAAGATGAAATTTTGGATTAGTCACTTGCGTTTTTGGCCAGTGCCACTAAAAATGTTACAGTCCTTCTTGTATATACATTTTTTCCTTGCACAATTTTAATGTTTGGCTTTCTGTGATGGTGAAAATCTGCTGATTGGTCATTAAAATTATAAAAATGACTTTAAAGTCTTGAAACCATAATTTATCATGTGTTAAAAAAGTTATGAGATCATTAATATATGAGTTGAATTACAGCTGTATAATTTCTGTTTTGTTACAAATATCTTTTTTTTTAAGAAAAAACTTTGATGAAAACAATTCTGTTTTTATTTAATTATAAATGTCAAATATAAACATTTCAGATGAACCACTGACTACACCAGCAGAAAATAGTCCTCATTATTAAGCATTTTTGTTTTTATGTTTTTTTTGTTGTTGTTGTTTAAGGTGTGATGGAGATTTATGTCAGTCAAGTGCTTGTAGGAAGAGGACTTCATATTTTAATCTTCCATTTTGACTGTACATTCTATGAAGTACTCTAAAATGATTAACGTCAATTAGAGGAGCCCTCAAACGTCGCCGAAGGTTCATCGCTGAACTTCTGAGTTTGTCTAATTAAGCACATTGTTTGCAATGGGCTGTATAATGTCCCAACTGAAATCCCGAATTAACACTGAGATGCACTTTCAATAGACACAATAATTAATGACCCTAAAAAGAAAAACTTTCAATAATGACCAACAACTCAACGCTCAACTTTTTCCCCTTACATCTTGTGTTTTTAAGTTTAATGGGCAAAATGAGAACGTTTTTTTTTTTTTCTTATAATGATTTACAAAATGCCTCTCATCAAAGAATTCATTAACAAAGAACATCAATTAAAAAATAAATGAGTAAACATCAATATCAAAACCTCAGCACTGTGGAAGTGAATACATTATGTGTGGTAATGATGTTTGAAAGGGATCCTAACACCTCAGTGGGACTCTTTTAAACCCCTTACCTCTCAGGCAGTTGCTTATTTTGCAATCCTTTGTTGTTAAACAACAAAGAGAATAGGCTCTCATAATGTTATATTAATCAGCGGATTAATATTTCAATTTGATTTTCTTTATAGTTGAGGTGCTGTTGGCATTTCCATTTTCCCTCCATATGTGCAGCGGTGTTAAGTAGTATCATTACCATTTCTACCTGGGGGTTCTGGAGATAACAGGCAGCCGTGATAGCTCTATTCGACGCAGCTAGAGCAGCGCTGGGTAGCACCTCATGCATTTTTAATGGCGCTGTTTGCTGCCGCTCTGCTGCCATTCTTTTATAACACACCATACAAACAGCTGAGTCACAGACTTTGTGCTTTCCTCACATCTAATTGGAAATGAAAGCTGTAATAAAGACACTGGCCCTCCACTTAAATTATGACGGCCAATGCATATAAAGAGAGACAATCAAGACCTCAGCCATAAGATGATTTAAAGTGATAGTTCAATACAATCTGAAATGTCTTTTGAAGCAGATCAGGATGTCCAAGCTGAACTTTTTGATGCACAGAAAGTGAATAAGGAATTGATTTAAGAGAATATATACAGTGAATAATGACAAATTTCTTCACACAGAAAACTTTGCACAAGGCTATTATATAACTTTGGAAGACTTATAGTGCACAAGTCATATGGACTGCTTTTATTATGCTTTAATAATGCTTTTTTTTTGGTGCCTGACAGCCCTGGTCCAAAATGAATATTTGCTGAAAATCCATTTACCCTCAGGTTTTTCAAGATGTAGATGAGTTTGTTTCTTCATTAAAACCCATTTGGAGAAATGAAGCATCACGTCACTTGTTCACCAGTGGATGCTCTGCAGTGAATGGGTGCCGTCAGAAAGAGAGTTGAAAGATCTGATAAAAAACATCACAATAATCCACAACATGACGAAAGCATCTGCGTGCTTGTAATCAACAAATCCTTCATCGAGACTATTTTAACGTCAAACCATTGCTTCTGGATAAAATGGAATTATTCTATCCATAATATATTCTGAATCAGGAAAAACACTCAGTTCTAAATAAATATCTTGGGGGATTTTTGTGTGAGAGAACAACAGGGGATAGACTCTTCCACTGGAGGAAGTGTTATTATAGATTACGGACTTGTATTTTGGCCAGAAAAAAGTGAAAGTGATGTGACATACAGCCAAGTATGGTGACCCATACTCAGAATTCGTGCTCTGCATTTAACCCATCCGAAGTGCACACACACAGAGCAGTGAACACACACCATGAACACACACCCGGAGCAGTGGGCAGCCATTTATGCTGCGGTGCCCGGGGAGCAGTTGGGTGTTCAGTGCCTTGCTCAAGGACACCTAAGTCATGGTATTGTCGGCCTGAGACTCAAACCCACAACCATAGGGTTAGGAGTCAAACTCTCTAACCACTAGGCCACGAAGCGATGGTTTAAAGTTAAAACACCATAGTGATGGATTTTTCTTACAAACATACAGCTTTTCATTTCACAACTGTTTAGCCGGAGTCATGTTGTGATGTTTTTATCAGATCTTTCAACTCTCATTCTGACGGCACCCATTCACTGCAGAGCATCCACCGGTGAACAAGTGATGTGATGCTTCATTTCTCCAAATCTGTTTTAATGAAGAAACAAACTCATCTACATCTCGAATGTCCTGAGGGTGAATACATTTTCAGCAAATTTACATGGGTGAACAATTTCTGGTTCTCACAAATACATACTGGTCTGTTGCTGATGCACAGAGGCATACCTGTTTTAGTAACACCTAATTTCAAAGTGTTACTCAGATTAATTTAATTTATAATTTCAAGGTAGTATTAAAAGCAGTGCTGTAGCTGTATACGGCATACATATCTTATGATAAATAACACTTCTTGTGTTATCCAGGCTTTTTTCTTCCCATTATCCTGGGAGTTCAGGAGTCAGTCGGTTCTCAGTCACACTGGAGGCTAGAGAGAACTCCTCTCAGGTAAATCTCACGGCAATTACATAAGACTGTATTTCTCATAAACATCAGCCAATTCAGAATAAAAATAGCTTAATTGCAAAACACTTTTTTATGATTGACAGCTTTTGATTGACAAGCCATTAGGTAATTGTTCACGACAGCTGATTAGTCTATGACAAGTATTATTTAAATATCACAGCATCTCCCAGGAAACCAAAGCAAAGCAAGTTCTTGTCGGCATGCAAAGTGATACCTCTGTGTGACTAATCTACGATTAGATTCATTACATGAAGTATTGACAAGTATGGAAATGATTTAACACTTTTCGCACAAATTACACAATGTGTAAATATTTTGCCTGTAGATTACAGGGGTTTGAGAACAAATTTTGGCAAAATCAGTGAAAGCTGATTGAATCGAATTAGTCCTGAAAATAATTAAATCGTGAAGTCCTGAAAATAAATTTCTTCAGAATCTGTAAATGTAGATTATGTACACTACCATTCAAAGGTTTGGGCCTGCTTGAGTTATTTTTTTTAACTTACACTTTAACTAAATTATAAACTTACACTTATACTTGAAATTAGTTTTGAAGCAAAAAACAATAATAAAAAAATAAATAAAAAAAAACAATAATATAATAATAATAAAATAAAATATTCAAGGAAAAGCAGCCAATCAGAATCCAACATACATCTGAACTGCAACAATACTGTTTAAAAAGGCATTAAGAAGTGTTTAAGAAGTAATTAATTAATAAGAAAATAAGAAAAAGACCCAGCATAACTTGATTTCCTTAAAACAATCAAACCAATTGATTAAAACTCAAGGAAAAACAGCCAACTTCAACAATACAGCATGTTTTTATAATTAATGAATAATGATAAAAATAAAAATAAAAATCACATTAAGTTCACATTTAAACCCCAAAATAAAATAAAATAAAATAAAATAAAATTCTGCATCCTTCAAATTATTTTGCTTTCCCTAACTGTCTTTACATTTTCCAGTTCACACAATGAAGCCCTATGCAGTACTTAAAGAATATTTTTAAATGAAATAAAATTATTAGGTATATCAGAGGAGCCACTGAGGTGACTCAAAGATAAATGCACACTTCCAGCTAACCAAACAGCATTTCGCACCTAATAAATGTTGTCAAATCAAACTCAAATCACTCGCTGACCCAGGGTCCACACAAATAATTATCCTCCAGTAGGACAGTTAGTGCTCCATACTATCAGTGACCTGCAGCACACTGGCACACAGCTCACCCTTTAACCAACACACACACACACACACACACTTCCACAGTGATAATGCACCATGATAAAGGCCCATCAGGCTGAATTGCCCGCAGCTGCGGGGCCCCTTGTTGCGCTGGCAGCATTGCCCCTGTCATCGAGAGCATGCGCTTATCTGACCTGCTAATTTGGAGCATATGTAAGTGCTCTTAAAGTGCCGGGCCTTTTGACATGCCACAAACAGCAGCTGCCACAGCTGCCCTCCAGAAGCTTCATTTAATTCAATTACATCTCTGGGAGATATGTAAACGAGCCCAGGCTCAGAGAGAGGGTGCAGCCGTCAGGGGCTGGAGGGGGTGTAGGGGGTCTAAACCCTCCTCTCTCCAATGCACTATAGTCATTCACCCTGAAGCTTGCCTGAATTCGCAAGCTTGCGCTCCCCCCACCTCCTCCGAAGTGTCAAGGCCCAGGTGGCGCACATATCTCCCTCTGAACGTCAGCGCCACCTTTGCAGGGAAGGCCAGGCACCGGGGTGTTTGGATGTGCCTGGGGGTTTAAGCAGGGTCATGGCGTCTCCTATCACTCTGATCAGTGTTACTCAGCCCCCGGGCAGCCCTGCAATTAATGCAACTTTCAAGAGAAGAAGGGGGAGATAAATATCCACCATCTGGCAATTAGGGTTCACAGGACTGAACAACTGATTGTGAGACAATTCTTCATGACACTAGCAAGAAACGGTGCTTGATACTGGCCTGAAGCCCACGAGCGAGAAAGAGCGCTGTGGCTTTTGAAAGTGGCGTCCTGTAAAAGCCAAGGCTATTAAGGCGCATCTCTCATTCTTTCAATAGAGGTTTGATCATGGTTCTTCTGTAGTGTCTTTTTGGCGTGCGTTCGGGGCACCGACCCCCTCCAGCTGTTGGCTGTGGTGGCGCGTGGCTGAAAGAAGCCCAGATCTCAGTGATCAAATTAGCTCCCCCTCCTCACGGGGCACAAAGGTTGTCAAAATGTGCTCTGCATCGCATTTCAGCGGCTCATTGATGTTATGATTACTCATTTAACCCAACAATGAATGCCAAACAGCCCTCGTTGAATGCCCTCTCGTGTGAATAGAGAGAGCTGCTTGTTGAAAGATAGTGATTTAATAGGAGAACTGATTCTTTTCAGCTTTTTTTCCCTTCTTCTCCTCCCCACGTATTGTGAAACACAAATGGAGGGAGAACAAATACTGTGATTAGCGAGACGATTAATCCGGATTATTGGAGTTGCTAATTCAATACCTTTGGCAACACCAAAATGCGGGTAACAAGAGGTCTGGGCAAAGTCAAGAGTGGCACCAAAAAAAAAAAATCAAAACCAGACGAAAAGGGACCCTGAACTCAAGGTCGGACAAAATAACAAAGCAGCGAAACCTACTGTAGCATTACATTACAAATACATTCCATTTCAAAAGTGATTTCCTAGAGTCAATAGTAGGTATTAATAGTCTCTCAATGAGAAGAAAACATCAGTCTCAAGATAACAGACTTACAAGTGAATAAAATGAATGAAAGAAAATAGAAAAAAAGTGACCCTGATATCGAGGTTGAACAACATAAAACAACAAAACCTAAAAATTAATTTGCATTTCATTACCAAAGACATTTAAAGCTTTTTCATAGTCAAAATTCTAAATTCAGTCATATTTATTTGAGATAAAATAAAATAAAATAAAATAAAAAGCCTGACAGAATCTAACATATATTTGAGCAGCAAAAATAGTTTAAAAATCATTAGGAATTGTTGGTTTTTAAATAACCAATTAATTAACTATAAAATAATGTTTGCAACTTAAATTAAATTAATTTAACCCTCTGGGGTATTTTTGGGGTATTTTCTGATATTGTTTAAAAGGTGTCCCATGATGCAGCTTATTGAGTCGGATGAGAAAATAAACCCATGAGCTGGATTAGTTTCCGAAACATTTTGCGACTAAAAAGAAGGATAAACAGGACAAGATTCAAATGTATTCTTTTTGAAAGGTCCCCACCTCACCCTTCACCCAGGTCCAGGTCTGATCTGTTGACCTCGATCTTGCACTAATTTCCAAAGTGCCTTCAGCATCTTGCTGTTGTGCTTCCCCATATAAGGATAATTACACACTTTGAATTATTAAGCATCATTATCAAAACTCACGCTTAACTTGTTTTGCTCTACTGTACGGTTCCTCTGATCTTGGGCAATCATTACTTATTAAAAGGACTGGATGCTTTCTCCCAGCTGGAATATGTAGAATGGTGACTGAATAAAGCAGCTATACTGCAAGCCCTCGGATCTAAACTTCAGTTACTGTAAGAGACAAGAAAATATTAGGGTTACTCGTCGCCACTGCCGCCCTGAATAACGAGAAGAAGTCTAGTTATTGGTTCAACTGGATTCATTATCATAGAGGCAGATTAATTAAACTAGTATTTTGAATTGGATGTGGGTGTTTCTCCAGGGCCATGGTGACAGCAGCGGCTGCTGACACAATCACATTTAGTCATTTATCATGCCGTTAGAAGAAAAGCTGTCAATGAAAAGTTTCAACTGAACGATCGAAGCAAACATTTGACAAGTCTTATGTTTGATAAATAATTTCCAGGAGGAAGGATAATGTTGGAGAAGTTTGAAACTGTAACTTATAACAAGCTAGTTGAGATTGTAGGCAATAAAAAAGCAGTTACAAGCTAGTAGTTAACTGAAGCCGTTTAAGCAGAAAATATCTTTTTCAACATTTATTTGGCATATCTGGCACAAGAAGGTAAAAAAAAAAAAAAAAAAAAAACTCTTATTTGCATGATACTGTCAACTAATTATCTAAATTTGATGAATAAAACTTGAATCAGACTCAAATCAGTCATTTAAATGAGTTCTCTAAAATGAATCAGATTTCCTATGAGAGCAGCAATTTAATTGCTAAAATTCATAAGTGTGTATCCATCTATCCATCCATCCAACTTCTTATCATATATTGATGGGTTTCAACCATGCAGGAAAAATATGAACTTTACAAAGCCAAAACACACTTGTTAGCTTTGCTAAACATTTATTCTAACAGAATTACCACTCTCATGATAAACATAAAATTAAATAAAAAAGTAAAAAAAAATCAGGCAATAGGTGGTCTTGTCCGAGTGAAAAACATTAACACTTGCAACCGTTTTTTTTTTTTTTTTTTTATTTAAACCCACAGGTGGTCATGTGTGGATATTTCTGGACCAAATGCTATAACAGACACCTGGACTTAAATTTAGAAACAGTGCAAATGTAATTAG
Organism: Carassius auratus; assembly: GCF_003368295.1. Classification (NCBI taxonomy): domain Eukaryota; kingdom Metazoa; phylum Chordata; class Actinopteri; order Cypriniformes; family Cyprinidae; genus Carassius; species Carassius auratus. The sequence goes on along the minus strand of NC_039282.1, from coordinate 14,523,512 downwards.
TCCTACAAATAACAAGAAATCTGCCAGCATCAAAACCTGGAGCGAGAAGAGTCTATTTATGGCTCTTCTTGTGAGTTTTAGCACTAAGAATAACACATGGCTATGAAAGGCTACAACCAGAGTGGTTATCACACATACAAACACCTTAAACTACACACTGAAGCGGCTTTTTATGAGATTTCAGCACACAAACACAAGAAGCTGTTTATGCACAGGTCTGAACATGGGGTCAAGGTTTCACTGGTTAGCTTCAGAAATTTGCCCTTGCTGGTAGATGCCATAATTACACAATTCTGGATAATGGCAGTTCATATGGAGCAATGTAAAACTTCAAATATATCCTGATGAAATTCAATTTTATTCAAAGCATCAAATAATAGTAAAATTATATATGTTCAAATTAAATTACAGACAACTAATTAATTAGAATCTATTTTCGAGGATGATTGTTTGACATTTTCATGCTATACTTTTTACATTGCTGCTGTAACTTTATTAATATTTATAAAGTGACATTTTTTTATCACTATATTTAAAAATGTATTAAATGTACTACAAATTAAATAGCCAGTGGGACAACTTACCCCATAGAGTGTGACAACATGCTCTGCTAATGTTGACGAAAGTTCAGTATGTTTTAATTACTGCATATGTTTTCCTGGCCAAAAATGATGGAATTGTGCAATACTGTAGCTATTTGTGGTTATATTAAATGACTTTTAAAACAAAACCAGAGGGAGAAAAAAGGCAGAACAAGTAGCTTCTGTCTCTGCTAGTAGATGCTGTTACTACATCATTCTGGAGGATAAAAAAATCAATGATGGCAGTTAAAATGTAGCTGTATATTCTGGTAAAATACAATTTTACGCAGCATATTAACTGCAAATATTTATTCATAACATAATAAATCACATAACATATTTCAATCTTCAATTATATAAAAACATTTTTTTTTTTTTACCAATGTCAGAGGCTCTTAAAATTGTAATAAGTAAAAAAAAAAATTTAACTTATTTTTATGTACCTTTTGTTCCTTACCAGTTCACAGCTCAGGACAGTAACTTGCAAAGGATCGTTTTTGTGTTCTTCTTGTGGTTACGGAGTAAAAAAGAGAAAAGTTTCCAGTGTCACAGAAGATGCCTTTCCTCCACAAAATCCATCATTCCAGAAAAATATATGAATCTTAATAACATATCTGGTCATAACTTATCACAATAGCTTTTCTTAACCTGTTAGCACTATGCTATGCTAAAGGGCTGAGCTGTTAGCTTGCTTACCAAAGGCTAACTGAAAACACAAAAAGGAAAATGTTTCATTTAATTTTAGCTTTAGTAATATGTGATATTACCAAATAATGTCTTCATTTAAACAACATTAACATTTTCATTGTTAAGACTAAATATAAAGTAAAACAATGAATGGCAATGCTAATGAACAGCTCTGTACATGTATAGGCCTTCTTGGGTCTGAAGGCCTAATATTACAGTACATATAAGGACTGAGTTCAGTGAACTTGTTTGTAATGCAGTGTGCAGTGATTGTGTACAATCTGACTGCGTATGTGCATTTCTCTTTATCTCTAGGCCAGAGAAAAAGCAAAAGAGGCTGCATGCCGTAAAACGTGCACTAGCCTTCTTCCACATCTGCTTCGGCACGCACTCGTAGCCAAACTAAACACTGCGTTATCCTCAGCCAACACGTGTCAGGCACCTCACCTGTAGATCAGTTTCCATCCGAAAAGTTCAACAACAACAAAAAAAAGCACCACTTTGTCCCTCTCTGTCCCTTCCTCTTAAAGAGCAGTGCGTGAGTCAGATTAAATAATCATTGGGACCGGGGTGAATTTCACCTTGGGGACATATTGTCCCCCGTCAGTGGAACCTTCGGGGACAGAAGGCGGCTCGGCAGGGGAGCGTGGTGGGGAGCGCTTCGCTCTGATGAAATGGAGCTGGCTTAATGAAGGCATGGCCCGTGGCTTCCGCAGCTCTGCCATATGTTTCGCCAAATGCAAATGGCCCCCCAATTCAAACAACTTTTTCATCTTGATCTATGCAAATGTGTTTATAAATACAGGCTTATAAATATGGCATTTCACGTTTTAAAGAGCGAACTAAAATCTTCGATACCCCCTCCCTCGACCAATGAAAATGGCCGACGGATGTGCGAAGGATTAATGGCATCCCGTGGGACGGGTATGGGCTGGTGCACATGCGAACACGTGAACGCAGAAACATGCGTGTTGTCGGTGCATTAGTTTAAACAAAAAAAAAAATACAAATCAAGAGTTGTTAATGGGGTCAAATAGTTAACCTAGTTTTAACTTAAAAAAAATGTCTTTACAAAAATTACATAACACTTAACTTTTATTACACATGCACTCAATAGTTTTACAGCACTTTGTGGGTTTAATATGTCTTTATATTTATAGTAATGTAGCATGATATGATTCTACATTATTCTGTTTAAGGTAAAAAAAATCATTCTACTAAAATCACATTGGATTTTTGAAAATAACCTTTTTTTTTTGTTGTTAACTGCACAGTTTAATTGAAGTAGTTGCAAATATTAGCTCTTCTTATAGTTTTAGGTATTCAAGAAAAAAAAGTTTCCTAAAATGATTCTACAGGATGACATATTTGCTTTATTTTTCTGTTACTCTCTCTGTGCAGTTGGCAGGCACAGAGGTGATCAGACTGTCTGAGATGCAGCAGAGACAGCACCTGAGGCTCCATCGGTGCCAATGTCTTTGTCAAAACCATCCTACCCACCTTGTTCCAGCCCTGTGTCCAATGATAAACACATTTAATATGGCAATTAATCCAGTTTTGTTAGAAACTTTCAAGAAATTAAAACGAGTATTTGTGGGTAGAACATTTGAAAGTCTCAGCATAACAGAGTTTCAGAATGACGGACTTATGAGGCCTAAATTCTGATGATATCAAGCTCTGGCACAAAAAAGCACTTATAGCATTATGATTAAGCAGAAACATTGATACAGCGTTAAGGAATGCTGACACAATGACTCAAATTGCTCATTTTGTTATGTCTGGCAACACACATATGTCTGAATGTTGGGGAAACTGGGGCTAATATATCCTAATAGAAAATCAATCTCTGTATAAGATTATACTCATGCAGGATTTCTCCAGATGTGTTGTTTACAAAAAAAATAATAATAATTAAAAAAAGAATACATAAAAAACAATCACATACTGTAAATTAGAACAATGTTAATATTATTCATATTTTATTATATATATATATATATATATATATATATATATATATATATATATATATATATATATATATATATATATATGTGTGTATGTATGTATGTATGTATGTATGTATATATATATATATATATATATATATATATATATATATATATATATATATATATATATATATATATATATATATATATATATATATATATATATGAATTATATTTTAAAAATGTATACAATACAATCTAATACCCATTGTGACAACTTTATGCAGTGTGACAACATGCCCCACGACAGGTCAACATGTGTTCAGTAAATATTGTTTTAGGTCTAACAATGGTGGAAATGTTCAATGGCTTTTTTGACCATATACAGTAACTGACTTTCAAAAACAAACCAGATTAAAAGTGTGACGAGTAGCCTTGGTCCTATTTAATTATCAGTCAGTCTCACTGTGACAACTTTTATGCGCATCTACTGTAGCATGAGCGCAGTCCGAGGCGCAGTGTCTGATGGAGCTATTGTAGCCCACAGGATCACAGCGAGCTCATTAGCTCCGGCGCTAATCTGGGAACGGGTTACAAACTGGATGCTAATTAATCACAAGGCTGGCAGAAAGCGATGGCCAAGCGTGCGGCTGTGTGAACGTGCATAACAAGCAGGCTGCCGCGCGCCCGAGCAAGTGTTGTGAGAGAGAGCGCGCGCTGTGAGCTGAGAAGTGTTATTTGTGTAGCGTCAGAAAGAGAGGGCGAGGGAGAGGAAAACTTATTTCAGGCCGACATTATTTGCAAAGTTATCTAATGACATGTGGCCTTGCAGTTACTTTAATATTTTGGTCACTATTCAGACTTTGCATCATTGAGCCAATTCAAAGAATTTAACGAATCCACAAATGATCTCAAAACGCACTATATTTTCAGTAATCAAGCATCAAATCAAGCAGCCATTTACCATGTTTTGTCGATATATAAATACTACGTTTTGCTCCACACTGAATTATATTAGACTACACTTTTGACAATATAATTTTTTTTGTCAGAAGTTGCTTTCTTTTGAGACACAATGGCGCCATCTAGAGTATGGAATTATGCAGGTGCACCATGTGTTTTACACTGCCATAAATATTACTGTCTAATATAATAATATTAGCTTATTATGTTATGCATTTCGATATTTCTCTGTTTGATATTAAAAGTTAATTGATAAAAGTTAGTATTATTAATATTTGTAAGGGTATTATAACTAAGTAATAACACAAAAGACAGTCTGGAAGTGACTTAGTTTTTTATGATCAGCAACCCACTCAGCATTTAAAAATAAGAAAACGGAAAAACACTGTTTTAGTCTTAATGATGTAAAAAAAACAAATAATAATAATAATAATAATGCTTAACTGATATCTGACTTGAGAAATGAGCTTCCAAATGTATTTCTGATATATCCAATAGATCTGCAAGTTAAAAGTTAAATAATAAAAAAAAAAAAAAAAATACAAATTAAATAAAATGGTAAATTCACTCCCATCAGAAAGGGTGATGAGAATACAATTTTTCCAACCAGTGTCCCAAGAAAAAAATTATATGAGAATTTATAAGCTAGTCACAGTTTATTTTGTCAATGCAAGCAGTATTATGTTATGCAGACAAATTAAAGCACATTTAAATTAGATTTCCCCCGCTGTTAAATTTTTAAGGAAAAAGGGTAACTGTCTTTAGAATAATATATATGAAAATAAAAGTGGCTTAATTGAAAACAATTCATCCCGCTGTGTTTTATCAACCTAAATTGGGTGAAGAAATCAATTATCATGGGAAGTCACACTAAAGATGTTAACAAGACACACCTGGATGTTCATTTCAAGATCAACCTATGCTCAATTCATGAGTACAGTAAATATCACTCATGACTTAAACAGTGGTGGTTAGAACGAGAATGTTGGAAAGGTTTGGGGAAAATACAGATGCTACAAAAATCAGGCCACAACAGCTGTAATGGGAGAAACTGACATCTGTGGACACTTTAGAGCTTTACAGATTCATCTTCTTTGAAAAGCTACAGAAAGCCACAGTTAACCCATGCGGCAAAAGCCATTAGGAAGAAAACTAGTTTCATGAGACTAAAGCAGAACTCATTGGCTTGAAAGTAATTGTTTTCGGCACAAACCAATTATAGCACAACACCAAAGTAGCACAACTCCTACTGTTAAACAGAATTGAGAATATATAAAAGCATTTTTTGTGTTACTCTTGGATTCTTAGAATTTTTTATACTAATTAGAAGAAAAAAAATAGTAGTACCTTCTTAACTGCTTTCAACCTTTCCATTAAAGGATTTTAATTCAGTGAATAATTAAACAGTTTACAGCAAATTAGAAGAAAGTACTGACAATTTATCACCAGTAGGGAGCAATGCAACTTTCTATAAACACCATAATCATCGTTATCTTTTATCACAGTGTATGTTAAGTTCAGTAAAAAGTTATTCTATTCATAACACGTTATAGGAAATAACCTGTAATCGAGAATAGTCCCATGAAAGCAAGACTAATACCAAACAAAAAACCTGTCTAAAGAGTAAAGCATGATTTATTGCCTAAAAAAAAATCTTGAAAACCAAAAGAAAAGTTAAAATGCAAAAGCCTACTCTGTGTGAGGAGGCTGTAAATGCAGGTTTAGCTGTACTGCAGCAATGACGTTGACAGTCTAATCAGCCAAATTAAGAGGCAAAAGAAGCAGAGAAATGTAATTATTATTAGCATATAGCATAATTGCTGTGGGGACTGCAGTAACTTTAATCCCTGGAGGACGTCACAGTGCACTGTTGAGACTGGTGAAGATGTTTGCCCACGCTCATGGCTTCAAAGCACACAGCACTAATTATATCCTGAACAAAATCAACATTTATTACAGCAAAACTGCTCACTGTAAACAGGAGACTCCGGTCTCCAGGGGGTCTTTATCAGAGCTGAGGAAATGTAGTTATGTCTGGATCCTGGTAGGGTGCTCGCTGATCAGGTTTACACTGTACTGTAATTCTGGAAAGAAAAAAAAAACATGTATTTAATTGTTAAGTAAATCTTTTGCATTACTTAAAAAAATATATTTGGTGCTACATTATCTATAAAATAAAGCAAGCTACAAATTCCATAGAAATACATAGATCCATGTGTGCTTTTACCATAGAGGCCTGAATAATAACATTTCACTGCAATCCGTGAGAAAGTTTTAGAAGAAGAAATCCCACTTCAGAAAATGTATGGAATTCGTAGTGTCAAACATTTATGTTATATGATACATACGCTGCTTTGGGGGTTTTACAGAGTAACCTAATCGTACGTTTCCTGTACAAAACAAACATTGAACTTTAAAAAAAAAAAATTCCTGTACAAAACAAACATTGAACTTTTCGATATGACTTCATAGCTTTGGTTATGTTCATTTATAAATACACTTGCAATGCTCAGTGTTAGTTCATGAATAAAACTTTAAATATAAAAAAATAAATGAGATTATGTCGAAAATAAAATCTAATACTACTAAAATCGTTAGTTGATGTTTACTGCTGTATTAAAGGAATAGTACACTCAAAAATGAATATTGGCTGAAAATGTACTCACCATCCGGTTAGGTGAGCTTGTTTCTTTATCAGGAAATAGTTTACCTCTTAAGTGAATGGGTGCCGTCAGAATGAGAGTCCAAACAGTGGATAAAAACATCACAATAATACCCCAGCTGCGTGATCACAATAACCAAATCCATCATTAAGACATTTTTTGCTTCAAACATTACTTCCGGCTACTGTACGAGTCCTCTATAATATTGATTTCTCTAGTTAAAAAAAAAAAAAAAGAGTCTCGTCTGAACCAGGGAAGAAATATGCACAGATCAAGCACCATTTTACAAGCAAAAAGTCCAAAACAGTTCTAAACAAATACTGTATGTGGGTTGATTTTGATGTGAGAGTACAACAGGGAATGGACGTTTTCAATAATGAAGCACTATTGTGGATTATGGAGTCATATTTTGGCCAGAAGTGACAGTTTAAAGTTAAAACATCTTGATGGATTTGTTTCTTACAAACACACATCTTTTTGCTTCACAAGACATTAACTGATGGTTTAGAGTCGGGTGGACTCTATCAGCCGTTTAAACTCTTTTTCTGACAGCACTCATTCACTGCAGAGGATCTACTGGTGATCAAGTGATGTGAATTTCTCTAAAACTGTTCAGATGAAGAAACAAACTCATCTAAATCTTGGATTTTGTCAGGATTCTGAGTACAGCTGAACGTAGCATATATGGTTATATGTAAGAAAGCTATGTTTTTAAAATAATGCTGACATTCTTTATGCATAATAGGGGTTACAGCTTACCGTAGAATGATCTAGAATGAACTGTGTCCCTTATTTTTCACATTTAGCAGCTGCATCCTCTCCAGTAAGGGGAAAGTATACTGCAGGCACTGTGTACACCGTGGGGCGTCTGACAGAACATCATGTCAGAAGTCTCTTTCCCTTAATTGTATCAGAGTGTGCGAGTGCGTGCATGTGTGTGGCGCTAATCAAGTCATGTTCACCACGTGTAACATCCTCCAAGGAAATGAGTCACTGGTAATGAAGACCTTTTAACATGGCAGGATGTTGCAGAAACAGGATCAGAGTCATTACTTAAAACTGACTGATAGGGATGTTTTCCCCCTTTTTGTTTGTCGTTTAGAAAATAGGGTTAAAAATTGTGTTATTAGCTAAAGATGTTTGTGGTCACTGTTATTTTGGTCTTCATGTGTCCATCACTGGTTATTGTGAGAGTGTCAGATTGTAGGAAATGAGTGTATATACAGTAAATGGAGTGCATATGACACAGTAAAAAATTAAATGAAACAGCTGTTTTCTGTATACGCTCAGTTCAGTTAAATAATATTAAAAGGCACAACTTTTGATCAAAATTAATATTAAGATAAATAAATGCTTTAGAACTATTTTTCATTGTTAGTTCATGTTTACTTATGTAGATAAAAATTTTAATAAGATGTAAACAAACAAAATGTATTTATTTACTAAAATAAATATAATGCTTTTATATAATGTCCACAACATAAATAAAAATAGAATAAATAAATTATGTTGGATGAAAATAAATTCATTTAGATATGCTGTATCAAGTAAAATATTAAGTTTTGTTAGGATTAAAAACAAACAATTTTATGTAGTCACATTTCTGTATTAACTAAAGAGAACTACTATCCAATCTTCTCTTAGTCACATTTTATAAGTCCTTGATAATCAAATTAGTTCTCATAAGATGCAATGAAGCCAAAGATTCAACTTAAGTGTTATCAGATGAGAAACCAGATGAGAATGCAAACTGGAAGTCATGCATTCATGAAGATTATTTACATGACAGATTGTTTACAAATGGTGTGTTTATTTACACAAGTCATGTGACCAAATCCCAATGGACAGGATTTCCTTCTTGTGACAATGCAGTTTTAGATAATTTGCCCTAAAATGATCATGCAATTTAACATTCTGATATGATTTTGAAACTCTGAATCCAGGTAGGTTGGACTGACCTTAGAACAGCATTTAGGGGAAGTGTGTATCCGACAGAGCAAGATTCCGTTATCCATGTGATCACGGTTTATTCTTCACTGAGAGAGAGAGAGTTGCTGATAACACAGTGTTGATCGGAACACCTCAGGTTTCCTCAGAAGGAAGCACCTGCACCCTGTGGAAAACAAGGTTTTGCCACAGCACACAGAAAATCACAATATTGCCCTCATCACCGAGTCCCCCAAAGGACTCTTGGATTCTGTTTGCACCAGCAAGCGAGCTCAAGTAGTTCACAGCTCCAGAGGTGAGAACAGCAGTCTGTTCCTCAGGGCTGGAAAAGGCCTGCAAACAGCTGCACTTTAGAAAGTGAGAGGGAAAACGTTGTTGTGTTTTAAGTGTTCTAGTTAGAAGGTAAACATGATATACCCTTTGAGAATAGTATACAGAACAAAGATACGCTGCACTTTTGGCTTGGATGACTGAGTTCCTGTCTTTCCTGCAGCATGTTTATCTTACAAGCACAGTACATGCATACACTCTACTGAAGATGTTATGAATTTATACAGATATCTTTATTAAAATTTTATGCTAAAGCTACATTTTCCATGCAAAAAAAAATAAATAAAAAAAAAAAATAAAAGTCAATTACTCACCCTCATGTCATTCATGCCATGATTTCTGGAGATTATCCTATGTTTTTCCAATGTAAAGTGAAAGAGGACTGGGATTATGAAAACGCCAGCATGACAAAAAATAAATGGAAAAGTAATCATAAAAATCATAAATGTACATATGATTCTCGGAAGTCTTATGCAACTTCAGCAAATTTAAGTTACAAAGTGATTACATTTTTTAAAACTTTAATTCAACAAGGATCCATAACCTGATTAAAAGTAACAGTAGACACGTCACAAAATATTTATGTTTCTTAATTTCTATCAATCAAGGAATACTAAAGAGGTATCACAGTTTCTACAAAAATAATAAATAGCACAACTGTCTTCAACATTGATAATATATATATATATATCAGCTTTGCCATCACAGGAATAAATTACAATTTAAAATATATTAAACTAGAAAACATTTAAAAAACATTTTAAATTGTAATAATATTTCACCACATTACTGTTTTTACTCTATTTTAATCAAATAAAAGACTTTTCTAAGACTTCTTATTTAGACTATGTTATTATTTATTTTAAAACCACAAAATGTTCTACAAAGCAAGTAAGTAATCCATTTAACTAATAAACAACAGTTTGTGATTGAACAGACTGCTGAAAATGGGGAGTAATCTCATCATGACATTCACTTGAATGTTATCTCAGATAAAAAGATTGTACAGGTATCCAAAACCCTTTGAAACACAAACCTGTGGACTATTTTGGCACTGTTGTGTGAAATTATTTAAAGTTGATTGTGTAGTTGTCAGCAAGTTTCTGCATGCATGCTGACTCATTCTTAAAGTAAATTTCTATTGCAAAATATTGTAAAATACATGGTATTTCTCAGACTTGTTAAGACCTGTCTGAGCAGTCTTATTAACCAACAGAAAAAAAACATCAGTTTACTGTTTTGCACTTTTTAAAAACATTACCACATTGTGGAAGTAAGGCTATGCACATCGGTTTTCCATGGAAAAAGTTGTGATGTCATTCCTTTGATGGCATGCTTATTTATTTTTTTCATCTAACCTTTTGACTTCTTTTGAACTAAATGTCTATAAATATACAGTACTGTACTTTCAGAGAATGTGCCAGTTATCAGCTTAACCAATTTTAGCATGGCATTGTACATAAACAGTGAGGAGAAAAGGGGGGAAGGGGATGCACACCACAAGAAGCACGTTCCTCCGAAGAATAAAACTAGTATGACTAGAGTGAGTTGTTCTTTTACTCACAGGAGACTCTGTTTGCGCAACTATTCTTTCCTTAATGTGCACAAATACTTTACTCATACTACAACTTTAATTTATCATTTAAATGCATGCTTTTCAGCAAATATGTGGCATCACAGATTGAGTAACTCACAGTCAAGAACTAACTATTACTATCTAGAAATAAGGACAAAAGCAGCACTATATAGTGTGCACTGTATAAACAACGATTGCAAAGAAAAACTTATTTACTTCCTTTCTTCAATGGAAATATGTAAATACTGTAAATACAGGATTCAGGAAACACTACCTTTAGTGAGATATTTCAGAAAATGGACATTTCATGTTGTATATGTTTATGCCAGTATAAAAAGGGACAGAGGCTGTCACGAAAGTTATAAATTGTCTTCTGAAGCCATGCAATGTACATTGTTACTGAAAACATTGCCTTTCAATTCAAATTAAATGTAAAAATATATATAATAATTACAAATACATGACTGTTCCAAAAACTGGATATTTTTACAGAAGTTATGGTATATATATACATATATATATATATATATATATATATATATATATATATATATATATATATATATATATATATATATATATATATATATAGGTTTATTTATTTTTTAAGAAATTAATACTTAAATACAAATAATTTTATATAGCATGGATGCATTAAATTGATCAAAAGAGACAGCAAAGACTTTTCAATTATTATGAATTTCAACATTGCTATTTCAAATAAAGGCTGCTCTCTTAAACTTTCTTTTCATCAAAGACTCCACCTAAAAGAAAAAAAAAATTAGCCCAACATTAATTAAAAACAAAAATAAATCAGCAAATCAACGTATTAGGATGATTTCAGAAAGAATCATGTTACACTAAAAAATCAGCTTTGCCATCACAGGAATAATTTGTATTTTAAAATATATGAAAACAGAAAACATTCATTTTAAATTGCAATAATATTTTGCTGTCCATATTTTATATCTAATAAATGCAGCCAGGTTGAGCATAAGCTTTAAAAAAAAAAAAAAATGACCCCAAAATTCTAAGAGTTTGAGCCAAATAAATATTTTCAAGCGATTATATAGCTTTGGGAAAAATACAAATAAATAACTTAGATATACAATTAAAATTCACAAGATGTTTCAACTAAATTTCATGACTAAACTTCAAACAGGATCATAAATCAGAATTGTAAAAAACTTTTCCATGACCGTGGGAACTCAGGTACCAATGATTCTTAGAGACATGCACCAGCTAGTTTCTCAATGCAGTAATTTATCCAGAGGCTGGATCAGACATGGCTGGACCTACAAGCATCAGGATGAATACAGTCCTTATGACAACTAAACCCATAGGGATTAAACACAATCAGTATTTACCACACTAAACATGATTAAGAACTTTGCAGTGATCATATTATCTGTGGAAGCACACTGATATAAACCAGACCTTTGCGGTTATAGAACACAATGTTTACTTAGTTCTAAACACCAAAACATTACTTATTTAGCCCATAAAGTCTCCTAATCTAATAATGTTTGTCAGAATGAACACTTGACAAGGTATAACATGAGTGCAGCACCCGTTTGAACCCACTGAGAAATTATTTTTTAGACAAAAGGACAGAGAAAAACAGCTACTAGACCCCCATCTACCCTGACCTCATCCTTCAAGCTGGAATGAGATGAGAGCAAAGCTGAACAAAAGCAGTCTGCCAACACACTGTCATCAGATACAGACTCAGGGGAGTGAGAAGGGATCTGCATGGAGAGCCAGGTCACTACACCTCTCTCTTTCCCACACAATCTCACTGCAGGGTTCCTGAGAGAACTGAACATAAGCTCATCGCTTTCCTTGAAACAATGTCTAAAACTGATTTTGACCAGTGAAAGTACCAACAATGGGAAAAAAGGCATTGGGAATCAGGAGAAAACTAGCTAGAAAACTGCCATGTATCAAAACAAAGAAAACTCCCTGTTTCTAAGAGTGGTTCAGAGAAAAGAAAAGAGGGGATTCACATAATCTCTAAACAAAAGGTTGCAGAAAAATAGATTTTGCATAAAATCTGCACTGTGAACCTAGTTAGGAAACTTGCTTCCACAATTGGATTCCGAGAAAGTCCGAACTGTGGGATGAAACCTCAAAATTATAGAAAAAAAGTCAGAATTGTGGGGGGAAAAAAGTCAGGATTTTGAGATAAAAAGACAGTGAACTAACAGGTTTCCAAAGCCTGCAGGTGTGAAACTGACTTGTAGTTCAGTATCAGTCTGTCGAAAGTGTGGGAAAGGAAACTGCACAGCAGATTTTTTCCAGTCCGTCACCATCCCAGCTGAGCATTACTGACATTAATGGAACGGGGAGGGAAGAATCCCAGTCGCTCTGGATTTACGAGGCAGGACTGGAATTTAGAGGAGCATGTGATAGATACACAGCAGATAAATCCTACAAATCCCCTTCCAGTTGAGCTCTTTCAGTGTTTCTAATGGCTGCAAGGTGGATGCATCATAGGTGCGTTTCTAATCTGATAACAGACAGAGGGGGCTAAGGTTTCGTAATGTATGAGGCATTTGCTTTTTATTCTCACCTTAGTATTACTAAACCAAAGAAGAATGTGGTGGTACAAGGCTCCAAGCAGTTTTTTTTTTTTTTTTTTTAAGGAATGTGTTAAAGGGATAGTTCAACCAAAACTAACATTTTGGTCATTTACTCACCAACCTGTATGACTGACTTTTGTAAAACACAAAAGACTACAATGAATAGGGATTTAATCATTAATCCTCCAAAAGTGTCACAAAGGCATCATAAAGATATCAGAAAACCAATCCATATAACTTGTGCTGTACATTGTACATTTTCTAATGGCATATAATTATATCATATTAAAATACTGCACCATACTAATAAGCTAATAATTATTTAGATATCATATTATGGACAATAATTGTAAATCTATATTAAAATCTTTACCAAAAGTTTTAATACTAAAAAATAAATAAAAATTCAACAACTAAAATACATTTAAGCCCCACAACATTATAATGTACAGCATGAAAGACTTATATTCCAATTGATTTGCTAAAGATTACATTTAACAGTGATTACATTTTTTGTGTTGTTAAAAATTCACTTGAATTGAGCAGTAGATGACTTCAAATATAATCTAAATATAAACTAAAGAGCATGCACAATTATGAAACTAATATTGTGCATCCCTATAGTTTTGTGCAAAAAGAATGAAATTCAAGTCATTATTCAGGGAGCAACATGAACATAAAATAATGTAAATTAGTTTTCATTCACAGGTTTTTCTTGGGTGAGTTATTCCTTTTAACACCTTAATACCGGACCCTAAAATGACAAGATTTGGCAGATGTACTGTATATGTGTTAAAATATTACATATGGCAATTTTAGAATGAACACAGAAAGCCCTTTTATTGCAAATAAAATTTGAAATAAAACCTTCAACACAAATCACTTTTCAGTGTATTAAAAAAATCTTTATATTAGGTTTATTTTATTTCTAAGTCTATGACCGAAAGTAAACAACTAGAGTAGTAAACAAGAAAGTAAACAACTTGTTGGTTCTAACCAACTCTGGGCACGTAAAAATGACAGTTTACAACTATCAACTTGTATAGTCCTTTTTCCCCCCTTTTATATACGGTCTATTTTTTCTTTTTTTGCTGTTTGAGCATCTTTCTTCGTTTTAGGATCATGTCATAAAGTCTTTCGAGTCCCTCTTTGAGACCGTCACCAATGATGGCACAGGTGGACTGCAGGTGCCACGGCGTAGAGGGTCCCAGTTCTTTGAGTGCCAGCATGGTCTCTATCTGTGACAGTGACAGAGCCTGTCTCAAGTCCTGCTTGTTAGCAATAATCAACACAGGCACTCCTTGATTTTCAGAGGATCGGGCGATTTTGTAAAGCTCCGTCTTTGCCTCTTCCATTCTCTCTGCATCCAAAGAGTCCACAACAAACACGATGCCATCTGTGCCACGTGTATAGGACTTCCAAAGAGGGCGCAGTTTCTCCTGCCCGCCAACGTCCCAAAAGTGAAACGTCACTGTTTGTGAGTCCCCAAGAGGTACTCTGACTTTCTCTGCATTGAAACCTTTGGTTGGGACAGTGTTGACAAACTCATTGAACTGCAGACGGTACAGGACCGTCGTTTTGCCTGCAAAATCCAGACCCAGAATAGCGATGTGAAGAGAATTACAGAACGGAAGACTGGATAGAAAGTTGGGCTGCTCTGAAATTCCGTTCCCCATTTCTCTCAGGAGTATAAGAACAATATGAGTTTAGGATGATGTTCCATATGTCCAAAATACCAGATGCAAATCCAGTGCTTGCCTAGAAGATCATACACAAAAATATGGTGGTTTTTAAGAGGCTTTTGAATGATCTAATACAATCTGCCTGACTGCAAAACCACAATTAATTATTTGTCAGGGTCTGATTTAAAAACGGACCACTTCACATGCCAAACAAAACGAGACTTTAAGGTAAAGCGGCTTATTTTTTAAGAACTTCGCTGATGGATTACGATCATTAATCAAACTGTTATGAGCTATCATAGACCATATCATAAAACATTTACAGCTTTTAAGGTTGACTTATCATCGATTTACTAGATGAAGAATGGACTTTCAGCTGGTGGGGCTGAGACTAAAAAGGTAGATCTTGATCAAGCTGGTGAGCTAGAAAACACCCCTAAATAACCTGCTACAAACCAGCCTGACTACCTTATTAAGCTCATGACATGGCTTGCAGTAGTAACTAAATTCCAACGTTTACCATTTTTCATTTGCAAAATAAAGACATTTTGTATTATTTTAATAACTTTTCAACTTTTTTTTTTTTTCGTTCACACTTTAACTGAAAGGAATTTAAAAGCAGTGTCTAAACGTGTACATTAATAAACATTATTTCTATAAATGTACAGGTATAGAAACATTAAAAACTAAAAGTCTCAGAATATATTACATAAAACCGCGCAAATTTTGGAATAAATTACGAATTGCTAGGAATAAAAAATATATTAACTTGAACAGGAGTCTGTAAACCCACAGGAGTCTGTAAACCCACAGGAGCCTGTAAACCCACAGGAGCAAACCGCTCTGAAATGAAGCTTATCTCAATTATGCAATATTTCCTAGGAACAGATAAATAGGGTGGTCTAACAATAAAAGTGAGCGTGATAACAGAGCTCTGCTGACGCGGTGAGGGCATTCATCCGGAAGTCACACGCGTCCACCTGTCGAATCGAAACTTTTCTGAATTAACCCAAAGTCCACGTAGACCTCCTATTTCTCCAACCTAAACTAACTATATCCGTATTTAATGAAAGTATAAACTTAATCTATGTGACCGCATCTTAAGAGAAAATCTGTGGATGCTTAAAACGCGTGAACTGCAGCTCGCGTTTTGGGCCAACATGAATTAATTATTGACGCGCTGACAAAACCTACTTTTACCTAAGATACAGCGGAGCCTATATTCCTCATTGTTAGTTAAATGGTTTAAAACTAAACTCTTACCACAGTCGCCCATTTAACTTACCGTTCAGACTTCATACTTCGCAAGAAAGCGTGATTCAACGACACCCTCGCTCTGCTCTGCGCGCTACTGACCGACCCAGCACGCGCGCAGCAGCAGCTCATTTGTTTATCTTTAAAATGATTGGTCAACGGAGGTCATGCGCCCATAATGTATGCAAAAAGAGAAACACAATAAGAAAGCTACAAAATTGCTTCATTTATTACGTCTTTGTTGTTTGTATATCTCAAGATATATTATTAATTAATTTATGAATTCATTTAATAACAAAATGTAATTAATCATTCTAACATTTTCTTTGTAGCATTGTTCTGTAAGCTGACAATTTATCTAAAAAATGAAAAGACAAAATAAAAAAGGAAAAAAGAAAAGTGTTTAATAATGATGTTTAAAAAAAAGTGGGGTTCTCCATAAAACAGTAGGACTCATTAGACAAAACAGAAAATTGATGTTTAAATTAGCCTTATCTGCACACCACAACACAAAATTATTATTATTATTTTTGTCTTAAAACAGATTAATTTCCTCCAGGGATTGGTCAACTTTTCTTTAAGGCACTATTTATTCTTCTTCTGTGGGGATGTCTCTATAACACAAGTGTTACAAGATAAATATGAGTGTTCGCTCTGTGCTCACTGTTTAAGAAGCAGATTTTGGAGGCCGTGGCTTGAGTATTTTAGTACGAGTCTTGTGTTCCAAGCTCTGCTGGTTTGAAAGTATCCATTTTGCTTAGTGTGTGTCTATGAGAAGATTGAAATAAAATGCAATCGAGCCATAAAGTATTTGATCTTTGTTCTATATAATGGATTTTATGACTGTTAGATAAGTACTAAAAGATTGATTACAGTGGTAAAACAAGGCCAACCATATGCAACACAGTTTATGCCAACCCAATTTTAAGTGTTGAAAAAAAATGCATTCATATTTCTCTCTGTTTTTAAGGATGTCTTGATGAAAATTATTTTACCTTTGTTTGGGGACTGATATTCTAAGATCAAGTATAGCCAGGATCCTTTTCTAAAGAAGTCAATGTTGATGGCTGCAGTTGCATTAAGAGTGTTTAAATGTCTTATAAAGACTGTCATCTAGTGTTGATGTTGTGCAATGCAGATAATGTGAGCCATAATCTTATTACAAATTTACAAGTCTGAAGTTATGAAGATCTGGTTCTTTGTAAGGCCCCACTGGATACATCCTTGCTCTAACAAACAGTAGTTTCACAAACCTCTAGTGATCACTAGAGACAACGTGATAAATGTTGTTGCTGTACATCCCTTTTGCTCAAGTCCAGGCAAAACTAAGGGAGAAACATCATTAATCTTTTCCAAAATAAATGATTTTTTCTTCCACAGTATTATTTGATTTAACCAGGTGAATGTTTTTGCTCTTGATCTGTGGCAAACTCAAAGATCTGTACAGTTTTGGGGTAAAGTCAGGGGCTTTTATGTTCCATGGATCAACGGGAATTACTGGGTTTTGACTCACAGAAAAGAGCAGCTTTCTTCTGAAATCAACAGACATTGGAGTTTCCAAAGGCTCAGGAAGATTCATTGTGAGTCAGCCACATTTTAATGCTCAGAGCAATAATCTGAGACCAAACCATACACAATTAGTAGATTAAACAATGATCATCGGAGTACGTTTTACAAGAAAATAGTATTTCAGTCTTTCTACTTCAAAATTTCACTTTAATTCAGTGTGTTACCTGCAGATTCTTTGTAATCATTTGAGAAATTTACTAGAAATTTCGGAGTAAAAATTATTATTATGCAATTTTTTCAGTGATATGTAAGATATATAAAATTGTTCATTAACAACCTCATACATGTAATATTATCTTAATTAAGGATCTGCAGTACATATGCAAAAGTAGGCATAAGATTACATTTAGGTGATAGACGTAATTATATAACATTAAATTAATAATAAGACATAATACAACAACAAAATTAAGAAAAAAAATTATAAAATAAATAAATAATTTATATCTATTTCTATCAACCTTACAATTTAAATGAAAGAATTCCTAAAATCACTTACCTTTCTTACAGCAGAGTGGCTGTCATTCAGCCATGACAAAGTAGATAGCAAAGAGTTCAAATTGATGTGTGTGATACAATTTATTTTTCTTTCTTTTTTTTTTTAAGCCAGCTCAACATAGAGTACTGGATACAATAAGGTTCCCAAGCAGCAAAAGTTCTCATTCAGAGACTCTGTGTGATGGACAGAGAACAGTGGGGACATTGTTGAGGAAACAAAGAGACGTCTTAGCAACCATCTAACTATGAATTAAAGTCACTTTAAATACCTATGAGATATATCTTCAATCAGTTATTTTAAGTAATAAAAAATAATCCTGACCGTAAAAATGTGGGGGGTGGGGTGCAGGTTATAGGCTATTTATGCTTTCTGAAGTTTTTAGCAACAAATATCACACTTTCATAATTAAATTTCTTTCATTCTCAATTTGGCTTTTTGTCCTAAATTATACCTGTTTAATTGATGTTATATATTTTACAAGTTTCTTTCGTTTTTTATAAGTTAATGCAAAAGTTCAGATCTTTCAAATCACAACCAGCAGAGGTTAGCAAACAACTCATTTAAATATACCAACTCTCTGGATTTCCATTTTTATACAGATCAAGTCTAATCCTCTTATAATATCACATAATTTATAGAAAAGATAAGCTTAGTAATAGAGATAAAGAATACTTTTCTATAACGATCTGTAATAAAAGCAGCAGTCACTGGAAATTAATAATTCACTGTAATTTTTATGGTATCTTTTGCATTTTAAGATCAAGATTAAGGATGGGAATAGATGAAGAAAACAGATAAAGCTAACATATTGTGAATACATTACGAGCAAATACAATTTCACTAACAGACCAGAAAAAAGGTTTCTGAAAGATTAAGCAGTTATAATAATAAAAAGCCTTCAATGTGATTACAGTGGAGGGTACTGAGGGAATTGGTATGGGTATTTATTAAGAGTGTAAGCCTCATTCAAAGCCAAGAACAATAACTATAAAGATAACGATATTAGAGTACACCAGCGAACGATATCAGTTTTTTTTTTTCTAACACTTTAGTTCATCTTTATTTATTTGCAGCATTTAGACTTTGTGTTATTTTAATTGCTAATTGCACCTTTAGGTCATGGAAAAGTTTTGCTACTGATGACTGTTTACCGTCTGCTTTTCTCATTAGGTTTCACAGCTGTCTTACAGCATTCCCTCTTTTATCCATCTCAAAGTAAAAACGCTGGGACGCTATGTTGTGGTTTCGTTCTGCCTAATGAGTATCATTCAGTAAAAATATACAGTGTGGAGGAAGAATTTAATTATTTCATACAGACTGTCACCACCTCTCGTAGAGAAGCATAATGGTGTTATGCCACTGCTCAATCTTCATCCCGTGAATGTTATTCACATCTTCTTTGAGAAGGAGTAGCCTTGATAAAAACAGTTTAACAGATGGCCTCTGGTTATGTGATTTCTTCACAAAGTCTCACAGGCATCACACAACAGATTGTGTTTAACTTTCTCAGAGTAGAACTTTGGCTTATTTACATTATCAGTGAAGAATAATTCTCGTTAATACTCCGTAAGGTCATAGGCAGAGACATATCTTGTGGATAATGACACAGAAGGGCAAAAACACACATATCTTCTCTAAAAGATGTACGCTACAGACAATATTACCCTCTGGTTCTCTATTCAGACAGTAAGTAAGATCAATTTAGCAAATCATGGGTCTTTCTTCATCTGTGAACACTTCTATCCCTGTGGACATTTAGAAAATAAACTCTCTTAAAAACAATTTTCAGACTAGTAGGCCTACTACATTTTTTTTTTATCATGTGAAGCATTTTGTGATGATTTTTTTTTTAATTTTTTTTACATTTTTATAAATGGCTCAAATCTCCTTTGTTTTGCTACTCCTACTTTCATAGGCTGAATTTTAATGTCTATTTGATAAAATAGCTGCTTGACTGAAGATGAAGACACTACTTAAAAATAGCCTACTTTCAACTGATTTTTCTCTATTTTCCATACACTTTAGTGTGTTTAATTTCATCTTAAACATAACTCACTAACAAGTACACTTCCCCGGTAAATAAGTGCATTAACATTTTGAAATACTTGATTGGTCGCAAAATTGTTTGTCTCTGTGGTGGAAATGAAGGTTATTTACATTAGTTCTGAGAAAGGAGCATCTTTCGTTTGCAGGTGCTATTTGGTTCGATATTTTTTTTAAAAAATGCATATCTTAATTTAATTTTTCAATAATATTTTTTGTGCCCAAAAGTATGCAGAAACTTATTTTACCTACCATTCAAAAATTTGAAGTCAGAAAGATTTAAAAGTCTTTCATTTATCAAAGAGTAATCATTCAACATAGATGATAATAAGGGTCAAATAAGGATAATTTGGGTCTAAATATGTAAATACAAATGCATTTGGATAATTTAGATATTTGAAGTGTAGTACTGTTTGAAGTATATATGTGACCATAGACCAGTTTTTTCAAAATTGACATGTATACATCATGAATAAATAAGCTTTCTATTGATGTATGGTTTGTTAGGATAGGAGATTATTTGGCCGAGATACACAACCCATTCTCACTCCAAAGGCGTCAAAAACTATTGAAATCAGTAAAACTGATCTGAAGAGGTGAACAAAAAATCGAAAAGTTTAAAAGCGGTGAGTAAGTGGGTTAAATACAAATGATGAACACCTGTGTCTTTCCAGTGACTGGCATGGAGTGACCAGATAAAAAGGCCGGGAGTGAGCTGGAGAGGAGAGGGAGGCTGACTGCTGCCTGGTGAAGTTGATTGTACATGCTCTGGAGAAGACTTATGAATTTCATTTATACAAATTGTGCCATTTTGAGCACTGGTAGCGCAACGTTTTTTTTGTGTTTATTTTTTGTAAAATAAAAGTCAAAAGTGCAGGCAGCAGCAGTCTATCTGACCCCGCCCTCTTCCTTCCGATCATTGACTTTACTACAGTATTCTTGTCAGTTAATCTGTTTTCCTGATGCAGATAAGACTCCAAAGATCACAGAATTGGAGAAAGGAGGACTGTGTGATGTCCTTTATGGCATCTGTTCTTCTGTCAGAGTTCTTGGTCAAGGCTTTAAAAAGTCCTACAAGCTCAAGTGCATTGTGAAGGAAAAGGTGACAAACCACACAAGCACTGAACTGGCAAATCAAAGTGATTAAGTTCTAAACTAAAAATGAAGTGTATTCAGTATGACTTACAAACTGGTTGAAAATGACCTGTTTATCCATTTTGTAGGTGTCTATGATGGACTTCAGCAATGCAAAGACACTGACTCTTTTTGATGGCCCATGTCAGATTTGTACAGTCACCACATCGGTTATCTGCTCACTAAAGGTCTGTGCCATCCATTCTCTTTCAATTCGGCTTTGGTTTGTATACACTCTCTTGATACACGGCATCTGATGATATTGTCAGGTCGTAGTCCCATTAATCACAAATGACCACCAAATTGAAAGATATTTAATTAATAAAGTCAATTTTAGAGATTTAGATCTCTATCATTTTAGTCCAGAAAAAGCTCAGTATATTGATATGACATACTGTAAACACACTCAGACAGCACAGAGAGACTGTATCTGCCATGTTTCCTCATGTTTATTTAGACTATTAAATTACTTTCCAAAGAGGGAAAAAGTCTTTATTGTTTCACTGTGATCTTTTCTTTTTTTATTTGGTTTAAGTCTTTAAAGTTCATGTGGACGAATGGAAAACCACTGTCTTGTGTCTGCAATGTTGTCCACAAGGTGGCGACAAAAGGCTTCCAAAAACATGTTAGAATCCTTACCTCAGTATAACATTTTTATAATGTTTAATTGGTAATAATTATATATTTAATAGGCACATACATAAGAATTCGATCGAAAACGGTAAAGGCATTTAAATGTTATCTTTCTGTTTTCTGTTCATCAAAATATCCTGGAATTGCTCAAAGATTGTTTTAATGTTGTATACAATAAATTATGTTGTGACTTGAATAGTAATCTTGGGACTCTCTAGTAATTTTCCGAAGGATTGATACTGTGGAAGCCCATTTCTGCCACATACGAAAAAAAAAATCATGCTATGGTAAACCATAATTATGGCAAAAGATGCAATTCTGAGATACTGTACCGAGTTTAAAAAAAAGTCAAAATCATGACACAGGAAGTCTCAAGTATGAGATGAAACCACAAGTCAAAATTTACATTAAAACAATTATGACATAAAAAAATCACAAATAGTCAAATTGAGAGGTAAAAAGTTATAGTTATGACATATGACATGAAATTGACAAAGCGGAAGCTAAGCTAGCGATTACAGATTAAAGGCCTTTATTAACTCCCAGAGCCATGTGGAGCACTTTTTATATTGGATGGATTAATTTTTGGAGGGCTTCAAAATCTTGACCCCCATTCACTGGTTAAAATTTATTTTTCAAAATTCTGTCTTCATTTACTCACCCTCAAACTTGTATGCATTCCTTTCTCTCTTTTTTTGCAGAACACAAAAGAAGATATTATGAAGAATTATATTTATGGTTGGTAACCATATAGTTTCAGTTCTCATTGGCTCAATGTCAGTGGGAACCGAAACTGTTTGGTTACCAAATTTCTTAAATATATATTCTTTTATGTTTCACCAATGAAAGAAAGTCACACAGGTTTTGGAATGCCATGAGGGTGAGTAAATGATTTTCATTTTTGTGTGGACTATCCTTTTAATATCTGTGATTCTAATAAATCTTCATTGACTGTAAGTTTCAAAAAAGTTTAATTGACTGTAAGCCTTTGTGCTTAAACGGAGGGACTTGTATCAAACCAAACATCTGTGCTTGTCCTAGTGGCTTCTATGGTTCACCATGCCAGATAGGTAAACCTTTTTTATTTCATATTTCAATAAAAACATATATTTAGATATTATCAGTTTTGATATAAAGTGATCTTGCCAGTGTGTATTTTGATATATGTGTGTGTGTGTGTGTGTGTGGACACAAATGTAATCAAAGGAATTGAATCTATTGACAATCCTTTCCCTAAAATAACATGTAAATACAATACTTCAAAAAATGTTGATGTAAAAGTGCCATTCCAACAAAACCAGACAAGCAAAAGGGTTAAAGTGAATAAGAAACATCTAAGATAGCAATTATCTACACCAGCACAAAAAAAAAAAAAAAAAAAAAAGCTCAACTTTGACTAAAATGTGACAAAAAAACGCTTTTAAGAACAATTAGTTCTTAAACGGAAGTCCTTTTTATAATAAAAAAAAAAAGAATGGCCTTCCTTCTTTTTGTTAAATGTTTCCTTAACTATATGGTATTCCACAGGTTCCTGCTGAGGTAAATTTATATTTATTATAATATATATTTTATGACACCTGATTCATGTTCCACTTTGTAATGACCTCAGAACATCCCACTAAATATTTGTTTAGTTGTTTTTTAAACGTAAGTTTAGACCTTCATTCTCCCAGAAAAATGACAGGTCTTACAGGTTGGAAAAATCCAAAATATGAATTAATACAACATTTCCATAAACTCCATTTCCATTTCTGAAAGCTGGCATGTTGATGTGAACACCATACTCAAAAAAAAAAAAATCAAGAGTTACTGCTCCGCGAAGAGCTAAATAACCATAAAATGAGCATGATCAAATGGAAATTGCAGCACGCTGTTTACCGTTACAAAACAAATGCACAGGAAAAAATACAATTGTAACTGAGTAGTCAAAGTGGTTTGAGTGTTTGCAGCTCCATGTAAAATATTCAGCTGCTATCATCCCTTTTCCCAAAATGTACTACAGTGCTTCTGTCTATCCAAGCAAAACCTTCAGCGCTGTGCTAAAGAATCGATAATGATGGTGTAGAAAGACATCAGAGCTCTGGCTGAAACTTCCTGATCAATCTTGATGTTGTCACCCTACAGTACAGACTTCATCATCTGCCATTTGTAACACTCCGGACAGGCTTTTGTTTCACGACATGGGAACAAGATGGACTGTGGGTCATACGGAGCGGCGTCACTGTATCACACTCATGTGTCCACGTGAAGATGTGGTGTTTGAGCCACAGTCCACGTACAGGTACTTCTCCAGAGACACCTGCTCAGCGTGGCCAAAGTACAAGACAGTTACAGTCATCCTGGAGAGACGAGAACATAGTATCAATCATTTAATATTCATATTTATTTATTATATAATATTATAATACTTTGGTTAATGCTTATTTTATCTAATAAAGAGCTACCATTCTTTTCAACAACAACAACAAAACACTGAATAACAAAAATATAAATACAGTAACATTTTTCTAAAAAAAAAAAAATGATTTTATGATTTTACATAAACTCTTTCAACAAACAACTAAAATTAAAAATGAATCAGATTTTTCATTAAAGAATACTTACTGCATCATGACAACAATGTTATGCACTTTAATTGACGGCATGGTACAGTAGTCACTGTAAAAACAGATGCACAATCAGTAAGATAAAAGTTTTAGGTCTAATGTAAGACCTGACTGGCAAATACTCACAATATGTAGCTCATCTCATTTGCTATGATCGTGGGAACAGTGAAATCAACCTAAAAACGAAACACTGACATTAATAACAGTTGTTATCTTAGAAATCACACATATGCAGGGCACTTATTTCTTTCTGTTCTCTTAAAGTGTTAAACTGAATGTGATTTTCCTCACCATGTATACAAATTTGAAACAGTAAGGATATGGATTGGTATGGTTGTATTATACACTATTATATTTCATATTTTTATAGAGCACCATACTATAACAAATATTACATGACTAATAATTTTATATTATATTTTAATTATTAATTGTATAATTACTACGAAGTTAAAATTGTGCAGATTTCTTTTGGGTTTATAATGAAAAATATTATTATTGAAATATGTATTAACATACAATTATTATTCATTAATTAATATATTTGAATGAATTAACATGTACCTGACGCATATCCAGGGGGGTGATAGTGGTGACATTGCTGACAACAGACTTTCCGATAACAGTCTTGTAGAACTGCACCTGTGCTGTGATGTTGGCAACGCTAATTGAGTAGTAATTATTGTTGGTGATGTTCAGGGTATTCTGAGAAAGTCAAAAAATACTATTATTAAATACAGTTAATTATATACACGGCAAGAAAAAAACATGACTTTTCCAAAAAGTCCCATCTGATCTCACTATTAAGTCCAATCCCTCCACACAAAAAAATAGAATAATAGATAATATTTGATAATATTGTAATTCTATAGATATTACCGTGATATTTAGATAAATTATCCGCCGGTCTCGGTCGAATGTGACGTAGGCTGACTTCACCCCAACATAAGAAACGTCAATAGTTTGAGGGAACAGGAAGAATACAGCCAAACCAGAAAGTAGCAGACACAGAACGACTGATAAAGACACGTACAATGTCCTGTGATAGTGCAAGAATATCCAGTCAGTTATCAAATATATACTGTAGTATATATCCAATGCTGATTTGAAACGGATATTGAAATTAACTTACGTTCGTCTTGGCTTCAGCCTCTGGTCACTGTATGGTATCAGAGCAACTAGTTGGTTTTCTAGGTCTGTGAGAATGTCCAGGATAGGAAGGAAGTGCACATAATTACATCTTTACAAGTCCAAATAATGATTCATTCAAGCAATTTATTGATGCCACTAAGATTAAGAACAATTTGTTAAGTTGCAGCTATATGTTGATATAACATATATAGTAATGGATGGTAAATGGATGGATGGAAAGATCTGTTCTCACCTCTAGGTATCCTCCCCGTCCCTTGACAAGTAGGACAGGTGATGCTGTCTCTACCTGTGAATTCAACATATGGAAACTGTGACACGTCATGTTTATTGTCCTCAATAGGAGACTCTGTGTTTTTAATAAGATTCTCCTGCTCCTCTTTTTGCTTCGGCAAGGAAAACAGAGACTTCCCCATGGTTTGGCCTGCCTTCAAAGAGAGAAATCATCCGTCAAATTTAGTGAATTACAGTGCAAGTCATGAAAGATCACTCATATCTATATGTTTATGCAGTGGTGAACTTTAAAACATATATCTTCCACGTGACAAAATATGACAGTGCAGGCTGTTTTAAAATGCCATTCTGTCTATAAAATATACGTGATGTTAATGTCTTATGGTGTTATCAAAATATTCTGACTTTCAACAACTAAACAATATATTGTCAGTATCCCTCAACCTGGTAAACCTGCTTAATGTTTAACAGATACGCAAATGATAACAGCCGATGCGAGGACACGAAAATCTCGAGTTGGCGTAATATTTATGCCATAGCAATGCAAAAATAAAATGCGCTTACAGATTTCAGATTAACGCATTTAGATCGATGCATTTAAAGAGCATTATTAATACGCACGCGACGAACATGCATCGTGATGTAAGAGCAAATGGGCCTAAAAACAGGTCAAGCACCATACAAAATGACTCTTATTTTAAGGTTCGATATGAAAATATAGTGGATAGGATAAGAATCAATGTATTTTTACCTTCAACTGAAGGATTCTACCTTCTGTTTATATAAAATTGCGGTTGCTATATTGTTACTCTGTTCCAACACTGTTGTTTAGTGATGTGTCGTTCGTGAACGAATCGTTCTTTTTGAACGAATCTTTTAGGTGAACGAATCGTTCTCGTTCACGCTATCCACTGACTCATATTTCTCGTTCAGTGAAGTTCCTCCCTCCACAGCAGCGCGGCGCTATAAGCAGCGCATGCGCAGCTCGGTGAACCGGGTAACAAGCATTTCATCCTGTCAAAGAATTACTCAACCTCGAGCCAATAGCCTTCGAGTATGAGATGTGACAGAGTATGTGATTTGTTCAATGTAGTGAACGAATACGCCCTTCAATGAACGAGTTTCATATGAGTCTGAACGAGATCTAGAGATCTTATCGTTCGTGAACGAAATGATTGAACTGGTACCCATGTCGTTCGTGAATGAGTTGAATGTGCTGATACATCTCGTTCGTGAATGAAATGACTGAACTGGCACATGTCGTTCGTGCACGAGTTGAATGATACATCTCGTTCGTGAATGAAATGACTGAACTGATGCACACATGTCGTTCGTGAACGAAATGAATGAGAGTAAACCGGGTTAGTCTGCCATTTAGCATGTCAATCTCGCAAAAATGCAAAGCGCAGTTATAGTTACTGTACTGTGCACATACGCTTGTTTTGATATTTAGCAATTCCACGTTTAATCCCCGATTTATGAATGTGAATATATAATATATAAACTGTCGGATCAAACAATTAAAATGCTAATAAGGCAAGAAAACCTTGTGCTTTGTTCATCTGAACAACTTAATTAGACTTTATATATTGAATGCGATTATACACACATTAATAAAGCCAGATCAGTTTTTGTAACAAGTGAATACGTTCGTTGATTTAAGACATAACACAATACACTCTACTTTGCCACCTGCTGGCTTATTTTGTGTAATACGAAGAAATGGTCACTGAACGAATCAGTGAACGATTCTGAACGAATCATTTTGGTGAACGAACTGAAAATGAACGAATCTCTAGAAAGAATCATAATTTCCACCACTACTGTTGTTCTTTCCCCCAGTATTCTAAGAAGCCCCGCCTCCTGCATTAATAAGCGGCAGATGGTACATTGTTGACGTTGTGTGATTGGACGACAGCTACGAGCGATTCTCGTACAAGCCAATCATATTGGATAAGGCGGGATTTGCAACTAAGCCCCGCCCACTGTTTATAGTTACAAATCAAGTCGCAATTGTATGACCCGTGAGTTGTTTGTGCACTCAAAATGAGAAAAATGTTCAACCAACAAGCAGACTTGTGGTTAACACTTCTCAGATTGATTTCCTGATGATAGTTATCATCAGAAAATCCATCAAAAATGTGACAGTATACACACACAAGAGGAAATTTATAATTTTCAAATAGTATATAGCCTACATATAAGTGTAGACCAAAACAACATTTGCTTATATTTGTACTTTACATTTAAAAAGAATTTGTAATGAAAATGTAAAAGTTATCTGATGTTGTAACTGACTTTAGAAAATAAACCTACAATGAGAAATAATCACCATAGTGTTCCTATGTTTTTGATTTATTGATTTTATAGAATTACAAATACATCCAGATGGGTAGACTACTTTAGGATAATAATATATAATAATAAATAATAATAATAATAATAATAATAATAATAATAATAATAATAATACAAACTCAAAGGTTATAAACAAAGTTTAAAAACATTCAAATTTACAGCGTTCTTATTCTTCATATATATATATATATATATATATATATATATATATATATATATATGTTTATCATGTTTATCATGGCCACATGGCGAATGAACTCATCTGTGTTTTACTAACAAAATAACTTTAGTAGTGCACCGAGAAATTGTTAAATTTGATTCGATAATCTAACTAGGTTACTTTGATAAGACATGAGAAGTGTTAATGCAGTTCTAGGTTCAATCCCAAAATTGTAATCTTGGCGATCATTAACTCGGCCTTCAGAGACTGGCAGTGGAATAAATAATTTCACTCACCAAAGGTGAGTTACAGGGCGTTGTTATATTAACCCTTTTGGGTTATTCTCGTCAAACCGGATATGCAGTCACAGAATACTGTTCCACAATATCGTATATTATTGTCCAGGTACCAAAAGAAATGTATAAAAGTCCGCATTTTTAAATACGCAAACTATTGTTGTCTTTTGGACCCCTATGATTTTACGCGTATTTTTCTTCCAGTGGCCGCCGAGCTCACCTGAGTCTCGAGTTTCGGGTGACGTTCATTCCTTCCTCACTACAAAAGGATACGGAGGGCACACCTACCTGACAAAATACAGCCGCTGTGTCCACACTTATTCGGATTTCTTTACCTTTTTTTTTTTGAGGAACTTAAAGTTAGATGTTTTTAAAGCTCATATGTTTTGAAAGATTTTGAGTAAATATGTCGCAGGATAAAGTCTTCTTTACCCTCCTCTTGTTCACAGGTGGGGCGTTTATGCTAATGCTATGCGTTCACTTCTTTGTCAGTTATTGTATGTGTATAGAAAAGTGTCAATAGATGATCAGATTTTATTTTATTACAGCGCTGGAATTCAATGAGGCCACATTAACCTATCAGTTGATATAGGTTTTGTCTATTTTTTTTTTTAATTGACTGGCCAGGTCTATTAAATCATTAATACATTTTGTATTTACATCTACTGTAGCAGTACTTCTGTATAGATAACAACCATAACCCTCAGAGAGTCGTGTATGTAAATATATATTTTCCCTAGAGAGCCTTTTTAATTAATCAAAAGTGTATAAAAATACAGTTCAAATGAATATATAAATATGTTCCTTCCAAAATGATGATACTTTTCAGATTTGAGCAGCTTTTGTTTATAATTTGAACTCTTATTCAGTTAAAAATATTAATCAAGATATTATGCTTTGATTCTAGTCTGTTAGAGCAAATAAATACAGACTCTCTCCTGACTTTGACAGCTAGTATGTTGATTTAAACCGCTATTATAATGACTTTTTAGTGATTGGTTTTTGTGTTTTTTAAAGGAAGTTTTCAAGGGAACCCGCTTGCTTCCTGAGCTTTCAAAACACTTCTAAGCCCAACTGAAAGCTCAATAGAAGTTAGTTTATTATTTGAATAGACTAAATATAAATTTGACATCTTCACAGGCACAATCAATTTTCATGTGGTTCACCTGGTTTATTATAATCTGTTCCATTGTGTATAAGAATATTCTTAACAGAAAGTCTTAAGAGCCTTTTAATGTCATTTGACATGGTTTGAGTCTTTGTTATATATGAAAGGACTTTTTGTCCAGTCTGGATGTTATTCGATCTCCACTGTATTCTTAATTCCTGTCTAGGTTCATGGAAATGTCGTAAATCTCCCTGTGTTTCATTTATTTGTATATGCTGTTATGTTCAAATGTGTTTCCTCTCCTACAGGCTGCACCACAGCAGTCAACGTGGTCTGCCCTTACCCACGTTACGTGGTCATATTATTCCAGCCGGTCACACTCCGCTGTGATTTCTCTACCACGAGTCAAAGCCAACCAGTGATCAGCTGGAAATATAAGTCCCACTGCAGAGACCCGATACAAGCTGCATTAAACCCCGGTAGTGTTGACAATGCCATCGCTCAGTCCGACCCAAACTACGACCCCAGCAGAGAGTGTTCAGACAGTACCAGGACCGTTCACATAGTAGCTTCAAAACAAATGGAGGTCACACTTGGGAGCGCGTACCAGGGCCGTCAGATCAGCATCACAAATAGTAAGTTGACTTTAGATTGTGAAAGTATTTTGTGTCCGTTTTTTTTTTTATTATTATTTAATGTACATTATTAATTTATTACATTTTAATTTAATTTCTTTATTTTATATATTATTATAATTTTTAATGTTATTATTTATAAAACTGTATTTATATATTAGTTGTTTTTTTTATCTTCATTACCACCACACCTGTGTAAATGTGCCTGGTTTAGCCTGGCTAAATTCTATTTGCCATGAAACTTGCAAAGATTGCAAATATGTACATTGTATTTTATTTATTTTGTAAATTTATAGATGCAGACCTTAACATTGCTCAGACTGCGTGGGGTGACAGTGGAGTGTACGTCTGTAGTGTTGTTTCATCCCAGGACCTTTCAGGGAATGGCGAGTGTTATACAGAACTCATTGTGCTTGGTAGGTGTTTACCTTCTCACTAGGGATGCATCAATCTGGTACTCAGTATCGGTATCTGCTCCGATACTCGCATTTTCAGCTGGATCAGGTAATCAGTCTGATTAGACCGATCCGAAACTGATATTGTGCGTATACTATTCTGTGTAATTTTTGAGCCCCACAAAAGGAACAAAAACATGATAAAGCACCTAAATGCTAATCTTTCCATTGATGTATGGTTTGCTATGAAAGGACAATATTTGGACTAGATATAACTATTTTAAAATCTGGAATCTGAGGGTGCAAAAAAAATCAAAATATTGAGAAAATCACATTTAAAGTTGTCTAAATGAAGTTCTTAGCAATGCATATTAATTATCAAAAATGAAGTTTCAATATATTTACATTTGGTAATGTACTAATTATCTTCAGGGACATTGATATTTTCTTAATATCCTAATGATATTTGGCATGAAAAAAAAATCTATAATTTTGACCCATTCTATGTATTTTTGGCTATTGCTACAAATATACCCCAGCGACTTAAGACTGGTTTTGTGGTCCAGGGTCACACATATTTTTTCATTTGTTATTTTTCATTAAAATGAAGTTGTCTATATGTAGTATGTTGTGTTTAACACACAAAAGAGTGACGATCAGGTCAACACACAGAAGTATAGAAATTCTACACTGATTTAAAAAAAAAACAAAAAAACAACTGTGACTGTGTTGGTATCGGATTGAATCGTTATCGGCAGATACTCAGAATTTTCCGGATCAGATCGATTCTGAAAAAAATGGTATCCTTGCATCCCTACTTTCCACAGACAAACTCACACTGACAGACACCAAATATTTCAATGTGTGGTTTCATCACACACACAAGCACTTGGTCACTAATTCAGATTTTGTAGTATCTGATGGATTTTAGCGTATGTGAGGAATTAGGGCTGTGTTTAATTGGAAATTGTTGATGATTTAAAAAAAGTTGTTTGTTTTTTTTATTGTTTGTGATGTTTTGTATTATTTAATTATAATATATTATATATTTTTTTTATTCTACCTGGAAAATCAACTGTTTGCTTGTGAAGGATTCAAGTCCATTTCTGTCTTGTCATAGAAAGCAATAATATATTGATTAATGCTAATATTAATAATATAGTAGCAGTAAAAGTAGTAAAATAATGTTAACTTAAAGACCAGTTTTTTCTCTCTTTTTGGGCTGATACTGTATGGCCTTTTTCAGTAATTATGGCTTTGTTTTTTTTTCACAGAGAGAAAGTCAAATACTACAGACCTGCTGCCTGGCATCAATTTACTGGTCATGGAAGGTAGAATAAGTGCTTCTCTCTAGAGGTCTGGTTAAGTTTTTAACAAAGTCTCTTATGCTCATCAAGGCTGCATTTATTTGATAAAAAAAAAAACAGTAATAATAAAATAAAATTTTAATTTCTTAAAAAAAAAAAAATTACTGGCCACAAACTTTTTAACTGTGGTGTATATTGTTAGAAAAGATTTTTATTTTATTTAAAATAAAATAAAAATCTAACAATATACACCACAGTTAAAAATAATTAATAAATAATTAATAAATAAATGCTCTTCTTTTGTTTTTTTTTCATCAAACATTCCTGAAAGAAAGTATCACATGTTCCAAAAAAATATGAAGCAGCCCAACAGTTTCCAGCACTGATAATAAATCAGGATATTAGAATGATTTCTGAAGATCATGAGATACTGAAGACTGGAATAATGATGCTGAAAATTCAGCTTTGCATCACAGGAATGAATTCGATTTTAATGTATACTAAAATTGAAAAACGCTATATTACATCATGATAATATTTCACAATATAAATTTTTTTTCTGTATTTTTGATCAAATAAATGCAGCCTTAATAAGCATAAGAAACTATTTTAAAACATTTAAATTCATTCTGATCCTAAACTTTTGCCTGGAAGTGTGTGTGTGTGTGTGTGTGTGTGTGTGTGTGAATATATATATATATTTTTTTTCATAAACAAGGTTTTAATGGGATGGAAGAACAGTATGTTCAAAATGTTGTGTAATTGTGTCCCTTAAAGAGATAGTTCACAAAATAATGAAATTTACCCCATGATTTTAAGGTCTATTTGACTTTCTTCTTTAAGATAAATATAGTCAGAGTTATATTAAATAATGTCCAGGCTAATCCATGCTTTATAATGGGAGTGGATGGAAGCCCAAAATTTTAAATCCAAAAAATTGCACCCATCCATTATAAAAGAAGTCCACACAGCTGCAGGGGGTTAATAAAGGCCTTCTGAAGCAACGTGATGTGTTTGTGTAAGAAAAATATCCATATTTACAACTTTATATATAGCTTAATCTCTAGCTTCCGCTAAATGTTGTACATTCGTTCACGAGAGAGTGGTGTCCAGCGGATGACATAGGATGAGAAAACACGGTGACTAATGCAGAAATGACAAACATGGAAGTGCAGAGAAGAAAGCAAAACAAAACACCGGTCATGATTTAGTAGTACAAAACGAGGATTTGTAAGGAAAAATGTTAAGCCAAGAGGACACTTGTTTTCACCGGACCTTATGCTACGCCTACGTCCTACATTATCCACAGGACGCCACTCTCTCCTGAACGCATGTACAACTTTAGCGGAAGCTAACGATTACAGTTTCAAATTTCTATATTTTTCTTACACGTACACATCGCAGAGCCATGTGGACTTCTTTTATAATGGATGGCTGCCATTTTTTTTTACTTTTGAGCTATCATCCACTCCCATTATAAAACACTGATTAGCTTCCAGCAGCACTGAAAATGAGATTTTACAACATATTGAATGAAATGTACTTCTGTCACCTACAGCCTTGTTTTTATTTGTGTCAAATTAAGTATGTTGTGTACACCGAATGAGATCAGGTGCTAATTGTTAAGCATCTTATTTGAATGCTTGATTCCTATTGGCAGCATTCTGTGGTTAAATATCTTAGCATAATGCCTGAGACAACAGTTTCATGTCTAGTTTCATATCTCTATCATCACTCCACAACCTCCTACTTCTCACATAATAAACCAATTTCTGCTCAAAACAATATTAAAGATCCATTTATTTATTTATTTTGCACGCAGTCGTTAAAAAGAAGGGCAATTTGCAGTTAGCCAACTGACTATTTATTATTGCATACTTGGCTAGATTTGCATAATCCTATAATTTGGTTGAGATTTTTATGGATATTCTAACTGAACAAATTGGAGAAGTATTGGATTTTATTTTAATGGTTTGCTTCCTCCATCAAGATTGTGGAATAGATTCTAAGATCTGCGTTTGCACATGATTCATGCTGTGTCTGTGTATGTAGGATGTTGTTGTGGTGCATGCTGGAATCGAGCCCTGGCAGAGTGTTGTGAGGCAAAACCTGTTCGGCTGGTTTTTCTTTATGTGTGTCATATACTTTTTTTTTTCCTTTTTCTTTTTTTAATTTTTGATTGCAGAACTGACAGACATGTGCACACATTTAGATGAATGCACACATCTCATGACATTTAACATCAGGGATGGGAGAAAAGTACTAAAATAAGCTATGAAACCGAAATAAAATCTCATGAAACAGAAATTAAGCCAGTATTGCATTTACACTTTTTTATTTTTAGTATTTTCTGTTTAATGCCTTCATTTCTTGTTTAGTATCTGATGCAAGAGATTTGACTCTTTCCTCCAAATGTTTATTTATTTTTTCCTCTTCTCGTTCTCTAGACTGGTTGTTAGTGGTATTGGTGGTCCTGGGATTCCTCCTGTTGTTGCTCCTGATTGGTATCTGCTGGTGTCAGTGTTGCCCTCACACCTGCTGCTGTTATGTTAGCTGCCCCTGCTGCTCGGAGCGCTGCTGCTGTCCCCGCGCATGTGAGTCCACACCACTTTCACTTCCACTTCCCCTTTAGCCAGAAATGCCCTGTTTAGGAAGATCAAACTAAATGAAACGGCAATAAAAATAGGGGTGCACGATATATATTGGCTGATGATTAATGCGCATCAGTGTTATTTTCATGTTATTTATATTCTATTTTATTCTTTATTTTTCAGTTTAAATTTTAGTTAAATATTTAGTAATTTTGCTATTTTCTTCTGTCATTTTTATTAGTTTTTTTTTACTATTATGATTATTTTAAGGTTTATTTTAGTTTTTGCTTTAGTTCAGTTTTAGTTTTTATTTCCAGTTTGTAGTAAACTTTCTCATTTTTGTTTAGTTTGTTTCTCATCTAATATTTATATTTTATTTTATTTCAGCTTTAACAAAACTTTTCAATAGTTTTTTTTTTATAGTTAACGATAACTCTGAACGTGGTAAAATGTTTTCCAGAAAAGTTTAGCAAAATTCTTTTTTGTGTGAATTGTTTTTATTAGGGCTTTTAGTTGATTAACAATGTATAATCTACAGTAATTAATTACATGATAAAATGAATTAATAAAATGAATTGTAAAAAGAAATGCATGTATGAATATTTGCAAAGAAAAGCCTCCATATGTTAACATGAATTTAATTTGGCATTGTTGCTTTAAATTATTAATTGTGCTAAA
Source organism: Carassius auratus (assembly GCF_003368295.1). Lineage (NCBI taxonomy): Eukaryota > Metazoa > Chordata > Actinopteri > Cypriniformes > Cyprinidae > Carassius > Carassius auratus. The sequence goes on along the minus strand of NC_039282.1, from coordinate 14,487,900 downwards.
TTATCATGTTAAATTAACTTCTTCCCAGTGTATGAGGCTGGTAAAATGTCAAAGTCTGGCATCCCCAGTCAGTATGCACACACCGTCTATGCCCAAAGCATGCATGGCCAGCCAACTTATGGAGTTGGTGGAGCTGCGCCGGGCGTACCCATGCTCCCTATGCAGGTGGGTGTTGCTGGTCCTCCCTTCAATGGCTATGGCAAAGACTTTGACAGAGCCAACTCAGGTAGACTCATCCTCTATTTTCCTTAAAAAAAACTGCAGTTTGACAACACTCTTTACTTCAATAAGTGTAATTGTTTGATCATTTGTTTGTCCTGCTCCAATCTCAAACGCCACTCCTGCAACACCACAATGGTGCAGGAAGTAAGTGAGAGATCTTCACTACGTCACTATATCGATCCATCTATAACATTTTAAGTGACTTCATCCCTTTGAAGCCTTCTGATTCACAGCTAATGTTGGTGTTGTTTTTCAGACCGTAGTGGATACCATGTTCAGGCCGACCAAGATGGAAACCCAACTCAGGTGCTTTACTGTATGGAGCAAGATCTGGCCAACCTCGACCCCAGTCGCCCAGTGAACACTCCAGGCAGATACAGTCATCGTGAGTTCTGGAGATGGGCACTATCTTTTATTCCAAGGGTTATAACAAAGTGTTGGCTTGTGTAGAACATGTTCCTGGATCAAGATTCTTTACTATTTCCTGAACATTTAAATCAACATGTCCTTCCTGTGTGTTAAAGTCCACAGCCAATCTAAAGGAAACAAACTCTGTTTAAACTTTGTTTCCTGTAGATTATCTGTTTTTCCAAGGTTGGGGGATGATTTGTAGGTGTTCAGTATATTACAACCTTTTTAATCTTTTGGTATTATTCTGTTTTTCCCATCTATCCAGCAGTGGATGGTATGAGTAATGTGAGCTCTCGGCACATCCGACGGGATGAGCCCAGACGGGGACCTGACTATCGAGGACATGAATACGCCACGGAAAATTTGGACGATAACAGCCACAATTACGGAGACAGAGATGACTATGCGCCAGCATGCCGAGATCGCAGAAGTGGGTAAGTGACTGAATCGTTTCGAAATCATGCTAAATGAATGCATTAACTTGACAGTCCTTCTTGATCCATGACTTTTCTCTGTCCAGATCGGATGAGGAGTGGAGCAGCAGTGGACGAGGATACGACCGTGTCTTTGATGATCATCGGCGCCGTGATTACTCTCATGATGCTCGTCCTCAGCGTAGAGACTCATCCCATGGGGCCGGTTTTCAGGGCCGGCGTAGCCATAATCGTGATGACCTGATGGATCTGGAGCATGATCGTGGTCGTGGAGGCCGGGATGCATACGATGGCAGTCTTCTGAGGGAAGCCATGGAAAAAAAGAAGCTGGGCGAGCAGCAGAGAGGCCGCAGCCGTGAGCGGCTTGATAGTGAGACCGACCGTTCTGACCGCTACAGCGGGCCACACGGTGGACCACCACCTCTGCCGCTCATCCCACCCTCCGGAGACCCTAATCGTCATGGAAACCATAGCAACTCCACACCTCCTCCCCCTCCCTACACTGAGGACAGTGACAGTTTGCCATCGTCCAAGAAGAGCAAATTAAAAAAGGTAAGAGCCAGATTCAAAAGAGCCTATTAAAACATATGTATTGTTTATTTCATTATTATACTTTAGGTTGTTGTTGTTTTGACAATGAATTTCCAAACTGAAAACGCCTTTTGAAGATCCAGCTAAAACCGGGTGGCTTTGCTGGTGTTGTTAATGTTTACTAATACTAAACCTATTAAAAATAGTTTTTGTTTATGAAAATTATAAATAAATGCTAATTCAAAATGTTAATAAATATTATAATAGTATATAAATAATACTTAACTGGTTTATTAGTACCTGGCTGAGTTTAACTTTTATTTAAATTCATATTAAACTATAGCTCAGTTGATCATTGTTGTGCGATAATCATGTTATGTAATGTGTTTCAGAATAGTACAGAATGTGAAGTATTCTATATGTAAACAATATGCAAGCAAATAACATATTGTGTATATATAAGTAAATGCGAGTAAGAATGATGCAGAATAGCAAAATATTCAAAAAGCAGGGTGAAGCAGTGATACTAGAAAGAAATAAGTATGCAGAATGACAAGAGGGTTATTCACAGCTGAATGGCAAGAACCTGAATGTTTAGTTAGCTAGTTATGTGCCTAGGTTCAGAGTTAAGCAAGACCGGAGTCAAAGGCACTGCCGAAAAAAAAAAAAAAAAAAAAAACTGGGACATGCTGTCATGATTAAAACAAGCTTCCTTCTTTAGGTGAAACATTCAAAAGATTTATGAAAATATAAATTTTCTGGTCACTGCACTTCCATTGCAAATTCTTTGTCAGTGTTAAGTTAAGCTGAGCAGATAATGATACAGTGCTTTAATGTTCCGTCATTTTATATATTTATACTAATACAAAGTTCTGCTGTGTTTTCTTTGTCCAGAATGGAGCTGTGAGCAGGGAGAGTATGGTGGTGTGACGCTCCGGTGGAAATGACGTGTGTGTGTGTAAGTGTGTGTGTTTCCTCTGCCATTTCATACCACTTACATGTGTGTATTTGTTTGGCTTGAATGCTGAGAGGATTTTTGGTCCATATTTAGATGTCTTGAATTTTTATGGGATATTTGAATGTAAAAATGGCTAATTTATTAATATGTAATGGCAACTGATGTATTTATGGTTTTAATAGTTTGGTTCCTCCCATTAATTGTTTTCTTCTTTGTTTCACTATAATCTCACATTTCATACAGTGGTTCATAATTTTTCTATTTTTGTACAGTCATGTAATGTAAATTTTCAATAAAACGTTTCTATTGTATTTAGGTTTGTTGTCTTGTTAGGGATCAAAGTGACATACTTTAACATTGTTTGGTGTTTCTGGATTGTGACCACTAGATGGCAATTTACTATCCATGTACAATAATGTCAGGAAATGCCATACTGATTCCATATGCACATGAAAGCATTTTTTTTATTTATTCATTATCACTGAGCCAAGGTATTTATTTCTATGTTTACAATATGAATATGCATTCAAATGTAACTTGTTCTTAAGTTAAAGTTCTTGTTTTTAGCTGCCAGTTTAGATGTCATTTGTGCTGTACATTGCTTTCTCTACAGACTAGAAGCCTAATTAGTTTTTTACACATTTTAACACACGTATATAAAAGAGTGCTTTCTTTTAGGTGTTAGCACATCTAGTCTGTTATCTTGGTGCTGCCTGGTGGGTTTAACATAAAAAAAGCATCTTTTCTAACCCAGATGGAGAAGGACCAACAACTGCCTCGGTCTCAGAGTGAAACGTACTTTCTGAAATCCAACGTTGGTGGCCTGCCAAGATCACAGCAGAGAGGTAGCCATCGAAGCTTTCATCCATCTGGTGTCTTAAAGCAGCCATTCCTTCAGATAGACAGCCAGTTAGGTGAGAGCTACTTAAGAAACAGCATCAGCTAAAGGGCAGCTGACCCCCACGGTTCAGACAGCTGTTTAAAAGCAGATCTGTTTGTACTTACGTGGTCTTGTTAAAGCATCCGAGTAATTAACATTTGTTAATTGTTTAATAGTTTTCTCTAACAATTACATTGCATGGTTGAGTGTAACACCACATGAGAAGCATATTCAAACCAACATGGGCTTGAGGTATGTGAATAATTTTGCAAAACAGGGCAGAATAAATCATAAAATGATCATTTTCCAGTTTCTCTTTGAAATACAGTAACATTTGTAGTGATTCAGTTTGCTGCAGTGGTGTTTTTCTGTTTGTTAAATCGAGTCATTACTAATCAGGGTGCTAATGTGAAACAACAATAACAATCATGTGTCAGCGGCACATGGCACCAGATAGAGAGAGGGGTGGCAGAGAGAAAGACAGAGAGAGAGAGAGAGAGAGAGAGAGAGGCAGGCTGGGAGGGTTTGAGATTCAATAGGAAAAGAAACTGGCATTGCTCTTGAGTTATCTGCATTCTGTCTGCTTGTTTACACACAAGAACATCTGATAAGGTAAGTCTGATATTTTTAAGCCAGCATCCATAAATGACATGACAAGCACATATATGTGAGGTCAAGAAATGTTAGAATTATTTGGCATTATTTGGCATGTTGTGATTTATAGTGAGAATTACATTACATTACTTTTTTTTTTTTTTTTTTTTTTTTTTTTACTATCATTTTATTTTTGACATATTTTACGGCTTTATTTAATATTTAACATTTTATGTTATTTAACAATATTTTATTATCAGATATTAGAACAACTATTTTAATATCTTTTATTTATTGTATTTACATATTGGAAGGCTGTGTGCAACTACTTTATAGACAGAAGTGCTAAACACCTATTATTTATGACTTTGTTATTGTTAAACTTTACTAAATCAGCCTTTTTCCCCAAACACAAGAGCTGCTCAGTTGTTTGCATTACAGTACTGAATATCAGAGAATGTGATGTAATGGCACTGTGGTTCAGAGAAAGAATGATGTTTATTCTCAAAATAATTATGTTTCCAAACCAGGGAAATGCATTGAGATCTAATGTTTTGGTCATACAAAATGTTTTAGTCAAGGCCTAAAAGGATTTAACCTCTTAAGTAGGATAATGTTTGCCTGTTTCTCTCTTGGCTACCTGCCAGTGAATCAAACCCTGCTCTGGATGAATGTCCAGTAGTTTTTGAGATGTGAAGTGTGTTGTCATCTGGCATTTGCACTTTTCCAAGTGCACAATATTAATTGTATGACGCATGACTCTCAGTGCCAGCTGCCTCATTCGCAATTCCTATTATTGTGTTTGTGGACTGTAGATCAGTTTAGTTGTTACAATTAATGAAGTAGTATTTCATGCTTTGTAAAAGTATTTGTGCATTCAACCCACACTTAATCATGTGCCAATGTCATTATAGTGGATTGTAGTAGATTTCAAACCAAATGGTGTTTCTTTTTTAAGAAAACAGCATAAAACACATTTAGCAAAACAATTATAAGTTTGTTAGGGTTTTAAAAGATCATTAAAAAAATCTAACTTTTTTTAAATTAAGTACTCTTTGTGGTACTTGTTCATGATTAATATGTTTCTTTACACCTGTGGTTACTCTGCTTATAGAATTTCTCAGAGCCATTGAAAATTGGACATTTTGGCTAAAAAAAATAAAAATTATTTGCAGATGCCATTTGGATTGATATTTATTATCTCATCCAATGACATCTTTAAGTGTCCAAAAACATTTTAAGGTCACTAGGCTTATCCTTAATGAGAATTGTAAAAAATATATGGAATAATGGTGTAAAATGCATCTTGTTTCTATTGATTTTAGGCCAGTCATGGTTGTTAGCACACTGTGTTCTTGTATAAAGTTTTACAAACTAGCTTTGAAGCAGTCAAGATTATTGTAATCTGGCAGTTGCTCAACTGAATATCTAGTCACTATTTCCTTTGATTTGAGTAAAAATATTCCATTGAAACAGGCATAGTTTATAGTAGAGTAATAAGTGTATCATTCGTTCTTTCGTTTTTCTAATTGAAACTTGACTTGTTTTTTTAAATCTGTTTCTAAAACCAAAATGAAAAAACAGATAACGCTTCATTTTCTGATTTCCTATTTTGTGCTTATATCAAAAATCTATAAAACGTTTCACTTTGGTGTTTTCTTCTGATGCCAGTCGGATGGGTCATCCTTGAATGATTTATTTCATTTTGAACGAATCTTTAATGTGACTCGGGAAGAACGAGTCGTCTTGGGGAGTGATTCGTCCAGTCGCGCATACGCAAAATTCTATAGGTTCTCCACTGGAATTAGTCTAGTTCACCTGTTTTAGTCAGTCTGAGCCGGAAAGAGAATTGATTAGTTCATCTCATGAGTCTTTCAGGTTCTCGAGTCATTCCTTAATCACGTGACAGACCCATAAGCGTAACCAATGCAGTCTGAGCCAGAAAGAGAATTGATTGTTCTTTCTTTATTATTTTATTAATGCCAAGATAGCAAAGATAAATGTGCAGAGAATGTCAATACCTCATACAAAGAAGTGGCATTACATGCAAAAAAACATTTACAACCAAAGGATTTTGATAAGTGAATTTACTGTGGTGAAATTTAGCAAGAAGTCAGAATAGGTTATTAATAAAATATTCATTAATTTTGTCTTTTTGAATATTAAAGAAGCCAAACAGTACATCCTTAAAAAGCAGAGAGAAACCCTGTAGCACACTGCGATGGATAATATTGGAGAATTCAATCCAAAATTGCTGTGTGAGGACAATCCCAAACGATATGTATATCAGTTTCATTAGTGTCACCACAAAAAGAAAGGCTTGTCTGATTTAAACCTTTTCAAAGACACTTTAGCTGGGTAAAATCTGTGTAACAATTTGAATGAGATGTCTCTAACCTTGTTAGTTATTATATATTCACATTTTTCCAATCAATATGATCAACCACATTCCTCCAATAAGACACCATATATAGTGTTGTTACAAGCTCCTTTTGAAGGATGTGACAAAAAGCAGTTTTCCTCCTGGGATTTCATATGGGTCTAAAGATTAAGTGCTGGATGATCTAATGAGACCCTTAAAAGCATAAACAGCTCCTTTAGGAATAGCTTCCATGACAACGGAGAATTCTTTGGGAGTTACTGGAAAATTACATTCACATAAGGTTTCTTTGTGATTTAAAATAAGACCTTCCGAGTTAACTGGGAAACCAAAAAAAAAATAAAATAATAATAATTCTCAAATCAGTTATTAAAGAACAAAGCGTTTACATAGAAAACCAAAATAACAGTAGTGAAGCAGAAAGGAAACTTTTATATGAATCTAAAATGCATTATATATGTATGTGTGAGTTTACAGATCTTAAACCCACATGAGTCAGGCTTTTCACCATTACTGCTGCATCTATGATCACACTGCTCCAGTCACACACACACACACACACACACTGACCCACAGTAGGCCTCTGGTTCGAGCCATGAGGTCAGCGTGCCTGGAGGCCTGAGCTCTTGCCCTGCTGTAGATATGGGGTGAGGGCACTTAGTGCTGGGAAGGAAAAAAAAGGATCCATTGTCCTCCTATAGTCTTTGGGGAGACAGACAATATAGATGGCTATGACACTATAGAATGGCCCCATTAATAATATTAAATATATATTAGCTTTGCTTGACATTAACATATATATATTTCTTTAATGAAATTTGTAGGCAATTAGCAGACCCCCTTTTGAAGACCAATTTCCTGGCTTAAGAATGTTGCTTGCTTAAATTTATTTTGTAGTAACGTCATTGTGCGTTGTGTTTATATCAGCCCCAAAATGAAAATTCTGTCATCATTTATTCAGTCATGTCATTCCAAACTTGTATGACTTTTGATATGACTTTATAAATATGTTAATGTTGGTAACCAAAAAGTGTTGGGTCCCATTGACTTCAACAGTATTTTTTGTCCCAACTGTTCAGATACCGACATGCTTCAAAATATCTTTTTGTGTACCACAGAAAAAAAGAGATGTATACAGATTTGAAACATCATGAGGATGAGTAAATTATGCCAGAGTGTTTATTTTTGGGTGAGCTCTTCCTTTAATCTCAAGTATTTTTACAATCACATCCTCGTGTATGTTTGACATATTAATTATGACTGTAACGCTCACAAGAGAAAGGCAGTGAAATGGAAGGTGTGAATGGGTGATTGTGATTTTTAAGACAATTAGCTGTGCGCATCAACTTCCCTGTGTTGTGCGGTGTCAGGCTCCAGCCTGGCCGTTCTGTTCTCTCCCCGGGACGGCCTAAACAATAGCCACTATGCACAGAAGCACAAGGGGCAGGAGTGTCTGTGTGTGTGTGGTGTTTGTTGAAGCTCTGGAGCATTTAAGTCTATACTGATTGACTTATTTCTCTGGTGCAGAGTGTTGTAACTGGAATAACTGGAACAGGGTGTTTTCATCAAGACGGCTGGACACAGTGCTGTTTAATGGCAACTCAACATGCTTAAACATATTTTAGTTCATGATTAGAAGCACCTCAGTTGAGTTTCTGTCATGTTAGATTTTACTTCAGTCCCTTTTGGTGATGATATTTTTGGTGATGTACTCTGGTTAGTTCTGTGGCCACACATTCCTAAAAAACCAAAGTGCCTGTTAGAATCAAAAACATAATAATCTTAAGAAATACCATCTATGCACTGGTGCTTTAAAGAACTTAGATATGGTGCTATGTTGATTAGAAGAACTTAAATGTCCAAGGAACTATCTTTAAATGTTCTACAGAGGTTCTCCAAAGGCCTCACTGCTTATCAAGAGCCATTTTTGCTTTAAAGGGTTACTTACTTTGGAGATGGGATGTTTTTGATTTTACATTTAAAAGTTATTTTAAAGGCTTTAAGGTACATAAGATGTATTAAATGTTCTTCAGATCAACATATTGATTTCTGTTTTCTAAAAAGACCTTTTCTTTTTCTTAGTGTGAAGAACGTTTGAACAATCTGAAGAACCTTTTTCCACTATAAAGAACCTTATGTGCTATGGAAATGTTTCATGGATGTTAAAGGTTCTTTATTTTTATAGTTCTTTGATTAACAGAGACTTTCCATCACAGGAACACTCTCCAAGCAGCTCTCTAATGTAAATGCTTGCATTCCTCTCATAATATCCAGTGTAAATGATGCATTGTGTGTGGGGGCATCTTCATTCTCGGTTGCATTGACCTTGGCTGTGCTGCCACATCCATGTGCTTTCGGCCAGGAGGAACAGTGCACTGCATTGTGGGTTGAGCAGAGTGGGTGTCCGTTTATGAATGGCCTGAGTGGATGAAACAATGCTCCCTGCTCTGAGCCTTTGACATTTTCACATAGAATGGAGGAGTTGAAAGGATGAGAGAAACGAGCCCACCTCCTCTTCCTTCTCCCCCCGTCCAGCCTGCCCCGCCTGGAGCATGGTACAGAAGGTAGCAAGAGAGGCCTCCATCCCATCCGTATGTGTGCGTGTCATTGTGAGCGCCTGTCATGCCACGGTTTCTATCTGCTGATTAATTCTTGTTTTGAGCTGAGAAGCTCCGGAACCTTTTGACTGGTGAGTCTTATTGCATTTTAGATCATTTCAGGTGATTTTAATTCCTTTTTCTATTATTCTCAAGTATGGTTTTTAGGGGGGTATTTCAAATGTTTTGCTGCACAGAAGTTTATAAGAGTATATTGGATATATGACGAAACTAGAGATCATAGTATATCAACTAGTAAATCGAGGCTGATCATGGCTGTATGTGAATTTCATGCTGTTGTTGTCAGCAAATGAGTTGTATTCTTAATAACATAAAAAATTTGATGCAAAGACAGAGTTGTTCAGGTACAGAAGGAGAGGGAATAATAGTTCAGTTATGCATGCTTACATGTGTCATGCTGTGCCCGTGTCAACATTTTCCTGCCAAACACTCGATCATGTAGTAGGGCTTCATTACATCCCACTTTAGGTTAGCAGCAGAGTGGCGTGAAGTTGGATTTATTCCGAATTACTCATAAACATACTTTGCCATAGAACAACAGCTTTTGTTGTGAAGAATCTAAGGATCGTCAAATGCAAGCTGTGTGTGTGTTTTGCTTCAAGAGAGCAACCACACATTTGTGTTGTGTTTTACTTCCTTCATTTTTGATTCATTTATTCTTCCTTAATTTATAATTTTTTTATATATTATTTTTCCATTGGTGTGTAGTCTTATGATGTGTGGTTTCAAGAGATATTTGTCTTCACGAGCAAGAGATAAGAGAATATCTCCATTTCGAGATTTTTAACATCACTGGATGTTGGCGTGAAGCAGTGATTTTCCGTTGCTATTGTTATATCACTATAATAACACTTCCTGGATTTGTGCTGGTCAGACAAAAGACCCATGAAAATAATGGTTATGAAATAATGAGCATGTAAAGAAGTTCAAAATGCTCTCACAGCCATTGTCTGCAAAAAATAAAAATTATCAAAAATGATTAAAAAAATTAGGAGTAACTTCAGTGGATTAGCATGGATTTTCCCCAAAGAGTGTGGGACGGCCTAGCCTACTAAATTGGATCTGGGCCTCTGTCTTCACAGTCTGAAACATGGACAGGAAGCTGCTATGTAGTGAAGGTAGACCACTGAGACTGCCATCTGCCCCTATGCCTGTGGAATATTTATCTATAAGGCACAGTTGCTATGTTCATATATATCTATTAACATATCTAAGATTACATCCAATTGTATTAACTTTTATTATCCAGAAATGTTGACTTTTTTATTTTTATTTCATGTGATAAAAAAATTAAATGTTATTATTATTTTATTATTTATGTTATAGTAATAGATATGCAATAAAAAAATTAAATTAAATATATTAAATATATACAAATAAGCATATACAATATACCAATATACTTAAAATAATATATATATATATATATATATATATATATATATATATATATATATATATATATATATATATATATATATATATATATATATATGTGTGTCTATATATATACACACACACACAAATATATATACATCCACAAAACACATCCACATGTTTGAAGATAGCCATGTGTAAATATGTATAAAATGTTTTTGTTTAATTTAATTTAATTAATATATATATATATATATATGAGCAATATCAAGCAAGTAGCAGTGTGATATGTCTGTATATCAACATGGCTGTGATTCTGCCGTAGGTAATCACAATATGCTGATACAAAGCCATATCACACGGCTACGAGTGTGTGGTATTGCATTTATACAAAAGTTCGACACCATGAGTGTGTAAATTGAAAAGGGTTAGCAATGGAGGTGGTATTGAAATGGTTCTTTTGTGTAGAACTACTTCCGCTAAATATTTAAATCTCAGTGACAGTTCAACAGCTGAGCCCAGGAACGCTGAATTGCTTCATTAAAAGCTCACTGTAAATATAACCTTGTTTACAACTCATGTGACATCAGAGCAAATTCCAGAAGAATTGGCCGAGG